>NW_019272029.1:987234-1117658 GCF_002738345.1 Cucurbita maxima | reverse complement strand
GGGGGGGGGGGGGGGGGGGGGGGGGGGTCATTTTGTTGTTAATGTCTACTCTTCCACTTAAAAAGTGGATCTTTCGTGGACGCTCGAGTAGCCTATTGACATTAATGTTTCCCAAATTAATTGCATCTGTTCTTCCATTCTTGGATACATAATCTTAGATTGATACTGACTTATTTTTCATTTCGAGTAGACAGATAGAGCTGCAATGCTCGATGAAATAGTGGACTACGTAAAGTTTCTACGTCTCCAAGTAAAGGTGAAGTAATATTCCTTCTGACATTTTACCTGATAAGTTAGAACTTGCTGTTTAACATATATGAAGATTGTTTGTACATTCAATCCCTTTATTCTCTGGGTCGAATTGACCAATGTCTTAAATGTTTCTACTGAAGCAACAAAAGAAATCATTTTAGAGATCATATACTCATAATCAAATTGAACTTATATTTCTTGTTAAACGAACTTGATCGTTCGAGTACTGTAGTCTGTAGAGCCAGTTAATTTCCAACTCCTTGTGCAAGCGTATTTCACTCTTTATATGGATTGAGGCAGCTAATAAACTTCAAAAGTATGGCTGTGGCTGTTATTTAAAGTGACTGCTTGTGCTCATAGTTCAAGTTTTGCCCGTTTTTCTCCCTCATTTTTCGGATGTAACAGTCACTTCTCATATCCTACTTTTTTAGGTATTTATCCAATGTTGCATTTATCAACTTTGCAGGTTTTAAGCATGAGTAGATTGGGTGGAGCTGGTGCGGTGGCACCACTTGTAACGGATATTCCACTATCATCAGTTGAGGTAATGAGATGAAAAACGAAATCTTTGACTTTAAAGTCTGTTTGATAGTGTTTTTACTTTTGGGTTTCTGTGGCTGCTTGATATCCGAAAACAAAATCGTTATGAAATGGGGTCGTATCTTGATGATTTGTTCTTAGTTACTATCCTTGTTGCATCCTAGGAAGAAGGAAGTGAGGGTGGTAGGAACCAACCTGCGTGGGAGAAGTGGTCGAACGACGGTACTGAGAGACAAGTTGCGAAGCTTATGGAAGAAAACGTGGGTTCTGCGATGCAATTCCTTCAATCAAAGGCACTCTGCATCATGCCCATCTCATTGGCTTCGGCAATTTATCACACGCAACCGCCCGATAGCTCGAGCGTTGTGAAGCCAGAGAGTAATCCTCCTCCATAGAATCGCCACGATCCTTAAAGGAAAATGGGTAAAAAAATAGGAAGAAAAGAGAGAATTTACGGATCGGTGTTGGGTCCATGCCTGCTTCTTGTCGTCGCAACACTCATGTTGTTCCCCTTCACTTGTGGTGGGTATTGGTATTGCAATCAAAGTCAGATGCCATAGTTATATTGCTTTTTAAGATTACTTTTGTAGCTTTTGTCAAAACATGGATCAATGTCAATGCCCTAAAAGATGCAAGCAGGCCTTTCAGGTCTTGACAAGCTGAACTAAAGCAAGTAGAATGTGTCAAAGCTTTACTTGATATGCTCTTCTTTTCTTGTTTTTGCATCAATGGGTGGAGGGAGTGGTGGGATATGACCAAAGCACCTTTGTTATGTAGTGGGTTGTGGGACCCTGTAAAAATATGAAAAAGAATTCTTCCTTTTCTATTTTTTTTTTGTGTATTTTTATTGGATGATGTACCTTTACAAGGAAATGCACAAGTTTGAAATGGAGAGTAGTACTTAGTTTCAAAAAGAAAAAAAAAAAAAAGGTTTAATTATAGATTTTAGAGCTTTTAATTTTTTTTACTTAGTATCCATCTATGCTTCACATCGTTTGGTACGAAACATCATATAAATTAGTCTAATATTCATATAACGGTCCAAGTTCACTATGAGTAAATATTGTTTTTTGGTCTTTTCCTTTCGAGTTTTCTCTCTGGGTTTTAAAACGAGTTTGTTAGTGAAAAGTTTCTACACCCTTATAAAGAATACATTTTTTCCCCTCTTCAACTAATGTGAGATCTCACAATTCACTCATCTTCGGGGTCCAGCGTCTTCACTGACACTTGTTCTCATCTCCAATCAATTTGAGATCTCACAATACACCCTCCTTTGGAGTTCAACATCCTCGTTGGCATACTGCCAGACATTCTCATCTCCAATCAATTTGAGATCTCACAATACACCCTCCTTTGGAGTTCAACATCCTCGTTGGCATACTGCCCGATGTCTGGCTTTGATACCATTTGTAACTAGTTGTTATTGTGAGACCCCACGTCGGTGTGAAAACAAAAGAAAGCATCTTTACAAGGGTGTGAAAATAAAACATCCATGTGACTTAATTGTCATTCTTTAAAAAGTTGTGAAAACTTCTCCCTAGTAGACACGTTTTAAAATCTTATAGGGAACTCCTCGAAGAAAGTCTAAAGAGGACAATACATTAAGTCCACATCACTGAGATTACAACAATTCTACTAAATTTATAATTAAACTTTGAAACAAAAGGAAGCATTATGTTCAAAATTCAGGAGATGGTGCTTTGCTGTGTCCGCCAAAGTTATCAAAGACTTTTGTATTCTCATGGATCATTATTGGGCAAATAAATCATTGAAGAGAGAGAGAGAGAGAGAGAGAGAGAGAATGTGTTTGACCCATAAAGCTTCTTTTTTTTTTTTTCTTCTTTTTTCTTTGAGCATTTCTTGGTTATACATAAGGAATAATAAAAGCAGTCTTAAGCAACCAAATTATTGGCTGAAGCAAACAGGGTTAATCCTTTGGTATCTAAAGTTGGCACATAAATTGCTTGGTTCTCATGGTTTTGGTACTTGCAGAATTTTCTCTTTTGCTCCTGACATTTTCTAAACTTCTCCTTTTTAATCATTTTTCTTTTAAAACGCAACGTTTACATGAAAGATTAAAGATGAGTATTATTTACAATTTATTCAATTAATGTCACACACAAACAAATATTTCAACATACCATCATGAAAGGTACCGACCCATAAGAAAAATTTGAATTACTATCAATCTAACATGTAGCACATCAATTTACAAACCATACAAGCCAGGAACCACGAGAATCTTTCCATATATATTTGGTTAATACCCTGTTGGAAACAATTTAAAGGAATCCAGAGTCGGTTCATTAAGATGGGAAATCAAAAATTGTTTACAAAGTTAGCCATTTTGGCTTCCTGATCATCAAGAGAACCCATTCTCATGTCCAATAGTGCAAGCTGGGACTTCACCCAAGGTGGATTATTCCTGCCCTCAACCCACAAGGCTTCCCCAGTGTCCTTGTGTTTAAAATCTGGATATTTTGGGTTCTTCTGCAAGCAGAATCAAAATGCGGGTGTATTAACATTAAAGAGTGAATCTCATCTCTCCTTAAGGATTCAAGTGAATCATATAGTGAAGGGAACCTAAAAATACTAACAAAAGATGACGGTTAGGATGTCTAAAATGGCCTGCAAAGGGAGGCTAGTAATCCTTTTTCTTTCCTTTTTCAAGCATTAAGGCCCACCATTTCATATATACAATAAATAATAATATTTTGATATGATAACTAAAAAATAGTCTGCTGATGACTGTTGGCTCAAGATTCAACTCTTCTCCCAGTTCCCCTCTTTTGGAATTTCAGCCTCTTAGTTGACAAAGGTCTGTCAAAGGATGACATATTTTCAACAAATGGACCAACCAAAAAGTCGATGTTTGGAGGATGTGCTCGAATAAAACAACAAATCCATGGTGAGTCTTACTAGTGAGGAAATGGATTTCAATTTTCCAATTGACAGTGGGAATGATAAAATTTCATCTGAACAAGATATTGATAGGGTTCTATGCAAAATTTCTCTAGAAGAAATCAACCTCCCTCTTAAATTATTTCTCTGATACAAAGTCCCACTCCTCCATTCATGTGAACACATTATGAGATAATTTTTCCTCCCTCCCAAGGGTCTGTGGTCTTGAGGTTTACGAGATGAAATCACAGACATTAAGAAGTTCAAGTTTTCAAGCATATGGACTCCTAGAGATTTCATCGTCTTCGTGGCTGTGCTTTTTTTTTTTTGGGATCTTTGGTCTTGTGGAAGCTTGCTTTTTCTATGCCTTGTGCTGGCTCCTTCCTTTGTTGTTGCTTTTGCCTTTTTGGCATATGATAAGTTGTTTTTAGTCTGCTCTGTTTTCAACTTGGTTGCTTTTGTTTTGTGCCTTTAGCAAATCTTTACAGCCTCAATTACACTCGGTTCCTTTGCTGTTGAAAATGCTGCCCTCACGTTGTTTGCATAGATTTTCAAGCTATTTGTCACGCACAGTTGTGAGGTTGCACCTAGTTTTCTGGTATTTGAATATTTGTAGCTGTAAAGTATGTAAATATCCATCCAACAATTTTTCAGAAAGCTCTGATTGAAGATTCTTTTGGCAGTGTTCCTGTCGACTGTGTTTGTTTTAACCTTGTTTTTAGCTGCGGCTGCTTTAGGGGTGGTTTGTGAAGCCTTCTTCACTTCAGCCTTGATTTGCAAACTCTAAAAGTTTTTGGTCCAAAGAAGGCGGAGTGTTTTATTAGATAAATATATTGTTCGCAGGGTAACCACTATTTGCTTGTGTTCGGCTCAAAGTTTTTGATTTTTCCTTTTTCTATAAATTCTTGATTTTGTTTTTTTTTTCTTTCTTTATTCCCACTCCCCTTTGGAGTTCGTATCCCTGGAACATTTTCCTTTTTATTATTGTTGTTTCTTTTTTTTTAACAAAAAAAACCTAAATAACTTATTCGTCTAAAAAAATGCAAGCATCCAAGTGGCCTGCCCTCTGCAATAGAAATAATAACATACATAAAACTATGTGTTATTATGTCATGCAGTTCATTGTAAGTTCTCAAGGTTTTTTTATGCATCAATATGGCAAAATACAATTAGAAGTAATAAAATACATAAAAGCACAAGCAAAATACCAGACTTGGTCCATGTTAAGAACATTTAAATCCAAAAACAAGACATTTGAATGTTGAAAATTGCAAGAGAATAATTAATCAAGTACCTTGTTTTTCCTATTGTCCCACCAGTTAACGGGATTGGCAAAGAATGCTTGCCATAGTTCTTGTGTGGACCCCCCCATATTATCAACAGCACCACTGCCGAGCTTTCTCCCTGCGGAGAAATTTGATAGGATCAAATAATAAGATTCTGAAGCAAAGTGTCATACCAATAATCTTAAATTAAAGAATATCCCGTATCCCGTGCCTTCCATTGCAGAATTAGAGTCTTGATCACAATGAGGGGCTGCTGAGTTGCTTCTTTCTATAAAATTCAGTTGCTGAACTACTACCTGCAAAAGATATGAAAGCATCAGAATCTACTTCATGAATCAACAGAAAACCATGGAACAATGAGAACAAGGACGGGAAAACCTTATGGTAAGTTTGCTGTTTTCCATCATCAGCTTCAACTACATCTGCGACCATCCGGCCAGATACATATATCTGGTTGCCTTTCTGAATGTGTTGAGAAGCAACATGTGCCAATTCATCCCAGAATGCTAAATTTATCCTGAAAGAGCAAAATATTGATCTGGGTCATAGTCCTAATTGTCTTTACATTTGAGGTTCAAGATTGAAATGTTATGTTGTATCTCTCTATAAATCTGAAGTTTAAAGTTCTGCCGTGCAAAGAAATGAAAGTAGCACTTTGTGGAAGATTTTGCTGGCAAGAAATGGGGAGTCTTTCAACAATGTCATGCCTTTTTTTCCCATACTTTTCCCTCTCTATCTTAATTTAACTTGTTTCTCATCATCAAAGAAAACAAAAGTTTGATAGGAACCAAAAGTTGAAAGGGAGGCTAACAAAAATGCTATCGGAAATGCTAAGCCAGAGCAGAGTGACGAAGGATAACAAAGTGTTTGAAAGATTTAGCCCACTAACTAACACACCAGGGTACTACCAGGCTTCTTTCTGGTATGTCAAAAGGAGTGAATCAGTTCGATTTGCCTTTTGAGTGGTCTGACTTGAGAATTTGCTGGGTTTTGCTATCTTGTGGGGCGTTTGGCTTGAAAGAATAATAGGATATTTGGAGAGACAAAGAGACCGTGTCACAATGTTTGGGTGGTGATGAAGTTTAATGCCTCCTTGTGGGTGTCAATTACTAGGTCTTTTGTAATTATGATCTTAGTATAATTTTGTTGGATTAGAGTATCTTTCTATAGGTCACTATGCCTCCTTGTGGGTGTCAACTTTTAATATTTCAATATTTTAAAGGTTCAATAGGAAACTAGTGGCTATCCAACTCTCTATTCAAAAGCAATTGAGCCAGCCCCAAGATGGAGACATCATGAGTTTTCCATATTATTAAGCTCAATTTGAACGGGAAGAAATCAGTCTAGAATGAAAAATTGATAAATGTCCAAGTTTGCACAAGTCCTATCAATCCATGGTACAGACTTAATACCACATCAAACATGCAAAAACTTTGATCTCTTGTCTAACTCAGTCTGGTTGACTGGATAAATTTATCAAAGCCCAAATATCAGAATCTGTTCCCTCAAAAATCAGCAGCACTAACCATTAGTAAGGGTTCCCCTAGGAGATAACTAGAAAATAGTTGGGCATATTCCCTAGTGGTTGGTGCTCTAACACCAATTTGATAGGAAACAAAATAGGAAATGGAAATGAATGAAAATATGATATTGATAAGGCTAATGAATGGATTAGAACTACAATGGGTTGTCAAGCATTAGAGAGGCTTAGTTCTCTCCTCAGATAATACCCAATTATACACCTATCTCAAGCCACACTTTATTTATGACTACTTCTCTAATAAAATCCCTAGCTAATGACTATAATTTTCTAATAATGTAATAACATTTGTCCTACATAACTAGCACGATGATACAAACTCAAAGTAGTAAGTTTATTCACCAAAAAGACTTGTGCATCTTCCTAAAGTGCATTGAAGCATGATGGCCATCTGAGCCCAAAGTGCAAGGTCATAATTTTAAAAGTTCCACCTAGGCATGCGCTCAGGCACTCAGCTCTCGTGGTGGGAGGTGTCCTCACTGATAAGCTTCGCCAATGAACAAATGGTATTGGTGCAAAGTTATTCATAGACGATATGTAAGGAAGCTATAAGAATGATGTCTCCATTGTTCAAAATATGCTTAGGGTTTCATTTCTTGATATAAAAGTGGATCACCTCCTGAAATTTAAAGGTAGTCAGGATTCTTTGATTTAGATTTTTAGAAGATCCTTGGTCTCATCATCCATACTTCCTACCTATTTACTGTTTCCTAAACTTCAACCCCTTGCTAATTCCAATGGACATGAGTCACTCTAAGAACAATTTCAGCGGAGGCTGGCATTTTGAATTTAGAAGGAAATTAAAATAGTTGGGAGATTGAGTACTTTGGTCCCTTCAAGAACAACAATTCTTCTTTACCTGTCCCAATGACCATAGGCCAACCAATAGTCGTTACTTCATACCCCACATACATTAACAACTTTTAAAAATTACGAACATAAACAATGAAATTACAATAATTATGGATGATTAATAAGTTAAACATGGTGAAAGAGCTAACAACTTGGCAGCTGAGATGGGTAACAGGGCAAATCCTAACAACAGTTGGAATGAAATCATTCTAGAATGCTTTAACAGATAATATTTGCTTCAAATGCCAATTGATTAGTGGACTTCATGGTAGGATAGATTTAGTGAAATAACACTTTTTTAATTTGAAAAATAAGCTTTTGTAAGATGGAAACTACAGAGCAAAAGCTATACAAACAAGAAAAATCCAATAAACGAGCCAAAAATTACAAAATACATAATAACAACAATAAACTTCCATTGTTAAGAATTTTAGAATGCGTCAAAATCCACACATCCTCTCTGTCAACGCCCAAATAGAGGCATTTGAATAAGTTCCTTCCAAACTTGGTAAAACCCGAAAATTTATATGAAACAAAAGTTCATTTAAAGATTCGTATGGTTTCCAAATTCTACTGAAATTGAGACAACAATTTTGGGATGCCACTCCCCCGTAATCAGAAATATAGTCTATAACCACGGTCCTAAAACTTCCATATTCTTAACATCTCAACTCCAAACTACACAAGAGCTTATTCTTCATATTCGAAAATAATTTAATCCTCATAAGCATCCCCCCGAAAATAAAAATCACATTATCATTCAATATTCTATAAAATGTAACCATAAAAACCCATTTCGGAAAGAACATTAGATTAGTACCAAGATGTTTCAGTAGATGACTTCCACACAGCAAGTCGCGTCCGCGCGACATCTTTGCCCGATGGTAGGTGCTTGAGCTCCACGGGCGTACCAACTGTCCCGATGAGACTGACCGAGTTACTGAGCTCCTTCTTCCATGGAATTTCGGAAGGTTTGGGGTAGGACACAGAGTAAATGCTGTAGTTTTCCATAGCCAAGCATTTTAGGAAACGAGTAGCGAAACGGCTGTGTTTAGCAGCGTTCAGATGCGAGGGAAAATGGGAGAAGGAAGCGACTCGTGACTTGTTTCTAGAGAAGGAGAAGATGCAGTTCTTTGATAAAAATGACGACGAAAGAGTTAGGGTTTTCTCTACCGCCATTATCATCGCTCTCGATTTCCCTCTTATCTTCGACTGTGTTCCTTTGTGTGCGCGCCAACCTCTTGGCCGAGGGTTTCATTAAAGGGTTTTAAATTTTTAAATAATAATAAGTTTTAAAAAAATGAATAATAAAATAAAAATATTTTTTTTTTAATCAATTTTTATCCTAAAATTTCTATAAATTTTTCATTTAACATTATTAAACCTTAAAACTTAAATATACGTTACAATTCGTATTAAATTCATTGACTATTTTTAGCATATATATATATATATATATATATATATATATATATATATATCTTAAAATTCAATAATAATAAAAAAATAAGTTTTGTACAAATTCAATCCAATCAACTTAATTCAACGATTGTATATACATAACAAGTCACATCCAATTTGGCTTGTAGTCAATATCAATGGTGAACTCTCCTACACGAGCGCACTTGCCAAAAAGTCTCCCCTTAATTTTACACAGACCCAAGAGATTTGAAGAGGAAAAATAGACCACAATCGTAATAAGAGCAACAAGGTAATAGCCATCTTAGGTTCTTCCACCTCTCTTTCTCATTATGTCGCATTTCAAGATCCTCGGGCAAATCAAGACAACTGGTTATTCAAATGGGGCAAAAGAATGGTGTAGAAACTCAAGTTCACCGATAGCAAATATTATCTGTTTTAGTCTGTTACATATCATCTCAGCCTCACAATTTTTTTACACTTTTTACGAGGAACGTTTCGTTATCCTCTTTAAAATGCCAATTAAATCAAATCAATCTCATAAATGTTTTTTTAAAAAAAAGAAGCGGACCCCACAAGAGAAGGCCCCACGCTGTTTCATTTTGCCCTATCAATCAAGTGGGACCCGCTCATCACATGAACCTGTTTTTAAATGCCTTAACTCGATCCGACGGTCCAAGATTGGGCTCTTCAAAACCTAATCTTGGCCGTTTGTTTTTGGTCAAAGGTCTTTTAATACGATTGGCTGTAATTGTCTAAGGGTTGTCTCCTCCACGTCGGACTACATCCTCCAGCGTGTCCTTCTTTTGGGAAACATTCATATCTGTCGCCTGACACACACGGGATGCTCTACACCACGTGCCACAGCCACATAATTAGCCTAGCGCCCACGTGTCATCATATTTGTATTTCTTTGTTATTTAAATTAATTAATGTTCGATATTTTTTCCTAATATAAATTAGAATAAAGAGTTAGATAATAAGTTAAATAAATTTTCACAATTTATAAAAAAAAATCTTAATAAAGGCTAATTTTAAAAATATATTTGGAAAATACATAGCCACACAAACAATTTTCATAGAAAATAAAATATCATAAATGCAAAGAGAAGACACGTGTCAAATAACTAATGGTAGAGTTCATGTAGACCATAATTTGCTTCTTCCTATTATATATATTCCACATTATCATCAATTCTTCACAGTTTTCATTTCTCTCATAATCCCTCCAACAATTTAACTTCTAAAGCCCATGGCGAAAATGGCAGTTTCTAACCACCGAGATCTCCAAGCCACCGAGCTCCGTCTCGGCCTCCCTGGCTCCAACGAACCCGATCGCTGCAGCGGGTTAAAGCCGAACAAGAGACCCTTTTCAGAGATTGATAAGGAAAGTAACAGCAGCGTTTCGGATGCCGGGAATTGCCTCGATCAAAGCTCCGAATCTCCTCCCTCCAAGTAAGCACAAAAAAACTCAACTCAAATTCGAGTTTTAGATCTAATAACGACTTAAACATAACTAGTTCTCAACTAATGTTAAGTATTTATTATAGGGCACAAGTTGTTGGATGGCCACCGGTTCGATCGTACCGGAGGAATTGTTTGGCCGGAAAGAAAACCGAGGTAGAAAGTTGCGGCGGAGTGTACGTAAAAGTGAGCATGGACGGAGCTCCATACTTGAGAAAGCTTGATCTAACCATTTACAAAAGCTACACTGAGCTCGTGAAGGCCTTGGAAAACATGTTCAAGTTCAATCTTGGTAAGAAAAAAATAAAAATTAAAAACTTAAGCTTTTGAATTACGTAGCTTAACAAATAATCTTGTTCGATCTCTTAGGTGGTTACTCGGAGAAAGAAGGTTTCAACGGATCGGATTATGCTGTAACTTACGAAGACAAAGATGGCGACTGGATGCTCGTGGGTGATGTTCCATGGGAGTAAGTTGATTTATGAGATCTTTACCATCTAATTTTGTT
This sequence comes from Cucurbita maxima, assembly GCF_002738345.1. Lineage (NCBI taxonomy): Eukaryota > Viridiplantae > Streptophyta > Magnoliopsida > Cucurbitales > Cucurbitaceae > Cucurbita > Cucurbita maxima. Next base: position 1,106,896 of record NW_019272029.1, on the reverse strand, counting down.
CTAATCCAAAAAGACATTTCTCATGTGAAACTTAAAATTTCAAAATGTACAGAATGTTCATCTCGTCTTGCAAAAGGATGAGGATCATGAAAGGAACAGAAGCAAGAGGGTTATCGGAGAACCGCCATTGAAGCAAGCTTTTCCTGACAACAACTAATGGCTATAACACGAGAAAGAAAGGATCCATATAAAAAAAAAAAAAAAAAAAAAAAAAGTTTTTTTTAGATCTTTATTGTTTGTAAAAGAATAATTTAGATCCAAACTGTATAGACATATACATTATCGACAATATTATTATACGAGCAATATTTGAATGCATATTAAATTATACGAGCAATATTTGGAGCAAAAAAAAATAACGGTTTTCTTATTAGTGCAAATATTTATTTAAAAATAAAATAAAGTGAAAATAGTTTAAATAAAATGCATAAGATGAACAAGTTACTTATTGAACTGGTATACGGATGGAACCTCATTTATCTAATACGATATCACTCCATCATGTAATCCAAATCTAATAGGTACGAGTTAGGGTATAGTTTTTTTTTTTTTTTTTTTTTTTTTTGAACTTGTAAAATATTTAATATTGAACTCTGGGTTGAAAACGAACGTCATCGTATCCACTTACATCATGATCTATTATTTACGAGAACATTGGCATTACAGGTCCATTACAATCATGGTTGAATTAGGGTGGAAATACTTATACACGTTCTTCATGATATTAACCAGTTTCTCGTACTTTTCTGCATTGATATTCTCATCTTGTTCTCAGATACTAACTCCCTCGAATATCGAACTATTCATAGAGTAAATATTAAAATCGAGTAACCCTACAGAACATAGCACATCATACACAAAGACGTGGGACACGTCGAAAGAGATTAGGTTAGTGACATTGGATGTGAAAGGAAACAAGTCCACGAGCAAAGGATTTGCACCAAACAAAGACAGCAAAGAGAGGATAAGAATTAGAAGATAAGTTGGAGATATGCAAGTAATGTCACACTCCAATAGCTCTCTCCTTCATAATTGCTTAACAAATCCATTGTTCTCCAAATCTCTCCCATTACCCTACAAAGCTTTTGTGGAATATAAAATTTTAGGGTTTATTCCGACTCTCGAGCATCATCGTTGATACTTCTCGATTAAACGCGTAAGTTTCGGATTGGAAATCAGTACAATACCCAATAAGTGGCTACAGCTAGCGTTTGAGTTTAAACTATGTTCGATTGAAAATAGTTGAAGATATATACCTTAATCAGTTAAGTTACTCGACAATTTTTGTTACTGCAATGAGCGAGAACATGAATAGATAATTTCGAGACAAGAAAACTACTCTTTCATTAATGCATTGGATCCTCACCCTTTTTCATTTTTGTTGCTTTGGTAGATTGAAGAATCAAATGGTCAATCTCATTGGAAACTACTTTTTATGTGTTCTATGCATTGAATCTTTGCCCAATTATTGTTTAGTTGAAAGGAAATGTTCTGAATTTATTGTTAATTTTAAATATATACCTATTGTGAGTCTCGAAGGTATAGTCAAAAGTGACTAAATTATCGACGTATGATGTTCGAGGGCTCTAGAAAAAGGAGTCGAACCTCGATTAAGGAGAAGCTATTTGAGAGCTCCATAAGCTTCCGGGGAGGCTTATAGTATACTTTGTTCGAGGGGAGGATTGTTGAGGATTATTGGGAGTGAGTCACATGTTGATTAATTTAGTGGAAAATCATGGGTTTATAAGTGAGGAATATTATCTGGTAGCGGAAAGCAAAACTATGAGAGTTTATGCTCAAAGTTGAACAATATCATACTATTGTGGAGAGTCGTGATATTTTAAAAACTATTAAATAAATGATTATTCTAATCATAAATTAAATTGGGTAAATAATAATAATAATAATAATTTTCCAAACCAAGAATATTTAATTAATTAATAAAAAGGGTAATTAATGCAAGGAAGTGATGGATTCCATCAATTTTGGACACACGTGTGACACAAAATATGATGGACTTTGACTTGTGGGCTCTCCTCCCACACGTGCGTGTTTCAGTCTTTGGACTTGTATACATTGGCCCAATTAACTCAACCGCTACTCCCCCACCTTTCTTTGATCCATCTCTTTCATCTTTTATTTGGATATTATAAATCATTTTGTTTTTAATTTTATAATTTAAACCAATTTTTTATTTTTTAATTCACTAAAAAAAAAAAAAAAAAATCTAACCTTTTAGTCGAAAATATATTTTTAATATATTGATTTATACTCAAATTAATAAATATAATTTTGAGTTTGTCGGTACAAATTCTTAAATTTTAATATTTTCATTGTCGTTGTCATTTATCTTTTCTCTCTATATCAAGGCCCGCTTATTAATATGTCAATTTGAACATAATTCAATGAATAAAATATTTATAATATTCCAAAAGTTATAATTATATACTCAAAGCAAGGGAATATTTATTATTAGCTTAGGATTTTTCATATCTCGTTAGCTTAGGATTTTCTTTAGGTCAAAACGTAACACTGTCTCTAGCTTCCAATTAGCTAATATAATAAATCCGACTAACCTAAAGACCAAAAAGACCAAATCATCTTGACACAACATTACCATTAACATGATCTTACAACGAAATCCTAATTAAATTATTTGCTTATAAGAACTTGGGTTGGTTTGTAGAGATAATATTCACTTAGAATCAATTTAAGATATTTAGGTAACGTTGACATGTCACACGGGAACGTTAGGTTCATCGGGTAAACCTATAATTATTAAAATATTAGTCTTCAAAGAGAGGGATGAATTAAAAGGGAACATGAACATTGGTTCATAAAGATACACACCATATAATATCATTGACCATTAAATACACATTATTAAAAGACCAACTTATATTATAATTATTATTGATACTCATTTGTCTGCCAAACAAGGTTCATAATGTTCTTTAACTTAATTTTTATTATATGCTATGTTACGAGAAATTAAAATAGAAACCATGTCGGATTTAGGTAAAAAATATATATACGAAACCAGCTTCATTTCGTACCTGAATTCATATATTGACTCAAGATTCAAAAAGTAAACGTTTATAGAGAAGACAACCGTACGTAGGTTAAAGCTCGTAGGTTCTTACATTTTAACATCTAGCCGAATTTCCGTTTAAGACGACATAAACTTAAACCGAGACAAAAATAGAGGAAAAAAAAGAAAATAAAGAAAGTAAAATAAAATTAGAATTGATGGAGGGGAGGGGAGGGGCCAGTGGGATACCCTGCACCGGTGCACATGGGATAGGGTTCGAGACTGGTGACACAAACCCTACAATTTTCACATGGCCCATTAAGTGGGTCCCACCTTCCAAATGAATCTATGCACATGACATGTCCTTCCATGTGGGCTCCCTTCCCATTGTCCCCACCTTAATAACCCTATTTATTGACTATTTACAATTTAGTCCCTACAATTAGGGTTTCGTCAATAGCTTATGAAAAAATAAACGTCCCGTTTTTGAGTTTGATGGGTCGTTTTAGAAGCTGATAACAAATTTAGTCTCATTACGAGTGAATCTTGGAGTCGAGCTAGCTTTCTTCTGCATTTACATTCGAGGGTCAATTTCAGTTTGGCTCGAGACAACTTTGGCACGCCTCAATTCTCAAACTTTTGAGAACATCGTCTTAAAAACTTCATTTTTCTTTAGTTGTTTTTTTCAACAAATAGGTTCGAGTGTTTGTTGCTACCATTTCTAAAAGCCTTGGTTTTTATTCTTTTTTCTCATCTTTTTCAAGGCATTATAAAGCACTTTGCTACACATAAAGGGCACACCCCAACATCTCCATATTCCATGTTTTCTTTAACACGACCTAACTCGACTATGCCATTAGAGTATGCATCCACTCAAAACACAAAATACTCGATTGCTCTGTACGTCATTACTAGTGTAGAATGTTATTGTGACATCTTTTTGTATACCCAATTTGAATGAACGATTTTTTAAAATTTGTGATTTGGTCGGCCAATTACCCGATAGCTATTTTCGGGCGCGTGCAATACAAACATCATCTATGGCCAATAATTATTAGCCAATCATAAACTAAAATGCAGAGGGGAAAAAAAATTATTGTATTAATAGCATTTTCCATCTAATTATTTTTTAAAAGGCGATTTATTTTTATTTAGCTAATTAAATAATGTTATTAATTAATTGATGCAACATAACAAAATAAATTGGTGTGGGCAATCCAACATATCAAACCCTAATAATTCAATTTTATTAAACAAATTTGTCACATTATCATTTAGTTAATAAAATTACATTAAATAATATTATACAAATATTAATATCACATATAATTAACAAAAAAATTTAACAACCAATAATAATTTTAAAAAATAACAAATTTTTTTACGCCTATAAATTTAATTGAAATAAATAATAACAGTCAAAGGCAAGAGAAAGGTAGAGAAGACGGTGGAATGCTAAATTCACCCGCTCGTTATTTATCCCACAAGTTTGGAAGACACCACCTCACTTCACCCTCCACAGGTCACAGTCTCACAGTCTCACAACCCCATCCATTAAAGAAAGAAAAATAACCCACCTCACCGCCATGTATGTTTAGCACGTACATAGCCCTCCTTCTCACCCGCGGGTTATTTTCATAATACAAAACCAACCAACCAAACAAGCAAAAAGGTGTAGCCTTTCACTCATAGATCATAATACACATAGAACCCAAAAGAGAGAGAGAGTTTATGGCGGAGAAGAAGAAGATGGAGTTTGAAGAGACCGAGCTCCGGCTCGGTCTGCCCGGAAACAACAACAACAACAACGGCGGTGGCGGTGGCGAATCGGGAGAGATAACGGCTAGGAAACGAGGCTTTGTTGAAACTGTCAGCAGTGAGAACATTTCCAAGGTTGATCTCAAGCTTAATCTTTCGTCCAAAGAAGCCACCAGGGACGATGACGGTGTTGCTGCTGATCGCAACCCGAGAAACGATGACAAAGCTGTCCTCACCGCAGATCCTGCCAAGCCTCCGGCTAAGTAAACTCAAATTTATTTAATGCAATTCGAGTTTTTTTTTTTTTTGTGAATCTCCTCCAATGATTTCTTCTGTTTTCGTGAATGCGCGAAGGGCACAAGTTGTGGGATGGCCACCGGTTCGATCGTTCCGAAAGAACAACATGTTGGCGTTCGTAAAAGTAAGCATGGATGGCGCGCCATATCTGCGTAAAGTGGACTTGAAGATGTACAAGAGCTACAAGCAACTCTCTGATGCTCTCGCTGCCATGTTTGGCTCCTTCACCACCATTAGTAAGCTATCAAAATTGTCTAACAGATAATAACTGGATGTAGATTCAAGAACTCGTTCTAGATACTAGTTCGAGATGCTTCGTTCTCAAACGTCCAATAGTGAATAATTTATCGCCAATTACTTTTCTTCTTTATTCATTGACTTCTTTGGTGACTTTTTGAATTTGGGTTTCGTTTATATTATTCGAGGTAACTGTGAATCTCAAGAAATGAAGGATTTCATGAACGAGAGCAAGTTGATGGATCTTCTGAGTGGCTCTGATTATGTTCCAACTTATGAAGACAAAGACGGTGATTGGATGCTGGTTGGAGATGTTCCATGGGAGTAAGTTTTAGTATTTTTTTTGGAGCCATAAATTTCGATGTTTACATACTAAGTCATTAATTCCATTTATTTTGACAAATATAGAATGTTCGTCGAATCTTGCAAACGTCTACGCATCATGAAAGGAAAGGAGGCCATTGGACTCGGTACGTTTTATCATCAATCTTCCTAACCCTAAAATAATATTTTTAAGAGGGTTTTTTTTATTTCTTAATTTTTCAAATATAAGTTGTGACTAATGAATTTAGATACAAAAATAGTTTTTTTTTTCAGTTAATTAAAAAAATAAGGTAATTTTAAGAATTGAAAATTATTAACCTGCCACTAGTTTTTTTTTTTTAAATAGAAGGTAGTTTTTAAAATTTATTTTTAATTATTTCCCTTAATTTGTGAGCTAAAATAATATTAATTATTGGTCTAAGATCTTATGTAATAATATTAGAATATAAAAAGAAGTGTTGAATCTAAGAATATTAGGTTAAATTATCATTTTTAGTTGGTATTTATTTTAAATATTAATATCTTAGAAGTTCTCTAACATAATTATCGACTCCATACTAACATATTTGACCGATTGTCTACCCTATTCCTCTAGATTTCTTGACACAACCCGTGTTAATCTCTACAAAGATTTAAGTGACAATGTTAACATTGATCAATACAACGAACGTGTTTATTAACATCATTCCTTGCTTCAATACCCTTCTAAACTAGCCTTTAATTACTCTTCCTCCTCATTTCAGCACCTAGGGCGGTGGAGAAATGCAAGAATAGAAGCTAAGCAAGTAAAATCAAAGACAACTTAACTCGGTTCGATCTCGAGTCTTAGTTTACCCTAATTATCGAAATACCGATAATTTAGAAAACGTTCAGATTCGAGAAAAGAAGGCAGATTGGTTGTTTGGGTATTTCTTGTATGATTAAGTAAGATGTGAAACCGTTTTAAGTGGTAATTTTATATTTGTCATATATGCTTATTTGCTTAAGTTTTAAGACTTGGTTTGATATTTGTCTAACATACTTTGTTTAAGTATTTATGGATTTGGGTTTAAATAATAAGCTCCCTATTTGCTTGTAGTAATAATATTGTTTTGTTTATTAATTTATATAATAATTTTTCAATGATTGATTCTTGAAATTTCTTCTTAAATATATTATTATTATTTATATATATATAGAGGAGAGGGCCAATAATTAAATGGAAATGTTCCATATGGATGGTTGAGCATAGGGAACAAGGTCATGTGGATGGTTGAAGAGGGCATTTATGTGGATGACCCATTCATGTTTTGAGTTTGCTGTTTATGTTATTTATTGAAAATGTCTTTTTTTGTGCTAATAATGCAATGGCTAGCTAAGCTTTAAAATTGTGTTAAAAAACGCTTTTAAGTACTTAAAAAGAAAAAGAAAGAAAAAAGTTCAAACTTTGGGTATTAATCAAACTTTTAATTTGATGTGTTTCTTTGTCTCTCCGCCACATGTGGATTGTGACTATGTGTTCGTGATCAATTAATTATACATTGCGTGTGCTAATCTTTTGGGTGTCTTTGCATGTGTGATATTGTTCAATTTTGCTTTAGTTTTGCTTGAAGTGAAATTCTTCAAACCCACCTTCATCAATCGATAGCAAGTGCAAGAAGAATTCGACAAACTTTTTGTGGTTAAAAACTTCAACTGCAACAATAATGAAGATATTTTAGGAAGATGATGATATCAAAAACCAAGAATCAAGCCTAATGAAGCATAAAGTTGAACATAGCTGAGATTTAACATACCTATTTAGCCTCGCAGATTAGGTCGAGATTTTTCCCTATAATACTTAGCTAAGAGAGAGCTGTCTCGAGTCAAAGGAACTAGCCTCTTAATTGAGACTGAACCAATGTGGCTAATAGTTTTATACCGTTTGACCGAGCATCCAAGAATTTGGAGGGCCACCTTGAATAATAAATCCTCCAAGTCCTGCCCTGAACTCCGAATCTCATCTTCCAGAACATGAACTTACAACCAAGTGGAGTCACTCAAGTATTGCTCAAATAATAATAATCATAAATAACTATTGTTCTTTATTGGGGGGAAAGAAAAAGAACTTATAAACCCTAATAAGCTTTCATGTATGGCTTGGCTCTGGGTACTGGACTCAGTTCCATACTGAAAAATATAGTTTTAGGAAGTGTGGAAATGTTACAAATAAAAATGTTTACACAGGCGAGGTGCTCTGCCTATAACCCCAAATGGATGGCAGGTGCACTCTGCCTTCATTGGCTCTAATACACAACGCACAATTACTATCAGTGTGCCAAGAAGAAAAACATTCTGAACTTTTGAACTCTTTATGACATAAGAATGTTACACTGATGGCTTCCTACCCTCCTTCGTTTCGTATAATCATCCGATGACTGCCAACAAGAACAAGATCACTGTTATTTACTACTACATGAAGTTTGTGTATGCATCATTGTGTAGATTATCCATTAATTGGATTCATGAAGCCAAATATGTGAATTGAACAATTGACAAAGAAATTATACTACATGATATTGAGTACTAGACTTTTTTTTATTCCGATACCGTGTTAAAATACTCCTAAACTTGTTAATTGCCATTAAGCTCAAAAGTTTAAGCTCACTCTTGGGCAATATGTTCTTAACAACCATGTTTATGTTCAGACCGCTATATGGATAACGAGTAGTTCTGACTTACCTGTGAATTAATAAGAGGTGGAACTCGAATACGTTTTGAGCCATCTGCCAAGCGCTTGCATGATAGTAGGTTCTCCTCAGGTGCAGCAGCCTTATCAAGCTGAAATTGACAAAAGAGATGCATAATCACATCAGAGTGCTGATCCTTCTTTGAGCCATCTACCATGTACATGGATTGTCGCCACTTTCCAGGTAACCAATCCTCAAATTCAGTAGGAGATTAAAGTCAAGTAATCAATTTGTGTACCTGAATTCGAATAGCTCCAACTACTAACTCCTTGCAATCTGATGCGTGCACAGTTTGTAAACTGGGGCACTGAAGTAACAATCTCTCTGCGAGCAGACATATATATCCAATATTATTAGGAGAAAAACTTGCCATCTGATATATGGATTATAGTCAGTTTCAAGGAGATCATCAGTTAAGAGGTAAGAGAAAAATAAAAAAACTCACCTGGATGCAAATTTTTGCAAGAGTTCAGATTGAGATCCTCTAGTTGTGGGCAGTTAAGATATAGAGCCTGCATGTGAAGAACAGAGTAAGAACGCAGAAACTAATGGCGTATAGATTTGATATCTAATGGCTAAAGAGTCTCACATCTAAACCGGAACAACCCCACAAACTCAGCTTTTTCAGGTGGTTGTGCTTGATGATCAGCTTTTGGTAAATGAGGTGAAACTTAGAGTTTGGTTGTTTTGATAACTCATGATCACCAGTTTCAGATGTAGAATCCTGAGCATTAGGGTCACAAATTGTCATCCCACAATCCATGAGTTCAAGAAGTGGCAATTCAGCCGTTGCAAATTGTATGCCACCTGTAGAGCAAGGGCAACTTCATCAGTAACCGAAAACCATACTAAAAAATTTACACAAAGATGAAATTACACAAAAATCAGATATAAATATGAGTGATTACTTGAAGTGATATTGGGACAGAGGGCAAGGAGAAGTCTAGACAATGAATCTGGGAATACATTACAGATCATTCCAATGCCACTGTCACTGATGCTAGACCTGAAAACAAAATCAATGGTTGATTCAGATGATCTCTTTATACTAATTATGGCTTCAGAATAATATGATATCAATAAGCTCGCTTTAGCGATTTAAGGGAACATTTTTAAGCAAGAGATGATAAATTTTAAAGCAATTCACTGTCAAGAACAGTTTCATTATTTACTTAAACATGTGACCCTTAACATGGACTCCTTGCACCAATCACTTCAACACTTCCTAAATTATTCTCAAGATTACAATGGTGCGTCGGATTAGTAAAAGAAATGCATACCCGCTAAGATCAAGCAATTCCAAGTTTGGATAGCTTGAAGCAATAGAAGCAACAGAAGCATCAGTGATGTCAACTCCAAGAACAAGTGAAAGCATCCGCAATTCACTGATCAATGCAAAAACAAAAGAACAATCCATGGTAAGTATGTATGAAAATAAAGATCCACCCTGAACAATCAAGATAAAAATTTACTTCGCACAAGCTCGTTGCAATACTAAATGAGCACTAGTAGCACAAACCTCAATTGTGCAGCTGTGAGTGCTAGTACTACAGCATGAGAAAGACGGAAAGATGAGATGTGTATGTTCTGTAATCTTGGGCAACCCCTTCCCATGCCATCAACCATCGCAACAAGGTCAGTGCTATCATTTTCTTGACGAGAAAACTCGAAGGAAATCTCCTTTAAATTGGGGCAGTTGAAAGCCTGCCAAGATAGTAAGTGGATGAGCAAACTTCCTTTTCCAACAGAGGTAGCCATTGTAAGAGATAAAAGGAAAAGAGTTATAACCATCTTAGAGAGGGAGCGAAGATCAGAAAGCCAAAGTGTGCCAAGACTCGATGAACAGAGGGAAAAACTCCCCAAACTAGAACAACCTTCCATCTTAAGAATCTTAAGACATCGTTTATCGGCAACAAAACGACCAAGTTCACCACTGTATATTAGAAATTTAAAAAAAGGCCAAACATCAGTTATTGGATGACATTTTCTGCTATGAACTTCAGCTGTCATTAAACTTTTCATCACATCACTGTCACACGGTCAATTATAATCATGGATCAACAAAAAGAACAAGTATATTAGATCAAAAAAAGAAATGGCCAAACATCAGTCATTGATCACATTTTCTGTTATGAACTTCAGCTGTCACTATTCTCATCATCATACCACATTCACAAATCAATTATAATCATGGATCAACAAAAAGAATAAGTATATTAGAGATAAAAAGAAATGGCCAAACATCAGTCATTGGATCAGATTTTCTGTTATGAACTTCAGCTATCACTATTCTTCTCATCTTACCACTTTCACACAGTCATTTACAAACACGGATCAACAAAAAGAAGAAATAAAATAAATCAGTACTGGACAAAGTAAGACACATAGATATTGAATTACCCTGTGATACGATTTATTGATGATTGAGACTTAGTAATCTCCAGAACTTCAAGGCTAGGACATGAGAACGCAATGCAAGCCAACAACATCGAATCCAAGTCACTGTTACATCAAGAAATATATATGTTAAAACAATCAGACCTTCAAACTACACTGCCTACAAGTATTCATAAAGGTTGATTGCTAGAATTTCATATAAACCTTATTTTTAGAGAAAATAAAGCCACAAAGTAAAATAAATACTTAAAGAGTTAGCTAGCAAGTAGTAGTTGCCAGCTAAATTTAGGGGAAATTTTCTGACCAAAGATATCAAAGTCAACCCCATGTATGACAGTGGATAAATTTGATCAGAATCCAAAGTCATCAACTACAAGTTCTATTACCATGAAAAACCATGGATTAAAAGGATCAGGTCCTCAAGTTCATCACAGATCAAAGCCAAAATCATTTCATCTACCTAATTCTTGTCACTTTTAGTTCAACAACATCCAGATCCAGTTCGTTTCTCACATTTCAATTAAATACATTATCGCATTAACTCATGGTAACCAGAACCAATAGATCTAAACAGTCCGATCAAAAGCCCTAACCTTTCCAATCTAAGCGAGAGTGTCACAAGTCTAGAATACTTCTGCAACAGCGAACCAACAAATCCAACCTGAGCCCTAGACGGAACTGTCAATCTCAACACCTCCGCCGCTTTCCAAATCTTCCTTGTCGTTTCTCTCCAGCCCTTACAAACCCTCGCCGCCGATAAAATCCCAGCCGGCGGCAGCCTCCTCAGAATCTCCCAAAGACAACTCGCAGGCAAACATCCAGAGGCGTCCGGATCAATTTCGGGATAATCGAAGCCAAGCTCCGCCTCGTCAGCATCGTCGAGGTCGGAGTGGAAGCCGCTGCGAAGATCGTCGGCCTCGTCGAAGGAGAGGGCGCGACGGAGGTGGGAATGAGAAGCGTGGTCGATGGTGGAACCGCGAGCGGAATTGCAAGAATCCGTGGTGGGAGTGGAAGTGATGGCGGTGGTGGTAGTGGTGGTGGGAGTGAGGTTACATACATGACCCTTCTTGGGGAGGCCACATCGGCCGCAGTTGTAGCTGCCCCGCTTCTTGCCGCACTTGAGATCGAAGTTGGTGGCGTTACTAGTGGTGGTTGTGGTGGTGGCCCCGCCTTGGTGGTGGTGGAAGCGCTCCATAGCGGCGGCGGGGGCGGAGGGGATTGGAAGAAAGAACAGGCGCGGGAGATAGGGTGGGATTTCGCGCGTTTATTTTGCAAGATTTCGGGGAAAATGAAATATATAGATGGAACGTGTATTAGTGAAATGACGAAATTGCCCATTTCCGTTTATTTCGATGAGTTGGAGTTTGGAGAAAGGCACGTGAGGGCTTCTTCTTTTTATTGTTTTTCTATTCGCTCCCAATCTATCCGTTACTCCACTCTTTTTTATTTTTTATTTTTTTTTTATTTTTTTTATTTTCTTTTGATTTATGAAATTGTGATGTCCCTTTTATTTTGAGGGTCATTTTGGTCTTTATATTTATCTTGAAGTCTGATTAGATAATAAATATCTAATTATACTTCTAATTAATGTGACGTTACCAATCTATATCCTTCGTTAGGACACCCCTAACACAATTGTGGATTTATATATATATATATATATATATATAAATTCAATAATTTCTTCGTATTAATTTCCTTTTCACAATAATAACAAATAGAAGTATTTAGGAAAGTAATAAAAATTAAAATAAAATAAAATAAAGGAAAATCGGGCCAAAACATGTCAGCGATAATTTCGCAGCTCAACGGCCACATTGAGAGGGTAGTTTGGGTACTTCACTACCTTCGCACGTGCCACTTTTTCTCCCTAGCTCTTATACTCCATCCCTCTCACCTTTTATCTTTACGCGCACGAAAATAACCATATAAATTTTTATATTTACTTTTTAATGGAAAATATATGAGTGATCATTTAATCCAAACTAGTATTTGGAATTCGGATTCGACACTTAATAGCTCGGACAATCTCCTACGATATGGACACTTAATAGCCCGAGTAATCTCCTGCGATATGGTTAAGTTACCCCTTCCTTATTTTTAAGAGTAAAAACTATTCTCGAAGATCAACCTGAGTTATTTTAGTATGTTTTGTCTTCATTTAGATGTATCCCATGAAAATTCTTAAAAAGTCACCCGACATAAGACTGTTCCAAACAAAACATGTTTAACCTTGACATTACTCAAGATCATTCTCATTAAAATGTGGTATGAGTTCATTCATGTACTTCTCTTTCACTTGGGTGTTATTGGCAAACACTGTGAGATAAATTCATTGTTGATAAACAACGGGTAAACTAAGAGCAAAAAGTTGATAACCTATGAATCGCTCGAGGTTAATTTATTGAAATAAATCGGTGTTGAAAATGTGAACGATCTAGGAAAATGGAAAAATGTGTGACTTCTTCCGAAAAAAGTTAAAATTCATCCTCATAGCACGTTCACTTTACCATGATAAAATACATTTATTCTTTGCCAAGCTATGTATGAAATATAGTAGTTTTGAGCCAATTTGCTTTAGCTTCAACGACATGAACTCAAAAGGTTATACGATTCAAGCCAGAGGCGAATTTCCACACAACGATCTACAACAACAATAATAAGACGACAAGTATGACCTAAAGAGATAAGCCCGATTCCTCGTCTTCTTCGAGAGTAGAAGTGTAAATAATGTAGAATGCCCATATGAAACCAAACACGCCAAGAAGAATCCAACCGAGAAGATTGTTGCTCAAACCAAATGGAAGGCCAGTCCCTTCAGTGCTCAGCCTCTCATCCACCAAAGCCATGGCTGGACTCGACATCGACGCAGCGTAAGCTGCAGCTACCAACGACGCGCCCATCCCTAAGGTGCTCGACTTGTTTTCTACTTCTCCATTTGCCTTCCCTTCCATAGAACACCTAACTGCTCCTTTCTTTCTCAAAGCAGGCAACCCTACATCAAAGAGGTGACCGAAAAAACTCGATTAAACATATAACTACCGATATTTTGACTTCTATAATATTGATCTAAATGGTTCTAGTTCATTTGTTCGTTAAAAATCGATTTAAAGAGAATCCATGTTCAATCTAAAGCCAATTCTATTATCAATTGATTCATTCATCGAGTCAAGTTCTAATATCACGGGCTAACCCTTCAAAAGTTCAAAATATAACCGTTAGAGCACAAAGATTGAGTGGAGCAAATAAAAGTAGTAGCAACAAAAGAACCCACCAAGAAGGAATGGGGCGGGTGAAGCCGCCGGCCGTGGGCGGTTCTGAACCAGAGAAGAGCGCACGGTGGCAGCGGCGGCGGAGGTGACGGCGGCCATTTGCTTGTTTTGCTCTTGAACTTTGGGAGGAAAATGGGGGGAAAAATGCAATTTGGGGAGTGGCGATCAAAGGGTTTGTTAATATTATTTGTTTGTGTTGAGTGGCAACCACACAAAGCTGGATAGGGGGACAGCCATTCACTTGATATCCTTATCTACTTCTGGCCAATTGGGTTTGTACACGTGTCCGTCATCCATTTCTAGCCAATAGCTAACTCCTACGTGGACTGCCAAAATGTCCGAAATGAGATTTTTCTAAAACTTCACTCTCATGTGTTCTTTCATAAGATGCTTACAATTTTGATGTCTTTTCACTTAGAAAATAAATAAATGAAAATAATAATTATAACGGAATTAAATATAGTTCAACCCGTCAAGGTTTTATGTTTGAAACTCTAATGTAATTTTATTTGGTCGTACATTTGTCATTAATAAGTCTAGTCACTTGTTATCGTTTGAAGCATAGTTCAACGATATATGCTCTTGATCACAAGGGATCAAAGATTCAAATTTTTCCACTCAAACAATGGGTTGAATTCAAAAAAAGATCTAATCACTTATTACTTCAAGAACTATATTCAACAAGATTACCTCTTATAGAGTTCATAATTATAATCGAAACAAGCAGCAGCAATGCCTTTTAACAAAAGCATAAGCCTCTTGTATGATTCAAAGAAGACGTTAAGTCTAGAGACTAAAGACGTAAGCATCAATAGCTTTTTTAAATATCTTTTAAGCAATTTGAGCGATTCAATTTTTTTAAAAGTTTTTGAAATGAGTATGCTAGGGAGAGGTTTTCACGTTCTTATAAGGATGCTTCCTTCCCCTTTCTAACCATGGGATCTCACAATCCATCCCCCTGGGCAGCCCAGCGTTCTCGCTAGCATACCGCCTGGTGTCTGATTTGATATCTACACTATAAATTAGTTCAAAACACTCATAATGAAACGTGTTATCATCAAAATACATATTGAAACTCCTCAAATGCAGAATCGGAACAAAAAAGGCTGCCAATTCCTTTATGTATAAAGGCTAACCAAACCAAAAGGTGAATGTCTTATTTTCAATCATTTCTATGATTCAACTTTGCTACATGAAGAAATGGAGGGGAGGGGGAAGAATGAGTTTCAATTTACATGAAGAATTGCTATAGAAGTAGAAAGAATGGTAAGAAAAAGTAACTAAATGACTGACCTCTAAGCTCTGTTTGCTGTTTGTTGATGGCTATTGATTAGCCGTGGATGTTGCATTGTTGCAAGTATGGGTTGTTGAAGTCCATATGTTTGCTCCATAAACCCTTGTACTCTCCAAATCCAATATCTAACCATGGCTTCCAAGCACCGTTGTAGTGTATAACAGCTGCCTTCTCGATGTCATCTGGTGGCAAAGTAGAGTCATGGCCGAGTCCGAGCATGTGCCACCGCCGCTCCACCGCTGTAGTCTGGTTATAGAACGTAACCCACCCCAAAGGCAAGCTTCCACCCTTCAAGATTGGCCGTTCATTACTCTGCATGCATTATAACAAGAGTATAGCAGTGAGGAATGGTAGGACACGGTAAGCGCATCTGAAAAGTTCTTTTTTTAAAGAGATGCAAATCAAAGAAAAGAAGCCAGACCAAAAAGCCACAGAAGCTAAGAAAAACCCAACAGAAAGTAAAGTTAGATTCTAGACCATAGCCCAAAAAACGACAAAGTTTCATGTTTCTAAAGTTATCTGTACACCAAAGCCACCTTGATCTTGTGAGATCCCACATCGGTTGCAGAGGTGAATGAGCGTCAACGAGGACGATGGGCCTCGAAGGAGAGGTGGATTGTGGGATCCTACATTGGTTGGAGAGGGGAACGAAACATTATTTATAAGGGTGTGAAAACTTATCCTTAGCAAGACGCGTTTTAAAAACTTTGAGGGGAAACCCGAGAGGGAAAGTCCAAAAGGACAATATCTGCTAGCGGTGGGCTTGAACGGTTACACAATTGTGAGATCCCACATTGATTGGAGAGAGTAACGAGCGCCAATGAGAACGCTGAGCCTTGAAGGGCAGGGTGGATTGTGAGATCCCACATAGAACAAGTGCCAATAAGAACGTTGGCCACGAAGAGGGGTTGATTGTGAGATTCCACGTCGATTGGATAGGGGAACAAGTGCCAGCGAAGACGTTGGGTCCCGAAGGAGGTGCACAGTAACTTAAACGCGATAGAATCACACTGAAAAGTAGTTAGTGACTAACAATTTTTACAAACAAGTTACATCAATGTTCTTACCAGTCGAAGATATTCATGGTAGCGAGCAGTTAAATTTTCTTCCCTCCACCTTCTAAGATCAAATACGTTCATTCCAAACGCCCATGTGCATGCCTTACTGTCGAATTCATCAGCAATCAGTGGATCTGAGAAGTTGATAAACATATCCATCCGTAGAAAAGAAGCCTCATTTTCTTGACAAGTTTCAACAGCACCATTTACCTTCCCCTTCATATCAACGTGCCACAAACCAGATAAATCCTTTTGCACCACCACATCATGATCAAGAACTACGACCTTATCCAGTGAAGGGAAGATATTTGGCAGATAGAACCGAAGATAGTTGAGTTCAGAAGTAAACCTTGGGTCACTAAAATTGTGCACCTTCCATCCTAAATCATACTCCCTGGACAGCCACTCAAACTCCGCCATGCTCAAGACCTCAACTGTGGCTCTTCCCATAGGATTTAGTGAAAACCACATGGACATTGCTGGTAAGTTCAATGAATTGGTCACCAAATGGAAGACAATTCTCTCCGGTTCCTGCAAATATTTTCAAAGAATGAATGGGTTAACGTAAATAACAAAAATCTTCTAATGTGCAAAGGGGCCCCTTCGGACATTGCCGAGAGGATCATAGTTGTTGGTTTGGTTGCCATTGTGTTATTGTTGTTGTTTAGTTGCGGTAGATCCATTAGGTTATTCAAGGAAAAACAGTTGCAAGGAGTGGAACTTCGGTCGGAGAATGCCCCAGTACAAATCAAGAAATGGCACATTTTGAGCTAAATGAGCTTTAAATGCTATACCTTAGCACTTGAAACAGTGGAGTTGACAACAACAGCACAAGCCAAAACATTGTCGGAGAAGACAGCATAATGATAGAGCTTAGTATCATGAAGCAACTTTTTCTGTTCAAGCAGCTGCCTCTCCGAAGGTGGTGGCAAAGCGAAGTATTCAGAAGTCAGCCGCATTGATAGACAATGAAAGCCTTTAGGGGTGGTTCTTGCAGCAAGATTTACAAGATAAGTAACTTGTTTCTTTTGCATACGAACTTGCTCTTCAGCATTGTCTGTCATAGCTCGAAGCTTTGAAGACATTGCCGAGCAGTCTGGGTAAGCATGGCCTGCTTTTACTAATGAAGACTCCATGTTCTTCGTTTTCTGCAAAGCACTGTAAATTTAACAGCATTTCAGGTGAAGTTTCACTGCTTTAGATTTCTGTTCTAATTAAAATCTGCATATAATTTTCCACTATTTACCTCTTTGTCAGAGCTGAATCCTTAGTAACTTCCTCGACTGCATGTTCTAGCTCTTTGACTCGTTGTCTTAACTCTTTCGTCAAATGAGAATTGCTACCTGGTGGGGCGAAACTTAGGTAGACTTTGGCTCTTATCAGTTGATCTGTCATCTCCTTTACTTTATAATCTACTACTGATCTTGACTGGGCTATGCGCGAATTCTTATCACGCTTGACAGCACCCCGATCATGTTGTCCAGTTTCCTTATAAGAATGATTCTGCAATCAAAATTTAGAACCAATTTGCAGGTGAACTTAGTTACATGCTAAAGAATCAATATTAATTCCAATTTTGCTGATATATGTGCTTCTAATGTTTATATGGGGACAAAAAACAACTTAAGCGATGAACAAAGGCAAGTTGTTCATGAATGATGAGGCCACTTATACAGAAACTCATATGTTGAGAACCAAAAATCATTAGCAAGAATGTGAAGTTTCTCAAGAAACTGCTTTGCAACAGGAGAGTGATCAATCATTACATTTAAGAATGAAACAAATAATGTGAGATCCCCACATCGGTTGGAGAAGGGAACGAAGCATTCCTTACAAGGGTGTGGAAACCTCTCCCTAGTAGACGCGTTTTAAAACCGTGAGGCTGATGAAGATACGTAACGGGCCAAAGTGGACAATATTTACTAGTGGTGGGCTCGAGTTGTTACAAATGGTATCAAAGTCAGACACTAGGCGTTGTGCCAATGAGGATGCTGGCCCCCAAGGGGGGCGGATTGAAACATTTCTTATAAAGGCGTGAAAACCTCTCCCTAGTAAACGCGTTTTAAAATCGTGAGGTTGACGACAATACGTAAGAGGCCAAAGCGGACAATATCTACTAGCGGTGTGCTTGGATTGTTACAAATAGTATAAGAGCCAGACACCGACCAGTGTGCCAGCGAGAATGTTGACCCCCAAAGGAGGCAGTTTGTGAGATCCCACATCGGTTGGAAAGGGGAACAAAGCATTTCTTATAAGGGCGTGGAAGCCTCTCCCTAGTAGACGCATTTTAAAACCGTGAGGCTGACAACGATACGTAACGGGCCAAAGCGGACAATATCTACTAGCAGTGAGCTCGGGTTGTTACAAATAATATACGAAACAAAGGCATTACACCCCTAAATATAGCCAAATACCACATATATACATACAAAATATCATTTGGAAGGAGATAAGTTCCAATTATTAGTTCATAGCCAAGAGAGAATCAACAGGATTTGTAGAACAAAGTACCTTTTCCCCTCCATCATCAAACCGATTATCCTTATGTTCTTTGCTGGGATTACTTCCTGAAGTTCAAAAGGAGTAGCCCAGAACAAAGCAACATAAATAAGAGAAATAAGAACTGCAGGAGACAAATAAGGCACAAGAAAAAACACATACCAAATTCGAGGGAGTTAATTCCTTCTCTAGATTGGAAATCACTATCTTTGAAAACTATAGGTTTAGGTCCTTTCAAGCTCTCGCCCGGTTCCTTCATGACAATGCCAGTATAGATCAAAATCACTATCCACAAAGTTCAGAGCATGGCAAACTTAAGTGATATGTAAGAGTACCTGTTCCATTGAGCTAAGTGCTTCAACATCTCTTCGCTTCTCTCCAAAGAACAAAAACAAAAAGAACCGCCTTCAATCTTCTTATAGCATTCATATTTACCACAAACATCGCATATGATTGAAAATATATCACCAAAAAATCGAAAAACAAATGTCCAATGCATAAAAACAGAATCCACAAACAAAACCCACACAAGAATTGAACGAAAAACAGCCATACCCTGCTCCATAAGTCATCGATGAACTCCCTCCGCCCTAAATCAAAACAAACAACGAACTAAATCAATCAAACCAAAACCCAACAAAAAAAGACATCGAATCCAAAACCAAAACCCACGGTCTTCATCTTACACTCAGTAATCAATAACATAAGAGGAGAAATACAAAACGAACCAATAGAAGTGATGGTCTTGAGGCGATGAGAAACGAGAACCAAAGGAGCAAAAACAGAGACAGAGAGCAGAGAGAGGATCAGAATCCTCTGCCATCGACGAAGAAGCTTCATCAACGCCTCCCTCCAACAGAGGATCCCGTCGCAAAATTCCTCAGAAAAACCATACAAGAACAAATTTCAAACTGGCTACCGATGGAGGAAGAATCAAATCAACGGATTACTTCAAGAATTCGGAATATCAAAGAAAAGAGAAGTGGATCAAGCGTTAATATCCATCTTCTTCTTCTTGTTCTTCAATTGCAGGCCGGTTCTAGAGAGAGAAAGAAAGAAAGAACAAGAAGCTTGCTCTCCGCCATGTTCGGCTGGTTCTGTATGTGAGTTTTCTGTGACAAGTTTTTTCTTTTTCTTTTTCTTTTTCTTTTTTTGGTAAAATAATTTAAAATTTTGTAATTTTGTACTCTGCCCCGAGTCGGACAGTGGCGGCGCTTATGAATGATAATAACATTTATCAGATATTAATAACAATATTATTACTTCTCCATAAATATCAAAAATTAAAATTATTGTCCTTCCTTAAATTACCATACTAATTTTGGATATTACTAACAATTTTTTTTCGTTAATAAATAAATAAATATATATATATATATATATCACCTATATATTACTCTAATTAATGTTTAATTATACGTCTACAAACGAGTTATTTACCGATCATATTTTTATATTCATTTGTGTTATTTTCCTTTTTTTAAGACTTCAAAAACGTGCACCATTAACGATGAAAGTGTATCGGAACTCAGAGGTTATATTACTTTTTTTTTTCTTATTTTCTTGTTCATAATTATTGCTTTGAGCATTTTTTTTTTTTTTTACTTTATTCTATTTCTAAAAAATTCTTACTTTATTTATTATTATTATTTTTTTTATCTTTAAAGTTTATATATATTTTTTTTTTCTTTCTTACAAATATTTTCTCTCTAATTTTATTTTTCAAGATTGATCATTTAAATCTCTACCGTTGATTGAATATAAAAAAAAAAAAAAACAAAAAAGTAATTTAAATTAATAAAGGATCGAGATTTTTAAATTAAAAAAAGAAAAAAATGGAGGGCTCTGATGGATGGTGAGGCAATGTCCAGCTGTCATTGGAGACTCCGTTACGGCGGGGCCCACTTTAAAATTCAACGGTTTTATTTTTTACAATTTTGTTTTCTGTCCTTTTATTATTATTGTTATTCTTTATTTAGACTCTAAAAAAAATTATATCAGTGCACGTTGGCGAAGTAATATTTTATATTTATTAAAAAAAACTTTTAATATATAATTTACTTTATATAAAATATTCAATTACAAAGTTATATATTTATTAATTTAATTTAAGATCATTCTGTCTACTATTTTAAAATTTAAGATCAACTTGAATATAGTTTAATTTAAAAATAATCTGATATTATGATAGATCTATTAGTAATTACTAAATTAAAAAAATCTTAAAGTATAGAAGTTCCATTTTTTCTGTTGAAATAAAAACGAACTTACACGTGGTAGAAAGTTATAATTTAATTAATGAGTCATTATCATATTTGAAATGATATTTTTGTTGAACGGGTGTACAACCGAAATGAAGTAGAGTAAAAAACTAAGAAGACGACGCCCTTAGAAGGACATCCTAGAATATAGGCATCTTACATTACTACAAAACAAAAGAAGTAGTTTAGATGGGACTTTTGAATAAGAAGATGTTATCTTGTTACAATTTAATATATTAACCAATCCGAGTATTGATGCAGTGGTTAAGACATATATTCAACTAAAAATTTGAGAGTTTTTGAATCTCTAATAAAACGAGCCGAGTGGAATGATGGGCTGAGTTTGGACCTGAGAATTTCTACATATTAGTGGAGAGAAATTTCACGTGCTTCTCACATGTCACAATTTTACTAGTTTCCGTTCTTTTCTATCCAAATGACAAGTCCATCTTTATCTCCATCTACCCCGTCAACACCTCTAGTCTATTGATTATTTTGTTCACCATGGATTCCCAAGATCAAAATGTCTCTAGATTGTGACATGTCGAGAGCCATGAGAACTGACCTAGTTAGCAAACCGCGCAAGCTCAAAAGATTAATCGTTCTTTAATCACCACTGTACGACTATGAAAAAAAAAAAGAATCTATATTACAAGAATATCATACTCTTAATTACACGAGGATTATGTTTGTATCATACTCCTTATCTAGACCATACATAAAAAGTAAATCCATATTCTCGAAGTACTAGAAAAATTTCATAAATATAAACGAGCTCACTTAACTATGTTCCATTTAGCTGAAAGATGATTATTGGTTCAAGTACGTCCTACGAAAAAAGAATAATTTGAAAAATGCTCTTGAGGACTTCTCCATTAATTTAGAATAAGAAAAGCTGTTCGAAGCAGTAATTGCAGAGAAGGATGAGAGTTCTTCAAGATTTTACATTCACACCCTAATCCACAAAATTCTCTTTGAGCTTCAGAATTGCCAGATGTGATTAAAACAGGCTTTTGCAAGCAAACCCACCTCTCAAAAGAGCTAAAATGCAGAGCTCCATAAGTATTCTTCTTCCATATGTACAGCAACTCTCGAGTTCCGCTATGTTTCGTGGAGGTTTTCGAATCCTTTTCGGGTAGTAGTTTTGATGGGGTTCAAGTATTTGGGAATTGAGAAGCTATTCTGGGATGGTTGTGTTCACCTTCATATGTAACAATGAGCATTGAAGGTTCCTCGAGACACCGCTCAACATGCTTCCTTGCTGGACAACCTCTCATGCTGCTGCACTTATAGTATCCTCTGCCGACGTTTGAGAGTAAATTAAGATCAACATCGACGATATCAAATCATGGAGAATCTGTGGAACTCTGGTTGCTCTTACAAATTCATCAACCAAGTTTCAATAGCCATGTTAAAAGAATTTGCAAAATGCATACAGTACATAATGCAACGCTGACATATGAACAAGACAGATGTTGAGGATGGTTGGAAGAGGTATCCCACGTCAGTTAATTAAGGGGTTGATCATGGATTTATAAGTAAGGAATACATCTCCATTGGTATGAGGCCTTTTGGGGAAGCCAAAAGCAAAACCATGAGAGCTTATGCTCAAAGCGAATAATATCATACCATTATAGAGGGTCGTGATTCCTAACATAGTATCAGAGCCATATCCTTAACTTGGCCATGTCAATAGAATCCTCAAATGTCGAACAAAGAAGTTGGGACTCTTGAAAGTGTAGTAAAAAGTGACTCAAGTGTTGAACAAAGGGTGTACTTTGTTCGAGGGCTCCAAAGGAGTCGAGCCTCAATTAAGGGGAGGTTGTTCGAGGGCTCCATAGGCCTCAGGGGGCTCAATGGTGTACTATGTTCGAGGGGAGGATTGTTGGAAGAGGAGTCTCACATCAGCTAATCAGCTAATTAGGGGGTTGATCCTCATCTCCATTGGTATGAAGCCTTTTTAGAAAAGCCAAAAGCAAAGTCATGAGAGATTATGCTCAAAGTGGAGAATATCATACCAATGTGGAGGGTCGTGATTCCTAACAAATGATTCCGGCTCGATTTATAAACGACACAAAACGGCCTCCCCCATGTTGGTGAAGAATTCAATGGACTACTCTACTAAGAGAACATGAGGCACAAACTAATAGAGCAAGTTTTCAATATCCCTACTAGATTACCAGATAAGGAATATAATCGACATCTTTCAACCAATGATCTCATATAGTAATGGCAGCCAAATGCATATAATCCCAATATCAATCTATAATGAACTATCCAACATCAGCACAATAAACTGAAAAGGAGTGGAAGGATGTTCATATACCTCGGGTGAGGAGAGCCCTTGATTGGCTTTTGGCCATATTTCCTCCATGAGAAATCATCAGGAGGGATATCAGCAAGCTTGTTACTAATGGCAGGCACCTTGATCGACCGCTTCACTCTATGTTTCCTGCAAGAAGATCATCAAAATCGAATCAGAAAAACATATCAAACCATCCCCATTTCGATATCGAAACAATTTCATAAACAAAACCAAAACTTCCCAACCTCTTCTTTGAGCAATGACATTTCCCACTGCTTCCACATTTAACACTCCCATCTTCCCCTCTCCTACAACACTTCCTTTTATGGCGTGAATTCTGATCGGAAGACCGAGGCGTCCCAATCAAATGAAAGCCACTCCCATCCAAGTTTGCCACACTGCCATCAATGCTCAAGGAAGACATAAACGACCTAGTGGATGACATTGTGTGTTGTGTGCAGCTAGAGCTATCAAAATTCAAGTTAACACCACTATTGCTCCTAAGATACCCCATTTCAGGCTGCTGAGTATTCAACAACACCCTGTTCTGAAGCAGATGATGATAAACAGCAGCAGATTGAGGTTGAATCTGTTGGATTGAACAGTGTTTGACATTTGAGTTCAATTCCAAAGATGAGTGAGGACCCATCTGCAAATTTCTACCCTGGAGAAGGTCCATTCTGCAATTAGGGGAAGAAGATTCTAAGAACATTGATTGGGAAGGCGAGGAATCAAGATGAAAGTTCATGATCTTCTTCTTTTTCCTGACCCTTGCATGACCCAACCCAACAGAATCAAGAAGACACAAAACCTTCCTAAACTTAAACACAGCCTCTCCAGTTCCCGCCATTAAACAACGCGTAATCTTCGAGTGATCTTGAGGCGATGTCACAGTCAACAGATTCAATACTTTATGAACACTCTCAACAGCTTCCCTATTAGCATCTTCAACCTCTTCCATCTTCCCAAATGGGCGAAATCTCGAACTCTGAAAGCCCTAGCTGAAATCAAGCATAATGGGGGCGAAGAAAATAACAGAGAAAAAGGCGATGAAGAAACAGAAGTTAGGAACCCTAGATTCTTCTGCCATTGCTATGATTAAAGTATAAACTGAAGCGAAATTTGAGAGACCCAAAAGAAGAGAAAGCGCAAATCATCCATCCATCCATCCATCCATCCATCCATCCATCTCTGTCTCTGTCTCGCTTCAGAAGAGATGGTTTTCTAGAGAGAGAAGAAGAAGTGGGAAGTGAGAGAAAGAAATAGAGAGGGAAAAGGGGAAGAAATGGAGAATTTTTGGGAAAAATTGATTGAAATGATGAGAAGCAGATGGATGAGGAAGACGAAACAGGAAGCAGAGAAATGAAACTGCCGTCTTTGTTTCGGATTTCCACGTGGGTCCCACCATTTACACTATTTTTTTTATTAAAATAAAAGAAATTAATAGGTTAAATATTTTAATTTCGTATTTAATATGTTTTTAAATTAGGGTTTAGTAAATTTAAAATAATTAAAATACATTCTGAAATCTGGGGAAATGAAATAAATATAAAATTTATAAATTATAATTTAAGAATTTAACCAAATTAATAATGAGTTGATTTTAGTCTTTACATTTTACTTTTTATAAATTTTAGATTCAAACATTTAAAATTGATTAAATAATAATAATACTTTTTATATAAAAAACAATAAAAAAACGCCCACCAAGAGTGGGGCCCACGAAATTGGGCACGAGGAAATGAAGAGAGTAGCAATTTGTAAAAGCGACCCAATCAGAATTTGCCACGTGTAATACTTTCAGCTTTGAAGGGCTGACACGTAGCTCAAAGTGCAGTTTTGACTGTTGCGCTTTTTTTTTAAAAAAAAAGAACTTTTTGCTTTTTCTATTTATTTATTTAGCTTAAAAAAATAGCATTTGCTAACTTACGCAATGGGTGAGGAGAAGAGAAAATCACAGTGCATTGGTAGTCGGTGACTGACTGACAGTGCGTGGGACCCAATGGGTCCATAAACCGTTGAGTATATTAGTCTTTTCCTAATGTTTTTATTTTGTAAAATGGAAAGGATTCACTTCTTATTCCCAATTTAACCCCTCATTTATTTATTTATTTATTTATTTTGTTTATTTTGAGAACAAAAATATATTTTTGGCTATCTAATTATGAAAGGAGCCATAATAAACCGAATCATAAACACATACCAAAAATACCCTATAACTGTTGTAAATTTACAATAGGGGTAAAGTTGGATTCAAGAATATTTCTTTATTAAAAACACAAAAAATAAATATATTTTTGTAAGAATAAAATAGTTCTAAAATAGATTGTGAAAGATTTTTGTTTGATCCATGTCTAGTTAAAACAATTATTTATGGTTGAATTTTGAGGCCATTTTGTCTTTTATCATATTATTATTATTATTATTATTATTATTATTAATTGGGTTTGGTATTATTATGTCCAATTTGGTCATAAAAAAAATGCTATTTCTAAAAAGAAGTGAAAGCCTATGATACAAAGATTGAATTTTAATTCATTATGGTCAGTCAAGTCAATCATGTATTATTACCTTAGTCTAATTAAATTAAAATTATAGTATTAAGTTTTTGTTTTTATTTATGGCAACAATTTTGCCTTTATATCTAATCAAGCCTTGTTACATAAATGGTATCTTTTATTTTTTCTTTATAATAATTTATGTCCACATTCATATTATTATCACTATTTTTATAAAATACAGATTTCATATAATAAAAACATTCAATTTCATAAATGAGATTAAAAAATAACACTCATTAAAATTAAAAAAAAATATTAATTTTAGTTTTTGAATTTTTTCCTATCAAAATATAAAAACATCTAGGTTTAACACAATATTGTAATTTAAATCATATAAATTTTAAAACAATTTAATATACCTTACATACCTCATACTTCCATGCGAGCTCTTGGTCACATCAACCATACCTCGGGCTTCGACGTTACTTGCCTATTAAATAATTTATGACAAAATAATCGTAAAAATCAAAATGATTATTAAAAAAAAATTCAGAGACAGAACAGATCTTATAGAAGTTCATGAAATCTAAATTTAAACCTAAATTGTAGATCATTAGGAACAGAGGAAATATTCTCCACTCTTTCATATCAAGGAACAGAGAGTAGAAAACAAAAGAGGTCATGTTCTAGTGAAGCAGTACACGTGCTGAACTGAATATTTGCAGATAATCTCAATGAAAGGCTCAAATCATGGCCACAAAATTTACCCATTAGGCAATATGTTCAAAAAATCTTTCATTATATGTCAGTATGTCAAAGGATAATGGACATTGAGCTCCTGTGACCCTTATTATACCTGAGGGGAAGAAGTTGCTGGGTCATTCTGTTTTCTGCCTTCACCATGAATCTTTTCCTTGTGTGATTGTTGATTGATTGAAGCTTTTCTTTTTGAACCAGGTGCTCTTAACTCTGAGTTTCTATCTGAATGGATCGATTTCAAGCAAGAGAGAACGACTGACGTATTCTTCATCCTTATTTGTACCATACAGCGAGTTGTAGACATTGAACATGACATTAATGTTCCTCCACTCGAGCTTATAGTTATAGGAGATATTCAACATCTTAAGTCGGCAGCCAAAACGTTTGAACCCATAAGAAGTTGGCTTCACAACTATATATCTAACTCAGAAAAAGTAGTCTATTCAAACTTGTGATGATCAAAGACCTTAAGGTGGCTTTGCCTCTAGACTATTATGAATAAGAGATCTAGTAGAATAATGAACCTTGCTTACAGCCAAGAACACCTGGCTGGGGTTAGACATGTATGCATGAGGCAGAAGTCAAGGCAAGTTCATCATGAGAACTCAAAATTTGCTCAACTTATGGGTAGCTGCTACACATCCAACAAGGGAAACCAACAGAGCTTCGAATTTCCAAACGTTATGCTCTGATTATCAAGCTTATCTGAAATTTCAAGCATAATCCCTTATCAGTCAATAGATATTTCTGAATTGTTGTCATCAACCTCGATAATCTTGGACAGGGAACGTTGGAAGCAAGTTCAAACATCCCCTATACTTTTCGTCTTCGGAAAGCATGTCTAAGACTATGGTGCAGGTGGAAGCATCTGGCACCACGTTTTTGTTAACCATCCTATGAAGAAGCTCAACCACTTCCTCTCGTTTATTACTTTTGTAGAAACCACGGAGAAGTGTATTGTAGGTGATTACATTGGGCGTACAACCATTTTCTTCCATCTTTCGAAATAAATCATTTGCCTTTTCTACTTGTCCTTCTTTACAACACCCATGGATTAGAATGGAATAGGTCACAACATTTGGCAGAAACCCTTCACGGGAAATTTTGTCGAAGAACTCCCAAGCTGTTTCAAGTTTCCCTGCTTTACATAGGCCATCGATAAGACAATTAAAGATATCAATGTCCAATTTCAAGTTGTATGAAAGCTCGTTAAAAATTTCCATTGCTTCTAACAAACAATCGTTCTTACACAGCCCATCTACAAAGATACTCAATGTACTTGAACTCGGCACCAAACCATGAGCTTGAATGACACCGAATATTTTCTTTGCATCATCAACCTTCCCGGCCTGAAAAAGACCCGTTAGCAGGGCATTATATGTTATCACAGAAGGTTTAACGCCCACTTGAAGCATTTCATTGTAAATCTTCATTGCTTCTTCCACCTTCCAATTTTTGCAATACCCATTGATTAGCACATTGTAGCTAATCACATTAGGTTCACACCCCTTACTTGGCATACTAAGGAACAGTTCCCTTGCACTCTCTAGATCACTAACCAAACAGAACCCATCCATCAATGTATTATAAATAAACAAATCAGGAACATTACCTCTCTGAATCATCACCTCTAGCAACTTGTTGGCCTCGATAACCTTTCCTGCCTTGCAAAGTATATCCATCAACACATTAAATGTGACGGCATTTGGTTGAATACCTAGATCCACCATCTCATTGAACAAACATTTAGCCTCCTCCCACTTTCCACCATTGCAAAATCCATGAATCAAAGAGCTGTAAGAAATCACATCTGGAAGCATTCTCCGAGCTTTCATTTCCTCAAAAAGTTCCCTTGCCTTGTCTTCCCGCCCATCTTTACAGAGCCCATCAATAATGGTACTATAACAAATAACGTTAGGCTTACAACTAATGCCGTATCGACCAGTCCCATTGAGCATTTCCTCATGCAACTTAAGTGCAATGTTAGTATTACCCGTTTGACAAAGTCCCTTGATTAAAGTCCCATAAGTAATCACATTTGGCCTACAACCCAACTTTTGCATTCTCATAAACAGCCGTGTAGCTTCACTAATCCTATGCTCCATACACAAGCCCTTAATCAGGGACGTATATGTCACTATATTGGGAACATAACCTCTCCTTATAATCCCCGCCATGGCTGCTAGACCTTCGCTAATCCGATTCACATTACAAAGGCAATTAAGCAAAATATTAAGCGTGATGTAATTAGGCAAAAGTCCGGCTAAGCTCATTCTATAATACAGCTTCAAAACCTCAGAGTAGTGCTTAGTCTTAGCAAGTCCACCAAGTAAAAGATTGAATGAAGACATTGCAGGGGTAGGATTCGCAAGCATCATTAGGTCAAAAAATTGCAATGCTTCTGATACGGTAAAATTACCCGTCTTGCAATTCTGAAGGAACGTCCGAAGCCGTTCATGAAACGAAATCTCTGTAGTTGACTTTTCCAGCGAAACTTCCGGTGAAACATTCGAATTTGGCGGTTTCGAGATGACAGGCGGGGATTCGGCAGAAATTGGAGATGGATTTTGGGGTTTTGAAGATGCAATTATTGTTGGGTGAGTAAACAGAGACGAGAGCTTGCCTTTCGACGGAGCTGGCAAAAGAGAGGAAGAAATAGCGGAGGCTACAGTCTTGGAAACCATTTGGATTGAAAGAATTCGCCGTTAAAGAGTTGAATCGATATCTACTAGTGGCAATGGCGGATGAAATTCGAAAGATGAGGAGAGTAGAAACAGTACCGGAAGGGATGGAGGTGGAGCACGATCAATGTTGTAGCGCCGTCAACGAGCTTAGGGTTCCGCCGGGATAGAGAGATGAAGACTTGAAGGAGCTCATCTGGGATTTCCACCATAGCTACGAACTCCGCCTGGCTAATGCTTAATGCTCAGAGGGAAAGGAAAAACCAGCTATGCTAGGGTTGTATACTTAAATAATATATATTTATTTATTTATTTTGGGTAAAATTTAGATTAATTTTCAAATTTTAGATAATAAAGTTTTGTTTCAATAATAAAAAAAAAACATTTTTACAAATTATCTAATTTATATGGATACATACATTTTTTAAATGAATTTACTTTGAAATATCTTAATATAATTTTTATAATAATAAAAATTATAGAAAACTTTGTTTTCAATAAAATAATAATCCGATTATTAGATATAAAATTGAAAATTTAACAATTTATTAGAAACTTTTTTAAATTTCAAAACGTGAAACCGGCGCGTTTTCACTTGTGTTCTAGGGCAGTTCGAGTGGTTTTTTCGCACTTATGCGAAGAAATTATTTCTTGACATTGTGGTGGGGAATGCCCCAACTTGATGGTTGGGAATTGAATTTTGCGAAACCGGCCCGTTTTGGCTTGCGTTCTAGGGTAGTTCCGAAATCGAGCTGTTTTTTCGTGCGAAAAAATTATTTCTTGGCATTGAGTATACAACAATTATACAGGGAGAATCGAACCATTAACTCTTAAAATAATAATTGAATCTATTAAAATATCGAGAGTAATAGAGAAGATATCGATATTATTTTGGAGGTAATGTCCACTAATGTCACAAATATGCATTATAGAAAGTTTGATTTTCCAATAGGTCTTCCATTTTGACACATAATCGATATCGAAATTGACTGAATGACCAATGGAGAGAGATATCAAAGTTGTCATTCATGAGTGTCAAGACTTAGGACTCGTCTTGTAGATTACGTGTCAGTAAAAAGCTAAGTAGTAAATTGTGTATCTTTTATCTCAGTTTAGCTACGTCCGCGTGGACTTGTCACATTATTATAACAATATTAATATTACTAAAATTTTTCTGACGTTCACCTGCGACATGGTCAGGTTACATAATTCTCGTTTCTAAAAGTGAAAATTATCCCTACAATCTAACACGAGTGAAAACTATTATTGAGCAAACGAAAAAAAAATGTGCACTTTATTGTAATAAGTAATAATCTTCAATTCTTTTAGATTTTTCTCAGTCATCTTATTCTCAAGATCGCTCCCATTTGGATGTGGTTTTCCGTTTATATTTTACTTAGGTATCACAACTTTATTATATCGATTATCGGGTGATCTTTTTGGTCGGTTTCAATTGCAAAAGGTCCAAAATTAATGTAAATAAAATAGTGAAAATTGAGGAATAAATTAGGAATAAATCACTTTGTACAAATTGATTATTTTTTTTAGGCGTAATTGATCGCATTAGATTTTCATCGCTCATCTTTCTTATCATTTGGTTTCTTTTTTTAATAGTATTAACGGACTCTCCACAATACTATGATATTGTCCATTTTGATTCTAAGCTCTTATGTCTTTTTTAAAAGGAATGAAACAATCTTCCCCTCGAACAAAGTACACCATAGAGCCTCATTGAGGTCTATGGAGCTCTCAAATAGTCTCTCCTTAATCGAGACTCAACTTCTTATTTTGAGCCATCGAACAAAGTACACCCTTTATTTAACACTTTAGTCACTTTTGACTACACCTTCAAAGCTCACAATTCTTTGTTCGACATTTGAGAATTTTATTGACATGACTAAGTTTAGGGCATGATTCTGATACTATGTTAGGAATCACGACTCTTACATTGGTATGATATTGTATACCTTACTATAATCTCTCATGACTTTACTTTACTCTTGGGTTTTTCCAAAAGACCGGTACCAATATAACAAAAAAAAAAAAAATTAAAATAATATAATAGCTAAATCATACATTTAACTTTTTTTTTTTTTTTTTATATATTTTTTAAATTCTTAATAAAGGCATTCCTTTTTTTGACATTATTTTGTTTTGTTTCTAATTATTCATGACAAAAAGTAGATTTCTTTTTCCCTATAATCACTTCCCCTCCCAAAAGGGAACAAACAAAATAAAATAAAATAAAAAAAATAAAAAAATGATTGGAAATGAATAGCAAAAATCCCACAATATCACCATTCTTAAAACACACATCATGGGATTCCCAAAATGATGTCGGCACATTCAACGTTGTTGAAATAAGTAGAACATCAAGCTAAAATAAAAACCTTAAAAAAAAAGACATAGGGTAACTTCGACATTCTCTTGCAACACGAGTTTTTCCAGCATGTTTTATCTTCATCCATATAAACTTCAGTGAGATTTTTATGATGTCAATCTAACAGATTTGCTCCAAGTAAAACATGCTTAACTATGAACCTTTTATGATTGAGCTACGGGAAAAAAAAGCACACTTTGTTAACAATGGAATCACGACAACTTTTATAAACTATAAAATCATGGTTGAAAAGGACGTCAAACGAGCATTCATATGCCCTTTGTCTAAAAAAAAAGTTTTTTTTCTTCTTCTTCAAGGGAGCATTTTCCTTCCATAAACATCATCTTGTTTGCCACTTTTATTTTTGACGGGTGAATGTACCAACACGATCTAACTAATTACCTAGACATTTTTCTGACAAGATTATCTTCACAAACCAACACGAATAATTGTAGTATGTTTTGTTTTCATTTATGTGTCAGTAAGAAGTCAGTCTAAAATAGAATTATTTTAGAGTCCTGTTTCCTTTTTTGCCCTCGATTGCCAAAGGTATTACAAAGACACCCCCACTAAAAAGGAATCACCACCTAACGTGCGCCGGAAGAATAAGACGGGTCAATACAACGACTGAGCAGCCCCCAGTTTCCCGGCAATGCTAAAATGAGCCGTCCGGTTGTATTAAAGGCGTTGGTTTTTCAAGTTCTCCACCATCCGTTGCTGTGACTTGTGAGTGCGTTTCTGTTCTGTTCTGTTCTGTTATTTTGCCCTCACAAATTCAGGAAAAAGCGAACAAAACTCAATACAAAACCTCTCTCTCTCTTTCTAGCATTTCAGCATTTTTCCCTCTCCCTCTGTGAAATTCGGAGTCAAAACAAGAAAAGGAAAGAATATGCAAGAAAATGTAGATCAGGGCGTTGAATTTCTCTGTGATTCTCGTCGTTTCTTTTGGTCAAAAAGCTTCAAATCTGTTTCGTTCTGTAAAGGGGCTTGTTCAAATCCAACCCCCTTTCTCTTTTGACGTTTTTTGGTTCTTGGGTTTTGGTTTTCGGTTTTCATTTGAGCCTTGAAATCTCCCTTTTCTTGTCTGGTTGTTCTATTCTTGTTTTTATGACGATTTCATAAGTTCATCCATGTCGTCCGACATAATTTAGGGTTTAATCTTGCCCTTGTTCGAGTGATCTGTGGTGGGTCTGCGAGAAAAAGAGCTCTTACTGTTGCTGTTCTTCTTCTTAATGGATTGTTTTACTTATACCTACTCTAATGGAGTCCACTGCGTTAGAAGCTATGCGATATGTGCTGAAATTTGCTGATACCATCTTATTTGTGTTGAATTGTTGAGTTCAGGGGGATGGGAACGGATCCTCTGCTATCACCAGCAATTGGACCGCCAATAAAACGGCGAGCAGGATTGAGGATAAAGCAGGCTGGTAGAGGCTCATACAGGGGAAGCTAGGAAAATTGGGGGATTTTGTTTTCAAGGTGTTTAGAGTTGGGTTTTTTTCAAGGTGATTATAGGGGCAAGCCCTGTTTTGTAGGGTAGTCTTTTTAGAGGGCGTTTGACAAAGTTTTTCAGTCAGAGATGGGTACTGATGATTTGCATCAAATACTCAAAAGCTTTTGTTTCAACTCGGAATGGAAGTATGCTGTCTTTTGGAAACTTAAGCATCGAGCTCGAATGTAAGTCGTTTTCCTTTCGGTTTCTTGCTTTTTGAGGATTTATACGACGAACCCTTTTGTTCTTTCTGGTTTGTAAGGAAGATTTTAGGATGATGTGAAAGAAAATACTTGTTTTCGTACTATGATTCTTCGATGGTTAAGACGTTACTGTAACTTCGACCAAAACATCATAAGTCTACACTATATATATAGATATCTAAGGCTGAGTTTGATCTATTATATTTTAAATGAATGTTGAATTCAGGATGCTGACTTGGGAGGATGGCTACTATGACAATTCTGAACAATATGAACCCCCGAAGAGCAAGTTTTACAGAAAAACGCTCGAGAAATTTCATGATGGACATTATTCACACGACCCTCTTGGATTAGCTGTTGCAAAGATGTCTTATCATGTATATTCTCTTGGGGAAGGGT
The DNA here is from genome assembly GCF_002738345.1 of Cucurbita maxima. NCBI lineage: Eukaryota > Viridiplantae > Streptophyta > Magnoliopsida > Cucurbitales > Cucurbitaceae > Cucurbita > Cucurbita maxima. The sequence continues at coordinate 1,073,040 of NW_019272029.1, read as the reverse complement.
AAAAATCTTAGCATAATGCATTCTATATGGCTATTGTATGGTAGGTTCTAATTGGCTTCACCTTGCTGTAATTGTTATCTCCTTTTGCAGGATTGTTGGACAGGTAGCAGTTACTGGAAAACATCAATGGATTACTGCAGATGAGCAAATACAAAATATCTCTTCAACACTTGAGGTGCTATTCTTTCCTGTTCTGCAATAATATAAGTTACTGAAGTTTATCTGATCATTTCAGGTATATGATTAATGCTTGTTTTTCGACCATTTTGGGTTGTGTTTTGTTACTCATTGTCTGATCATTTCTTAATAGTACTGCGATGGTTGGCAAACACAATTTTTAGCTGGCATTAAGGTATGGCAGCCGTTCTCTCTCGCTCGTCAATTGTTTTAGTTATTGATTACTGAATTTTTGTTTATACGCTTTGTAGACTATTGTTGTTGTAGCAGTTGTTCCGCACGGGGTCTTACAGCTTGGATCTTTAGATAAAGTAAGAGCCTCTTCCATCTGGTAGATTGTGAAAGCTTGTGAATTATGATCCTTGCTGAACTAGAACATTTTTTTTGGGCTTCATATTCACTGATGGAGTGGTGTGCTTTTTCGATATCCAAGGAAGATTTTGATAATTTCTTTTGTTCACTGTCATTTTATAGATCTTTTTGGGGTTTTGGCTTCTTATAATAGTGTGTTTTTGTGAGATCCCATATCGGTTGGAGATGAAAACGAAACATTCCTTTATAAGGGTGTGGAAACCTTTCCTTAACAGACACGTTTTAAAACCGTGAGGCTGACGATGACGATGATACGTTTTAAAACTGTGCTCTGGGCCACTGGTTGGTTTTGGATTCATGTGTCTTATTATTGCCTTTTGGCCTCTTGTAATAGAGTGTTTTTGTGAGATTCCACGTCAGTTGGGGTGGAAAAAGAAATATTCGTGTGGAAACGTGATATCCCACATCGGTTGGGGAGGAGAACAAAACACCCTTTATAAGGGAGTGGAAACCTCTCTCTAGCAGGTGCGTTTTCAACCTTGAGGGGAAGCCTGCAGACGCGTTTTAAACCCTTGAGGGGAAGCCTGCAGATGTGTTTTAAACCCTTGAGGGGAAGCCCGCAAACGCGTTTTAATTCCTTTAGGGGAAGCCCACAGATGCGTTTTAAAGCCTCGAGGGGAAGCCCAAAAGGGAAAGCCCAAAGAGGACAATATCTGCTAGTGGTGGGCCTCGGTCGTTACAGGAAACCTCTCCTCAACAGACGCATTTTAAAACCGTGAGGCTGAGGACGATATGTAATAGGCCAAAGCGGACGATATCCGCTAGTGGTGGGCTTGGGCTGTTACAATTGGTATCAGAGCCAACATCGAGCAGTGTGCCAGCGAGGACGTTGGCCCTCAAGGGGGTGAATTGTGAGATCCCACATCTTGATTTGGGCTGTTACAAATGGTATCTGAGTCAGACACCGAGCAGTGTGCCAGCGAGGACGCCGGCCCTCAATGGGGTGAATTGTGAGATCCCACATTGATTTGGGCCGTTACAAATGGTATTAAAGTCAGACACTGAGCAGTTTGCCAGCAAGAACCCTGGGTCCCAAAGGGGGTGGATTGTGAGATCCCACATCGATTTGGGCTGTTACAAATGGTATTAGCCAGACACTGAGCAGTTTGCCAGCGGAGAACGCTGGGCCTCAAGGGGAGTGGATTGTGAGATCCCACATCGGTTGGAGAGGAGAAGGAAACATTCCTTTTATAAGTGTGTAGAAACCTCTCTCTAACAGACACGTTTTAAAATCATGAGGTTGACGGCGATACGCAAGGGGCCAAAGCGGACAATATTTGCTAGTAGTGAGCTTATAATATTATCGATATGTGACTGAGATATTAATTTCTAAGCTCGCCGTCTAGATTTAGGGCAGGATGGGCATTGGGTTCCTAATCACCCGTTTGTAACTTCTATACTTGTTTATAAAATTGTTTCATCGGAAAACAATTACTTAATCTACCTGGAGAGAATACTTGATTTAGCTTGCATGGATCAGTGCAGAGATATCTTATAAACATTCAGTTCATGGCTTTCTTAAATATGAATGTCATCTAACTCTAGTTTATTGTACCGTGTTCGTTTTCTTATTGGATTTAGGTCACTGAGGATGTCAACGTTGTGGCTCACATCCGAAACGTCTTCCTAACTCTTCAAGAGTCTTCAGCAGGGCATATTGAGCCAATGCCTTCTTGTAAGAGTTCGGGATACATGGTAACTCTCTTTCTTTATCGTACTTTTCTTCGCTAATGATGATAAAACTTGGGATCTTTCTGTTATTAAGTTACTTCTTGTACAGAAAAGTGAAGATGAAAGTGTCAGCAAGAACGTCGGGATAGAGTTGTCGGGATCTGGGGGCAACGAATCTCTAAAAACACAGCCGGATGCTATCAATGTGGAGAGTTTTAAATCACAAGCGAGATTGCTCGATGACAGGATATGTGGAGGGGAGCCTAGTGGATACAAAGATATGGCAGTAGATTTGAAACAAAAATTCAATGCACCATCACAAAACTCTGCCATGGACATAACAAATGACGCATGCTTCCCTGTGAATCACAACGCCATGTTTAGCCGAACCAATCCTACACAAATGTACTTGCAAAATGATGTTGAAGCATCGGAAGATGGGTGTCCATCAAACGCATCGTTGAAGTTCCCTGCTGGTTACGAGCTGCACGAAGTACTCGGTCCTGCTTTTCTAAAAGATGCCCTTTATCTTGATTGGCAAACCGAGTACGTTTTTGGTGGTAGAGCTTCCAATTTATCTGAGGGAATGAGTAGCAGCCAGTTGACATCTGATTCACCGATGGAGCATCTGTTAGAAGCAGTAGTGGCTGATGTTTGTTACAGTGGTTCTGATGTTAAAAGCGACACATCTCTATGCAAGTCTGGACAGTCTCTGTTAACATCCGAACGAATTCCCGAGCCTTCCACGAACGTTACAACATCTGCTTGTTCAGAAGGATACTCTATGGGTCAAAGTCGAACATCTTTTATTGGAGAGGACATGCCAAACTCTTTAAGCTCATCTGGAATATGTGGGGTGATGTCCCCAAAAGGGTTTTCGTCGACTTATTCTGGTACTGGCAGTGAGCGGTTGGAGAAGTCTTCGGAACCGGGGAAGAACAGTAAAAGAAGGGCTAGGCCAGGTGAGAGTTGTAGGCCTAGGCCGAGGGACAGACAATTGATACAGGACCGGATCAAAGAACTTCGGGAGCTCGTACCAAATGGAGCAAAAGTAAGTCTGGAGAAGCCATTCATCCATTTTTCCCTTTTGATGGAAATAGCTTTTTTGGTTCATCCACTGAAAGTTTCTTGATTGTATTGCAGTGTAGTATTGATTCATTGCTGGAGCGCACAATCAAGCACATGTTATTCTTGCAAGGCATCAGCAAGCATGTTGACAAGCTAAATAAATGTGCCAACATGAAGGTAATGCCTTAGAAACCCAACCCTAACAAGAAACTTATTTATCTTTTCTACATGATTAGGATACCTTTTCCGTTATTGTGCTAATTTTGCCCGAGCAAAAGCCGATGGCATGCCTACCCTTATAAGGAATGCTTCATTCTCCTACTCAACCGTTGTGGGATTTCACAATCCACCCCCCTCGAGGCCTAGCATCTTCGCTGGCACTCGTTTCCTTCTCCAGTCGATGTGGGACCCATCAATCCACCCCTTTCGGGGCTCAGTCTCCTCATTGACACATCGCTTGGTGTCTAGCTCTGATACCATTTGTAATGGCCCGAACCTTTCCCTTCCGGACTTCCCCTCAATGTTTTTAAACGCGTCTGCTAGGAAAAGGTTTTTCCACAGTCTTCTATGGAATGTTTCGTTCTCCTACCCAACTAATGTGAGATCTTACATCAAGCCCCTTGTGATGGCAGGCTTAGACTTGCAAATTGTTTGCGCTTATGTAACGTTTTTATGTTGGAATCATGAACGCGGTTGTCTTCGTCTTACATGTTATGTATTTATAGCTGCATCAGAAGGAAAATGGCAGGATGGGAACCTCAAATACTGACCAGGGTTCAAGCTGGGCTGTTGAGGTGGGTGGGCAACTTAAAGTTTGTTCGATCATTGTGGAGAGTCTCAACAAGAATGGACAGATTCTTGTAGAGGTATGATATACAAATTTTGTGGTTTCTTCAACTTTAATTCATTCATTTGATTCAATGAAAAAGCGACACACCTCTCTATGCAGATGTTGTGTGAAGAATGCAGCCACTTTTTGGAGATAGCCGAGGCCATTAGAAGCTTGGGATTCACAATACTCAAAGGCATAACGGAAGCTCATGGCGACAAGACATGGATTTGTTTTGTGGTTGAGGTAAGGGAAGCTAAAGGAAGCTAGCTAGCTCATGTTCATCGTACTTGTCAAATCATTGTGTTTGATGTCTGGTTTTGAACCATTACAGGGGGAGAATAACAGAAACATACACAGAATGGATATCTTATGGTCCCTTGTTCAAATCCTACAGCGCAGTAATACATCGTGACAGCTTCAACTGCTGAACTTAAAGATGAACACAAAGAACCCATAGAAGAAGGGTATTACTCTGACACACAAAATCAAGTTTCTGTGAAGAACATTATTGTTTTCCAAGTGTGAAAAACTATTTTTGTGTTTTGTTTTTTAGTGTGTTTGGTAGAAGTGTTGTCATTTGTTTGAAAAAAAGCTTTAAACTTATAGAGTGCATCTTTTGTGTATTTGTACGGTTGGATGATGAAAGTCACACATCGGTTAATTTAGGGGATGATTATGAGTTTATAATCAAAAAATACTATCTCCATTGGTATGAGGCCTTTTGGAGAAGCCCAAAGTAAAGCCATAAGAGCTTATGCTCAAAGTAGACAATATTATACCATTGTGAAGAGTCGTGTTCATCTAACATATACAACCCATTTTTATAAGTTCATTTGAAAAATACGAAGTGTATTTTAGCGTTAGATGCACGGATATGATATTGGTTGATATGCATAAGCTCAATTGTGAAACGGGATGAAGTGACATGAAAAATAGAGAATTAGGTGCATGCACACACTTTGAGACTTAAGATAGATAACTAGGTCTTCTTGGGAGGTAAATGTGAATTTTGACTACAATAAGTCTCGTTTTTAGGACACATGGTATCAAAAGATGGTATCTCAGTAAACCCCACCAAGATCGAAGCAATTATGAGGCGTGTAGTTTTTTAGGGTTAGTAGGATACTACTGATAGTTTGTTCAAGACTTTGCTAGAATATCCTAGCCTCTTACATAGTTAACGAAGAAGGGTATGCCATTTGTTTGGAGCGGTACATGTGAGGCAAGTTTTTATGATCTAAAATAGAGGTTAATGTTGGTTCCATACTCACAATACTAGAGAGTTCAGGAAGATACGTAATATATAGTTACGCCTCCAAGAAGAAAGGACTAGGGTAAGCATGGTTTGGAGGTGCGTTTTTTCTTTACTCTTATATACAATATTAAACACAAATATTTTAGAGATTTAATTTGAATTATCTTAAATAAAATTAAAATCTTGTGAGGGAAGGAAGAAGAACATTAATGCAAAGAAAGAAAAGCATATATGGTCAAACCTAAAATTGATGTAAGAGAGAGAATTGGGGAAATAATGGAAGTAGATCAGATTAATCTTATTACATCTTATCCTATCCTATTGATATAGGTAGTAATTTTTAATTTTTTTAAGTTTTTTTTTGTCATCTTATTTTCAGAATTACTCTCATTTGAAAGTAATCTCTGTTCATTTATGTACCCCTCTTTTACTTAGGTGTCTCATACATATAGCTCGATAAATAAGACCCTAAATTACTATTCTAAAAATTGAGATTCTACCTTGGTTAGAGAGCAGAACAAAATATTTCTTATAAGGGCGTGGAAACTTTTCTCTAACAAGGGTCTTAAAACCGTGAGGCTAACGACGATACGTACCAGGCCAAAGTGGACAATATCTGCTAGCAGCTGGCTTGAGTCATTTCAAATGGTATTAGAAGCAGTCCCTAAACGGTGTGCCAGTAAGGACGTTGGGTTCCCAAGAAGGGTGGATTATGAGATCTCCATCGGTTGGAAAAGAAACAAAACATTCCTTACTAGACCCCGAATGGGGTGGATTGTGAGAATCCACATCGGTGAGAGAGGGGAATGAAACATTCCTTATATGAGTGTGGAAACCTTGCATTTTAAAATCGTAAGGTTAACGACGATACATAACAGACCAAACATATATTTCAAACTACAACAATTTGAGCTTTCATTCAGCTACCAGAGCTCATTTAATGGCTACTCTGCTGAATAAAAGATTCATAACTCATATTTCAAACCACAAGCAATTTGAGCTTTCATTCAGCTACCAGAGCTCATTTAATGGCTACTCTGCTGAATAAAAGATTCATAACTCATATCAGCCACCATGCCCATATCCAAAGTACCAAACCCATGAAGCTGGTCCATCCCTATCCATTGCTACAAAGAGATCTGTTTGAGAGACTCATACATGTATCTACCAACAAAAGGATTGAACTTAAAGTGAGTAATATTCACGGAACAACACCGTGACATTCACATGCATATACTTATTTCTCATTATTACGATGAAAGATGTGTAACATGTGGACTAACATCTACAAACTTTTTAAAGTTGTTGTCGTAACCAGAATGAATTAAGCATCCCATAAACCATATTTAAATTGACATTTAGACTAAGATGTCGAATTGTTCGAATTAGAGTTTATATCTCGAACTAAGGAGCCGAGATTATTAGCTATTTTATTCCGTGACTCTCAAAAATATTAATGTGCATGATTATTTAGCTAAAGTCATTTAATAAGCTATAGATAACAATAGATTTTATATCCAATGTTATATTAATTGTGTCAAATGACTAAAGAGTTGAGGTTATCAACTTTTGTTTAAGTGTATTAATGTAGCATGACCCGTAAACGAACAATTTAGCTTGAGAAACACAATATTTTGATTGTGACATGAATTTGATGTCTGTATGTAACAGCTCAAACCCACCGCTAAATGTTTCATTTCTCTCTCCAACCAATGTGTGACTTCATAAACACTCCCTTGGAGGCCTAGCGTCTCCGCTAACACACAGTCCGGTGTCTGGTTTTGATACCATTTATAACAGCCCAAGCCCACCACTAGCAGATATTGTCCGCTTATATTGTTGTCATACCCTTATAAAGAATATTTCGTTTTTCTCTCCAACCTACGTGGGTATCTCACAAAGTTTGTATAACAAACTAAGTAGTTGAGGTTTCAAGCTCTATTAAATATATTAATTGCGAAATGAAACCAAGATTTCGAACTTGGTTATATATTCTGTATTACTTTAGCTTGGTCATAACGAGCTTGAATAACTACGAATATTATAACTTGAGTAACACATTAGTTCGATTGTGAATCGACTATTTAAATGGGAAGTCATTAAATCATTAGGTTAGAGATGGGTAGATTGATATGATATCTATATAGCTCTTGATTGAACCCTTGGTCAAGTTGGCAAACAATGAGAGAAGCTATGCATTTATGAATATTAATATCACAAGCTAACTTATAGGGTACACATTTTTTGACCTTCCACATTCAAACGAACTCTATTATATGTATGTTCATGCCAACTTCGTTATGTAAAATTTTGTTTTCATGGAGGAAAATTTTCAACCAGTTTGGTATACGTTTTTCTTCCAAAATAATCATTCACGGGTAAAGAATACGAGAGATCAACAAGATATAAGTGGGAACTGTTATCTCTATTGATATAATCGTGTTTGAAGGCTTTGAGACATAACTCGACTTAGCACCTCATTAACATGATATTAAATGAGTAACTGTTACAATTGTTTTACAACAACGTGATATTCATATTTAATTAAAAAAAATATGAATAATAAAACAACAAAATGGTTAAAATGTTTTAAGATTTATTTTATTCATAAATTTGAGATAAATATATTTAAATTGAAAATTAGTGAATCAATAAATAACTGTATAAAAAATTTTAAAAAATGGTTGAAAATTATTTTTAATTTCTTTATTGTAATAATTAATTGTTTAATTAATGATAGTATGGGTCATGGCCCTTCCGACACCACGGTTGTCCGCCGCCAAATAAATAATAAATTCGTCGTTTTGTATTCATTTCACAATTTTTTAAAATAAAAAATTGAAAATTTGAAATTATAATGGTTAAAGATAAATAATTTTTAAACATAATATATATATTTAAAAAAAAAAACGAATATGGTCTTGTTTTTAATTAAATTATAAATTTAGTGATCGGCCTTATAATAGTATTATTTTTTTTTTTAATTTTGTTTAATATACCCTTAAAATTTAAAAGTGATTTTAATTTTGTCGGGTATAACCTCGAACATAAAAGAATATAAATTAAATATTATAAAAAAAACGTCTAGTAGACGTGTTGAAAACATTATACAACACAAAATATTTCTTATACGAGACGTTTTTCATAATACACGTGACTATCATACATAATGTCTTATTATTTTAGGAAAACACATCACCATCGTGCAACAACCAATCATATAACCTAGTACTAAGACATTCTAATAGATAATTTGATTTCCTAATTACACCTATATTTAACTTAATCTAGCAATAAACACAAATCACAATATTAACACTAAATTTTGGGATCGTGCGTTATGGAAGATTTATGTAACAACCTAAGTTCATCGCTAGTCTAGTGTCTTCGCTCGCACACTGCCCGATGTTTGACTCTAAACCATTTGTAACAGCTCAGACCCACCATTAGCCGATATTGTCTCAATCAGTAGATATTATATGCTTTGACCCATTACGTATCACAGTCAGCCTCACGGCTTTAAAACGCGTAATCTAGGAGGAGATTTCCACATATTTATAGGTAATGTTTCATTTTTCTCTCCAACAAATTTGAGATCTCACAATCTACCCTCTTAGGGCCCGACACGTCATCGTTGGCACACCACCTGATGTCTGACTCTGATAACATTTATAACAACCAAAACCCAAACCCACCACTAGATATTATCTGCTTTGACCCATTACGTAACGCAGTCAGCCTCACGATTATAAAATGCGTCATCTCTCAACCAATGTGAGATTTCACAATCCACCCCCTTAGGCCCCGATGTCATCGTTGGCACACCGCCCAAAGTTGACTCCGATAACATTTATAACAACCAAAGCCCAGACTCACCACTAGATGATATTGTCTCCGTCGGTAGATATTATCTATTTTGACCCATTACGTATCACAGTACCCTCACGATTTTAAAACGCGTCATCTCTGACCAATTTGAGATCTCACAATCCACTCCCTTAGGACCCGACGTCATCTCTAGTACACCGCTCGATGTCCGACTTTGATAACATTTGTAACAACCAAAGCCTACCACTAGTAGATATTGTCAGATTTAGCCCATTACGTATCGTCAGTCTCACAGTTTTAAAACGCCTTTATTAAAGAGAAGTTTTCATACCTTATAAAGAATGTTTGCTGGTTGAAAAGTCAATAAGAAATCAATTTCACACTTAAAAAATCCACCTACCTTTAAAAGTAAAAAAAAATTACTCAGAGTAATTAATTAGGGAGGCCGTTCAACCACTTTTAGCAGGAAATAAAGTAAGGGTGTAGTGTTTTGGTGCATGTCAATTCATAAATGTTCTGAAAAATGGCATCATAACTTCATATTTATGTTCTTCACAACTATAAAGACACATACAATAGCATCAAGAACAACAAAAAAACACTTCTAATGGAAGCATCCAAACAACATCCAAACATGGTGCAATCTCCTCCAATGCTCTTTACGAGGAAAAAATGGACCAAATTTGATAGAAATGTTGCTTCTTACTTTCTCCTTTTGCATCTACTTTGTATTTTGGCACCCTTCTATTTCACTTGGACTTGTTTCTTTCTTACTATCATATTAGCCAATCTAACCGGCATGGCCATTAGTGTTTCGTATCATAGAAACCTTGCACATCGGGCCTTCAAACTTCCCAAATGGCTCGAGTATTCCCTTGCTTATTGTGCCGCTCATGCAATTCAGGTTCGACATTACCAACCTCTACATCATATTCTATCTAATACTATGTTTGATAACCATTTGTTGTTTTCTAGGGTGATCCGATCGATTGGGTGAGCACACACAGGTGTCATCATCGATACGTCGATACGGAACGAGACCCACATAGTCCGATATACGGATTTTGGTTTAGTCAAATGACGTGGTTTTTCGATTCGTATAACTTGACTAGAAAAGTGTGTCCGAACTATTTTAAGAACTTTGAAAAGGTGGAAAGAAACATGTTTATGTTCTTCATGAAGCATGGATATCCAGACAATGTCAGGGACTTGGAGAAACAATGGTTCTATAGGTTTATGCGTAAAACCTACTGGCTTCATCCATTGGCTCTGGCAGGGTTGCTGTATGCTGCTGGAGGAATTCCTTATGTCATATGGGGAATGGTATGATTAATCTAAGCATGGTTTGATTATGATTATAAGTATTGATTAACCTCCAAATTGATTAGGGTTTTGTGTTGATTGAACTATTCGTAGTGCGTGAGGTTCGTATTGAGCTTGCATGTAACATCTATGGTCAATTCAGTATGCCATATTTGGGGAAATCAACCATGGAATACGGGCGATTTATCGAGGAACAATTGGTAATTTTCTTCTTTTTTTTTTTTTTTTACCATTTGCACGTGAAGAACTTTTTTATGAGATCCTGCATCGATTAGAGAGGAGAACGAAACATTCTTTATAGGGGTGTGAAAACCTCTCTGTAGCAGGCGCGTTTTAAAAATTTTAAGAAGTGTGAGATCCCACCTCTATTGGGGAAGAAAACAAAGCATTTTTTTTAATAAGAGTGTGGAAATCTCTTCCTCGCAAACGCGTTTTAAAAACCTTATAAGTAAGTCCGAAAGGGAAAGCTCAAAGAGGACAATATGTGCTAGTGGTGAGCTTTGATCATTACAAATGGTATCATATCCGACACTGGGATGTGCTAGTAAAGAGGCTGATCCTCAAAGGGAGTGGATTTGATGGGGTCCCACATCGATTGGAGAAAGTAATGAGTGTCAGTGAAGGACACTGGACCCCAACGAAGGTGGACTGCAAGATCCCACATCAAGTAGAGAGGGGAACGGTACATTCTTTATAGATCTTGAAGGGGGTGGATTGTGAGATCCCACATCGAATTAGTAAGAGAACAGAAAGTCCAAAAAACACAATATCGACCAATGGTGAGATTTTGTCGCTACATTTGATCAAATTTGTATTTTTTAGGATGGTAGCTTTGATAACGTTTGGAGAAGGATGGCACAACAACCACCACGCCTTCGAGTATTCAGCAAGGCATGGGCATGAATGGTGGCAGATTGATTATGGTTGGTATATCATTAAGTTCCTTCAAGTCATTGGGTTAGCCACCTGCGTCAAATTACCCTCTCAAACCCACAACTTAGCTGCCTTAAACAAATCAAAGCCTCACCTTACTTAACCCTATGATTCATTAAGAACACCATTATTATATTGTCTCATTTCAGAATGTGTTGCAAAATCAATATTATATCAATAATATGAACTAATTGTACTCTACCCGTTTCAATTAAGATGAGACACTTAGATTTGTGTTTTTATCGTGTTCGTACTTTTCAAATCACTAACTAAATAGATCGAAATTCTTAACATGTTTGACGACCATGGCTAAAATAATTAATGATTAATAACTTTTATGAAAATCACCCATAATATTTTATTGTGTAACGACCTGACTTTTTAAAATCCTAATTCGATTCAGGTTTGTTACTTATTTACTTATTTTAAAGTGAAAGAACAAAAATATGCCAGTGGCAACTTTATGTTTCAAATGGAGTATTCCACTCGGATCTCCACAAACTGGGTATCAATTTTGCGAAACAAATAAAAGAAAATGTCTAGAAAAAATGTAAGGTAATGATCGAAAATGTGAGATTTGAGTCGGAAAAGGAAACAAAACATTCAAATTTTTAATTTAAATTTTTGTAAAATAAATAATTTAAAATTTAAATTTTTTTAATTTGTCACATTTAAATCTATAATCTTTATCTGTTTTTACGGCGATAAAGACATCTATTATTATTATTATTATTATTATTTTCATATTCATCGAATTTGGCTTAATGTGTTCAGTTACCGACTTAGGAAACGGATATTAAATGGATCATTGTCAGTTTTTTTTTAATAAAAAAAAATTAAATATTGATCGAATATAAAATTCACATTTATATCAATTAAAAAATTAATTGGTGAATAATTCATGGTCTTGTAATAAACATGTGTGTCACCTAGGATGTATTTTTAATATAGTGATCCGAGCTCGAGATACTCGCCTTAAAATTTAGTATTGAATTCTAATTCCTTTCTAAATCTCGAGAGCTACATAGTTCTACGAACATCACTTTCATACACACAAAACTCATTAAGGGATTATCAAATATATATATACTTCCTAACCCTGTTTGCGTATGCATCATTTTCATACATAAGTGAGTATTATTTTCACACAAACCGACCCTACATTCATTACTTTCAACGGTTCAAGCTTATTGCTACCAGATATTGTCCGCTTTGTGCTTTTCTTTTTGGACTTCCCCTCAAAGTTCTTAAAACGCGTATGTTAGGGAGAAGTTTTCACACCCTTATAAAAGGTATTTCGTTCTCCTCCCCACCGATATAGGTTCTCACAATACGAGTATTTTATGATTTCAACGATCACACATGCATGAGGTCCCACAACCATCGATCATATGCAGCAACCAACCATCCAACTTAGCCCTAAGGCATTCCAACGATACTAACTCCAAACCTCAAACCAAGCGACAAAATATTTACTCAAATACGGACTTATCCAACTATAGGTCTCTCGGGATCGAAAGCAATTTAATACTAACATTAAAAAGATCTAAACATGAACTTGGATAATAAATAAGGGACCGCGTTCGAACTACTATAATTAACTTTTAAAAATATATTTTTATTTACTCAAAATAATTGAGTTGGGTTTAAAAAAATGTTTATTAAAATTAAAAAATAAAGGAAAAGATAAAATGGAAATATAATATTTAATTTTGAGAAAAAAAAGAGGAGGCAGAGTCTGAATCAAAGTACAAAAGGGAGGCAGTTCCTTCGCCCCAAAAAGTTTTCCAAAAAAAGCCAAATAAGCAACACGTAATCACATACACGTGGATACACAAATGCTGACTTGGCATTTCCTTCACTTGCCACCAATTTAATCCCACCCCTCTCTCTCCCCTTTGTCTGGGAACTCCAACTGCACCACTATTTTTTTTTTAATATTTAATTAATTTTAAAAAAAAGTCATACATGAAATATATTTATTTTAGTTATTTTATTACGTTAAAAAATATATTTAATTTATTGAACATTCAATATTATCTATAAATTTTTAATTTTTGAGTTTATTAATTAACTTTTTAGCATTTAATCTTAAATTAAATAAGTTTAAACGACAACGAGAATCAACCATATGGTGGAAACCTTTCACTAACACACGTACTTTAAAAATTTTGAGAAAAAGTCCTAAAGGGAAAGCCCAAAGCAGACAATATCGGATAGCGGTAGGCTTATACTGTTACAAATAATATCAGAGCCAAACACCAGGCGATGTGCCAACAAAGAGGTTGAGCCCCAAAACAGGTAGATTTGGTGGGGTCCCACATCGATTGGAGAAAGGAATGAGCGTCAACAAGAATCCTGGACCCGAAGAAGGGTGGATTGTGAGATCACACGTTTTAAAAACATTGAGAGAAAGTTTGACAGGAAAAGCTCAAAGGAAAACCTCTCCCTAGCGAACATGTATTAATAAGTACTCAACTATATGAAATTAATTAAGAATTATGCATGTTTGTCGTACAACAACTAAAAAAATTAATGATTAAAATCTTTGATGCTGTTTATCATACTTTCTGAAATTGTAGATCGACACAGGTTTGTTACCCATATACATGAAGGTGTCATTTTGAAGTAGAAGAATAAAAATATGCATCAAAGTTGTGAGATCTCACATTGATTGGAGTTGAACAAAACATTTCTTATAAGGGTGTGGAAACCTTTCACTATCAGATATGTTTTAAAATTGTGAAGCTGACGAAGCTACGTAATGAGTTAAAGCAGACAATGTCTTTTAATAGTAGACTTGTTTCATGCAACAAACAGTCCCTTCGATCAAAACTCGTTCAAATGGTTGAGGTATGAATAATATTAATTGCAACAACTTGTTCTTGATATTAATGGCTCATATTTAATTATTTAGGTTGGTATAATTTAATTCTTCCTATCCATTATTAATCTATTCATGATATTAAAATAAATTTGGGTGTTTGAAATTGTCATTGTCAATTTCTTCATTAGTTTTTTTTTTTTTTTGAATTTATTTGCATGAATTATTGATTATTTGTAAAAGTGGGTAAATTTGTTGAATCAGGTTTACATTATAATAAAATTCTAATGTAGTTTAATAAAACCCTGCAAGGTAGGAAGCGGCACCATGTCCGCCGTCGCAAGGTTGCGAGCGTCGTTGTCGGAAGGTACTGTCGACGTGGGTCTTGAGCGTTGTGGTCGCTACTCGAGAAATGTTGGCCACCTGTGGTTAGAGGGATCGTCGCCGTACGTCTTGGTTTGTGGGTTTGCTCCGTCGCTACCAAAAATTTCCCGAGATCGTTACGCCGCCGCTCGTTCATGTTAAATAAACCTGGAAGTTAGTAGAAAAGTGAAAGGCCAAGAGTTAGATGAAATAAGACAGAGATTTTTTTCCTTTTACCGTTCAACGTGGGTTGCCAATGCTACAAATCACGTCGTGGAGGAGGTGGGTGAACCATAGCCTACGTGAGGTCCATCGCCGTCGTTTCGAGGCTGCATGCTTCCAAACTTGTTTATTATCTATGTTACATATGGATTTGTTTGTGATCTTTTAATATATATCAGGTAAGATTGTATTGAATAATAATGAATGGTGGATAAATAAAAAAATTTATAACAATTGGACAACCTAACCTTAGGTTGGTTGCGAAAATTTTCGGGTTGAATTGAGTTACCAATCAAACCTGTTGGATGATGAAAGTCCCACATCGACTAATTTAGGGAATGATCATTGGCTTATAAGTGAAGAATACATGAGGCATTTTGGGAAGCCCGAAGCAAAGCCATGAGAGCTTATGCTCAAAGTGGACAATATCATACCATTGTGGAGAGTTGTGTTCGTCTAACATGGTATCAGAGCCATGCCCTAAACTTAGCCGTGCCAATAGATTGGCAAATCCTCGAATGTCTTCGAAGGTACGAAGACATTTTTATATACAAGTGAGTATCACTTTCACATACCAACCCTACATACATCATTTTTGTGCATTGAAGAAAGTTCAAAAACATGTCAAATATAATCAATTTGTCTTCTAAACACTCTTTAAAGAGAATTAAATAGATTATGAGTAAAGTCTATACATATCTAACACGATAGCGATTGAATTTATAATTTAACCCATGAGAAAAAACGAGTGCATAGTTTCATGAACATCACTTTCATGCACACGAAATTTACTAAAAAAAAATCAATTTATACTTCCTACCGTTCGTTCTATTGCATCATTTTTATATATAAGTGAATATCACTTTTACATACCAACCCTACATACATCATTTTTGTGCAGTGAAGAAAGTTTAAGAACATGTCAAATATAATCAATTTATCTTCTAAACGCTATTTAAAGAGAATTAAATAGATTACGAGTAAAGTCTATACATATCTAATACGATAGCGATTGAATTTATAATTTAACCCAGGAGAAAAAACGAGTGCATACGTTAGTGAATCAGAAATCAACGTGGGTAATAAATAAGGGAGAACGTCCAACCAACTTTAGCTCGAAATTGGTAAGGGTGCATAAACTAAAATTGTAACTTTATATTAATGTTCTTCACAAGTATAAATACACGTACGCCATAGATGAAGCCTCAACAATAGCTGCAAGAACAAGAACAAAAAAAAAGGCAAAGAACATGGTGAAATCTCCTCCAATGCTGTTTATGAGGAAAAGGTGGACGAAGCTGGATACTAATAATGCTACATACATTCTCCTTTTGCATCTACTTTGTATTTTGGCACCCTTCTATTTCACTTGGACTTCTTTCTTTCTTGCTACGATATTAGGAAATCTAACCGGCATGGCTATTAGTATTTCGTATCATAGAAATCTTACACACCGGGCTTTCAAACTTCCTAAATGGCTAGAGTATTCACTTGCTTATTGTGCCGCTCATGCAATTCAGGTTCGACATTGCCAACCTCTACGTCATATTCTATTTATACTGTGTTTCGTAATCATTTGTTTTTTTTTTAGGGTGATCCGATCGATTGGGTGAGTACACACAGATGTCATCATCTATATGCAGATACGGAACGAGATCCACATAGTCCTATATACGGATTCTGGTTTAGTCAAATGATGTGGTTTTTCGATTCCTATAACTTAACTAGAAAAGTGTGTCCGGACTATTTTAAGAAGTTTGAAAAGGTGGAAAGAAACAAGTTTATGTTCTTTATTAAGTATGCAAATCCAGACAATGTCAGAGACTTGGAGAAACAATGGTTCTATAGGTTTATGCATAAAACCTATTGGCTTCATCCATTGGCTCTTTCAGTGTTGCTGTTTGCTATTGGAGGAGTTCCTTTTGTCATATGGGGAATGGTATGATTAATCTAAGCATGGTTTGATTATGATTATAAGTATTGATTAACCTCCAAATTGATTAGGGTTTTGTGTTGATTGAACTATTCGTAGTGCGTGAGGTTCGTAGTGAGCTTGCATTTAACATCTATGATCAATTCGGTCTGCCATATTTGGGGAAAGCAACCATGGAATACGGGTGATTTATCTAAGAACAATTGGTAATTTTCTTTTCTCTTTTTTTACTATTTGCACGTGAAGATTTTTTTTATGAGATTCCGCATCAGTTGGAGAGGAGAACGAAACATTCTTCTATGTGGGTGTGAAAACCTCTCTCTAGCAGACACGTTTTAAAATTTTTGAAAAGTGTAAGATCCTACATTGGTCGGGAGGAAACGAAACATCTTCCAAGCAACAAATGAGTTTTAAAAACCTTGAAAGGAAAGATAGCCAAAAGAGGACAATATCGACTAGTGATGAGCTTTGATCATTACAAATGGTATCAAAGCCGGACACTGGGGGATATGTCAGCGAAGAGGCTGATTCTCGAAGGGGGTGGATTTGGTGGGAGTCCCACATCGAGCGGAGAAAGGAATGAGTGTCAGCGAAGGACACTGGACTCTAACGAAGGTGGATTATGAGATCTCACGTCAGGTGGAAAGGAGAACAAAACATTCTTTATACGCTAGACTCTGAAGGAGTGGATTGTGAGATTTTACATCGAGTTGGTAGGAGAATAGAAAGTCTAAATACGACAATATCTGTTAGCGATAAGTTTGAGTCGTTGTATGCTTTTTCAGGATGGTAGCTTTGATAACGTTTGGAGAGGGATGGCACAACAACCACCACGCCTTCGAGTATTCAGCAAGGCATGGGCATGAATGGTGGGAGATTGATTTTGGTTGGTATATCATTAAGTTTCTTCAAGCCATTGGGTTAGCCACCTGCGTCAAGTTACCCTCTCAAACCCAGAAGCTGGCTGCCTTAAACAAATCAAAATCTCGCCTTTCTTAACCCTATGATTCATTAAGAACACCATTATATTCTCTCATATCTGAATGTGTTGCAAAATCATATTATATCGATGTATGAACTTATTATATTATACTCGTTTCGAATAAGATGAGACATCTATACTTATGTTCCTATTATGTTTGTAGTTTTCAAATCACTAACTAAATAGATTGAAGTTCTTCCCATATTTGACGACAACAACTAAAATTATTAATAACTTTAATAAAAAACACCCCTAATATTTCGTAATGTAACAACCTGACTATCTAAAACTCTAGATCGACTCACATTTATTATTCATATACATGAAGATGTCATTTTAAAGTAGAAGAACGAAAATATGCAACTCGTAATGAGCCAAAACAAACAATATCTACTAGTGGTGGGTTTGAGTTGTTACAAAAGTGACATAGAAATACAAATAAAAATACGATAATAGTCTTCCAATGCAACTAACGAGCACTTTGATCATGATCTTTTGCATTCTCCTACCCTTTCTCGAATAACATTTTATTATGATTAGATATGTTTGCATTCGACTTATATAAACTATTTAAAACTAGTCAACCAGTATGTCTCCCATATTTTAGTGTTATTAGAAGTCGGTTGATTTATTAAAATCAATTATAGTTCGAACAACTATAATTAATTTTAAAAATATATTTTTATTTACTCAAAATAATTAATTAAGTTGAGTCAATTGAAATATAATAATAATAAGATAATAAGATAAAATTGAAATATAATATTTAATTTTGAGAAAAAAGAGAAAGAGCGCAGAGTCTGAATTAAAAGTACAAAGAGGAGACAGTTCCTTTGCCCCAAAAAGTTTCCCAAAAAAAGCCAAATAGGCAACACGTAATCACGTACACGTGGATACCCAAAGGCTGACTTGGCATTTCCTTCACTTGCCACCAATTTAATCCCACCCCTCTCTCTCCCCTTTGTCTGGGAACTCCAACTGCAGCACTATTTTTTTTTTAATATTTAATTAATTTTAAAAAAAAGTCGTACATGAAATATATTTATATTAGTTATTTTATTACGTTAAAAAATATATTTAATTTATTGAACATTCAGTATTATCTATAAATTTTTAATTTTTGAGTTTATTAATTAACTTTTTAGCATTTAATCTTAAATTAAATAAGTTTAAATTATAATAATAGACTTACATTTATTTAACAACAAGGTTAGTATTTCGAGTTGGAAAAAAATAATTATAATATATTTTTTTAATCACTAAAAATAAAAAAGATATGACAAAAACAAGTTTGACGATTCGGTCCAATCAGGAGACGAAACGTGTGTTGAGATGACACGTGGTAAGCTTAATCTTTCCTCTGAATATATATTTCTTCCGCCACTAGAATAGCAACACGTGTCACATGGTAAACTTAATTTTATTTTTTATTTATCAAAAAGATAATCTTAAAGATGCTACAAAGAAGAGGGACAAAACAATATGTAGAGAGGGGGAAAATGTGAGAAACAACCAAATGTATCGACCCACCATCGACAATCATTCGACAACAATATCTTTCTCATATTACCTTACTCACCAACCTCTCGTGACCTTATTTTTTAATAAAATAGAGACGTTACTACATGCATGACATATTTATTATATGTAAAAAAAAATTGTTATAAACGATGTCATGAATTTTAATGAAATAAAAAAAAAGTTTAAGGTGGGTCGGATTGGGTTCTTGGATATATGATTGCATAAAACGTAATGTAGTATATGTTATTCAATTATAAAACACGACACATACATGGGTCATGAAGAATACATTCATCGAAGCGGAATTCCTCCTAAACCGAATGATTGAGGCTTTAGAATCCCAAATCAACATGAAAAGATGGGTTGGACTTTGGAGGTCCACTTAAGAGCATGGTTAGGGAACATGATCCATAAAAGGCTTCATAGGCTCGAAGCTATAAGATAGGCAAAATATTGGTTTAATTTCATAAGTTGGTTCTTATGGCTCGGGTAAATAATAATCATTAATTCTTATAAACATTTTTTAATTATTATATCTTGAATATTATTTTCATTCATATATGGTCTCTTTCAGCCATGAGAGCTTATACTCAAAGTGGACAATATCATACTATTGTGGAGATTTGTGATTCCTAACATGATATCAGAGCCATTAGTGAGTCTTGAAGGTTTAGTCAAAAGTGACTAAAGTGTCGCATTGTTCGATGGCTCAGAGAAAGGAGTCGAGCCTCACATATAATATAATATATATATATATATATTGTAAATCATTAATTATTGTAATAAGTGCAATGCCATATTTGAAAATGATAGGGTATAAGCTTATCTATTTTGTCTACTTATACTCCTAATTTTGTGGCCACCAATTCCCAATGAACAAAAATATTTAGTTTTTAAAATAAAAAAATTATCTCTTTAATTAAAAATAAAATAAAATTTATCTATTTTGGTCCACTCAAATTAGTGGGAAAAATAGTTGTCATTTCACATCATAATTAGCGCGTGTTTAATACGCTCCTAGAAATGACGTGGGATAAGGAAAGCCTTTTCTTTTCGCTTTTATTTTTAATTTGCTGACATGGAGGCATGTTTATTGGTTCTTAATTAATCCTTATAGTGACGGTTTACCGTTAATTGTCCGTTTCCATTTAAACCCATCACGTGGCATTCTCAATCTTTAATTTTTTTTTTTTACTAACACCTGCTAATCTTCATAATTACCGAATTTAAATTCACACAAATTCATAAACCATATGAATTAGTATAAAATATAATTACTTTTAAAATTATGAATATTCTCACGTGTCTCGAATCTCCATCCATACTTATCTTAGAACATAAATGTCATATTTCTAGGTTCAGTCGGTCTAGATTGAACCTACTAGCGAGTATAGCGACAAATCGAGTTTCAATGCGTAATTTCTAGTGACGAATGCTTCCTCCTTAAGAGAAAACTATTAACGATGCTGAGAGATCTCGAGCACAAGTCATGAAGATAAGGCTCGAGATACGATAACAATTTTCAAAATTCTATTGATCCACGGAGAAGATAAATGTAAATTAATTTGACTTAGGCCAATTAAATTGTGAGATATCAATAAAAATCTATACGAACACCAATGGTGTACAAACAAGCTTATTTTCCTATCTCTAATTAATGAGACGAAACCCTAGAAAATGACATTTTGTCTTTTGTTTATGCGAGAACAACATATTATACATGAAATTATTCACAACAATAAAGATGATAAAGATGATGCACGTAACTGCCCAAACCCACCACTAGTAGATATTGTCATTTTTCAGGTTTTCCCTCAAGGTTTTTAAAACATGTCTAGTAGGAAGAGATTTCCACACCCTTATTAAATAATGCTCTGTTCCCATCTCCAATTAACATTGGATCTCAGATCTCACACTACTGCATGACTTGATATTGTGAGGCTGTCATAGGTGTGATTTCAACTTTCGATTTAATTTTCAAATTTCTCTCTCTTGAAGTGACGGTGCGTAACCAAGTTTTGCTATCGAGATCCAACTTTTACGCACTTTATTGAATTTATGTGTACTATTGGCATTGTCTATGCAAAAGAGATAACGGGGCACGATTGATGTTTTCTTTCTAAAAAAACAGATAATACAACTTTGTGGTATATGAACTCACTGGTCATGTCAGAATCTCCAAATAGACAGAAATTTGAATTGATGACTACCCATTCTAAGTCAACGTTATGTTAGGGATCTTACTGTTTCAGAGTTAGTTATAGTTTTTCTCGAATTTAAATATTAAAATCGTAACATGTCTGGTTTAAATAATGAAAATAAAATGATTAAATAAAAAATTAATATTGAAAAATAATTTTAGCATTTTAAAGTTAAAAAATATAAAAAATTAGGAGGGTAAAAAGGGAAAAAGGAAGGAAAAAAACATAAACATCGGGAAAGAGAGAGAGCATTGGATAGAGGTCGTCTTCCCTACCCTTTTTTATTACCATTTTTACAAACGCTTTCCTTATCTCTGGCTTTTCCGCCATTGTTGCTGCCGGAGGAGGACCAGCCGCCTTCCCCATTCTTCCTCAACCCTAATTCTTCATAATCCATCTCCTCAAATACCTGTTAAGATAAGATTCCATTTCTATCCACAATTTTTCTAGAAGTTTCTTTTCACATACGCCATTGTTGTGCTCACTTCGAAGCTCACTGTTGAGGAGGAGTTTGGTTTTGGATATCATCTAATCTCTTATTTTCATGGTGTTCATCCATGGCGGATTGTTCTTTTCTTTTTTTCTGTGAGTGGCTCTTTCTTCTTCTTCCTCCTCCTGTCTCGATTCGGTTTCTTCTCAGTCGATTGAAGCTTGAAGTTTCTGTGATTTTAGTTTTCACCAGGTAATTGATGGTCGGAAGATTGAGGATGAACCATTGCGTTCCTGATTTTGAAATGGCCGACGATTTCTCTCTCCCGACATTCTCTAATTTAACCAGGCCGAGAAAATCGTCTCTGTAAGCGTTGTTTGAAGATTTATTTGTTGATTTGTTTTTTATTTTGTTTTTATGGACTGAGAGTTTGAAATTCGTAGGCCGGATGATGACGTGGTGGAGCTGCTATGGCAGAACGGTCAAGTGGTGACACATAGCCAGAACCAGAGGACGGTCCGTAAATCTCCGCCGTCCAAATTCGATGGTTCGATTCCGCAAGATCAGGCGGCGGTGAGAGAGATCCGGCCGTCGGC
This sequence comes from Cucurbita maxima, assembly GCF_002738345.1. Lineage (NCBI taxonomy): Eukaryota > Viridiplantae > Streptophyta > Magnoliopsida > Cucurbitales > Cucurbitaceae > Cucurbita > Cucurbita maxima. The sequence continues at coordinate 1,050,509 of NW_019272029.1, read as the reverse complement.
TCATTTGGAGGAACCTCATGAACTCTTTATGCAAGAAGATGAAATGGCCGCTTGGCTCAACTATCCTCTCGTTGAGGATCATAATTTCTGCTCCGACCTCCTCTTTCCCGCCATCTCTGTTCCTCTTTGCGCCAATCCTCAACCGGAGCTCCGACCGTCTACAACAGCGACGGTCACTCTCACACCGCGGCCACCGATTCCTCCCAGCCGGATTCCTGAAGCGCAGACTTCTATGCAGTCCTCGAGGAACAAAGCAACGGGCGAATCGGAGCCATTGAATTCGAAGGTCATGGTGCGGGAATCGACGATGGTTGATTCTTGTGACACGCCGTCTGTGGGGCCGGATTCTAGGGCTTCGGAGATGGTGAGGAGGAAGCTTGTGGAGGTGGTGAGTTGTGGTGATGTGCGGTACGAGACCTCTCGCGGCAACGGTGGAATCGGAGGTTCGTCGGTCGGTGGCGATGGCATTGGGGACAAAGAGATGACGACTTGTGAAATAACTATCACTTCGTCTCCCGGCGACTCTAGCGCCAGCGCCGAGCCCCCTTGTCCGAAACTTGCTGCCGATGACCGGAAGCGAAAGGGAAGAGCTCTCGATGACACTGAGTGCCAAAGCGATGTAAACAAAACTTTAGTCCTTTTCTAAGACTGTTACACTTCATCAGTATTTTAACGAAAAATCACTATGATCATATGAAACAGAATTGCATCAAATCAAACTGTTTGAAATGCGTGGTTGAACAGTGGCCATTGAAAGCTCCACAGATAATTGCTGAATGTATTGTTTTGCAGTTCTGGGGTGATTTGCTAATGTTCTTTTTCATTAGGATGTTGACTACGAATCTGCTGATCTGAAGAGGCAAATGCAGGGGTCGACATCGACAAAGCGATCTCGTGCCGCCGAGGTTCACAACCTCTCGGAGAGGGTGCGCGATTGAGTTTATTAGTACTATTGTATGCTTGTGATCAAGCAAATGTTTCCTTTTTGGTAGTGTTGTTTTACTCTTGGATGTGAAGTGAAATATTGCAATTCTACTTGCAGAGACGTCGGGATCGGATAAACGAGAAGATGAAGGCTTTACAGGAACTCATACCTCGATGCAACAAGGTTGGTTGCTTAGCTTCGTTGTGGTTTTCAGTTGAATGTTTCTTTCTTTCCAATGTGCAAAGTTAAGTTCAGTTCCCTATTGATTTTCAGACTGATAAGGCTTCGATGTTGGATGAAGCGATCGAGTACTTGAAGACTCTTCAGTTGCAAGTGCAGGTACATGCTTTGAGTTCTTCCTTAGGGATGCAAGTATAAGCTTAACTTTGGTATAAGGAAATGTATGAATCAGAAATGTCTCCTATTTAGAGCAATAAAACTGTAACGGCCTATTGTCCTCTTTGGACTTCCCCTTAAGGTTTTTAAAACGCCTTTTATAGGGAGAGGTTTCTACACTCTTATAAAGAATGTTTAATGTTTAGTTCTCCTCCCTCCCGTTGATGTGGGATCTCACAATCCACAAAGTCCCAGTGCCCTTGTAAAGAATGCTTAGTTCTCCTCTCCATCGATCTCACAGTCCACTTCCCTTCGGGGCCTAGCGTCCTAGTGCCCTTATAAAGAAGGCTTCGTTCTCCTTCCCAGCTGATATGGGATCTCACAATCCACCTCCCTTCGGGGCTCAGCGTCCCAGTGCCCTCTCCTCTCCATCGATCTCACAGTCCACTTCCCTTCGGGGCCTAGCGTCCTAGTGCCCTTATAAAGAAGGCTTCGTTCTCCTTCCCAGCTGATGTGGGATCTCACAATCCACTTCCCTTCGGGGCTCAGCGTCCCAGTGCCCTTACGAAGAATGTTTCGTTATCCTCCCCAACTGATGTGGGATCTCACAATCCACCCCCCTTCGGGGCCCAGCGTCCCAGTGCCCTTATTAAGAATGCTTCGTTCTCCTCTCCAGCCGATGTGGGATCTCACAATCCACCCCCTTCAGGGCCCAGCGTCCCAGTGCCCTTATAAAGAATGCGTCATTCTCCTTCCCAGCCGATGTGGGATCTCACAATTCACCCCCCTTCGGGGCCCAACGTTCTAGTGCCCTTATAAATAATGCTTTGTTCTCCTCCCCAGCCGATGTGGGATCTCACAATTCACATCCTCCCCCCTCCCCGGGCCTAGTGGCCTAGTGGCCTTATAAAGAATGTTTCGTTCTCCTCCCTAACCGATGTGGGATCTCACAACCCACCCCCTTCGAGGCCCAGCGTTCTAGTGCCCTTATAAAGAATGTTTTGTTCTCCTCCTCAGCCAATGTGGGATCTCACAATCCACCCCCCTTCGGGATCTAGCGTTCTCGTTGACACTTGTTCCCCTCTCCAATTGATGTGGGACCCCCAATCCACCCCCATTCGGGTCCCAACATCTTTGCTGACACACCGCCTTGTGTCCACCCCCTTTTGGGGCTCAGTCTCCTCACTGGCACATCGCCCGGTGTTTGACTCTGATACCATTTGTAATGGCCCAAGCCCACTGCTAGCAGATATTGTCCTCTTTGTACTTTTCCTTTCGAGCTTTCCCTCAAGGTTTTTAAAACGTGTCTGATAGGGAGAAGTTTCCACACCTTTATAAGGATGCTTTGTTCCCGACTCCAACCAATGTGGGATCTCACAAAGGGATGGTAGAGCGAATAGGAAATAAAACATATTCGCAGCGATTCTGCCTGCTTCATTTCAACGTCTCAGATTGGTAGATGTTCATTGTGAATTCTCTGCATATACATATACAAGGCATATTAGTAAACATTATTGTCAATGTCTAGCACTTAAACATTATAAGCTGATGCATCTAGATAACTTTAGCAATGACTGTTTATAACCCAGATGATGTCGATGGGATGTGGAATGATGCCGATGATGTTCCCGGGCGTTCAGCAATACTTGCCACAGCCAATGGGGATGGGAATGGGGATGGGGATGGGGATGGGAATGGAAATGGGCATGAATAGACCAATGATGCAATTTCATAATCTCCTTGCTGGTTCAAACTTGCCAATGCAAGCTGGAGCGGCCGCAGCAGCAGCAGCAGCTCATATGGGCCCGAGATTCCCTCTCCCTCCCTTCGCAATGTCTCCTGTTCCCGACAGCGATCAATCTCGAGCTCAAGCGACGAATAATCAACTCAATCCAATGGCTAACTCAGTTGGAACACAAAATGCAACCCCACCTTCAGTTTCGGGTTTTCCCGATTCATATCAGCAGTTTCTTAGCTCGAACCAGATGCCATTCCATATGGCACAGCCTCTGCAGGTACTTTTTCGCATGTTACCTTCATTCTGTATTGAAATTCAGCGTGTTAGATTATCAACCTTGCAAATTGGAACCTTAACCTTTTACAGAATCATCAGCCAGTTCAGCCGAATACGATCCGGCCAGGTACGAGTCGGGTTCCTGAAAACCACGAAAATCATCAATCTGGTAAACTTCTTCATATATCTTTTTGTAAGTTCAAAATACTCAGTTGGTTGTATGATTCTTTGTCCATAGATTAGTTGCACTTCGAAATAAGTTCGGTTCACATCGTTGTTATTTACTCGTCTTTCACATATTGTAGGTTAATATTTTGAATGCATGGACTCAAGAAACACTTTCTGGGCAAGTTTTGGTGCATGTTACAGCGTCGAAAGCTTTGAACATGCCCGTCCGCTGCTTGCTAATACGATATATATTCGCAAATAACATGTAACAACCAACCACGTCCCTGTAAATAAAAATCTATACCCCTTTTGCATTTTGGATCTTGTTTTGATCATTCATGGCATCCTAGTCTTTTTCCTGAATTGTGATTCTGTTAGATTGTGATAGAAAGAAAGTAGAGAATTTCTTTTTACACGAAACTATTGGTTTGCATTTGGTCGGGTCGGGTCCAGGATGCTGATGCTGATGCTGATAGATCCAACTTGATGTGGTTGTTATTGTCGTCGGGGTGGTCGAAGTATTCCAAACTCGAGAGCCATTTCCATGTTTCCTCCTGGACCATGGTTCCCACTGCATGATATTCAAGATTCTTTTCCTCCATCATAATAGAACTTGTTTCATAGCCATTTCCACTTGCATTTGGAATATGAACTCTGAACTTGTTTCAAGCTTCTGTGCTTTTTCCACTGAATTTTTCAATGTTGTCTGAAAGTGGAAGATGAGCAAATTCACTGTAAAGATTAGGTCTTCTGTAGGAGATGTAAGTGTGAACTAGGGTCATTTTTGGTATATTTACATTTTTTGTTATTTGGGAATAGTTTTTGGTATGGAACCATTGAAGGTGACATTTTTCATATGCAATAAAAATTCTTAACTTTTTTATTTTATTATTATTCCTTAGGCGTCGTTGTTTAATTTAACTATGCTCAAATTGATGTCTATCTCTGGAAATCTTTTTAAAAAATATTATAAAAAATATTTTGGTTAAATGTAATTATTTTTGGAAAATGTAGGAATAATTAAAAATTATATACTCATCTTTTTTAATAAAAAAAATAAGAATAAAGAGGAATAAAGTGAACGAACTACTCTTTTTGGTTTATTACTAATTTGCCCTTACGTGTAGAATAGTTTTTCTTGTTGGTCCCCATTTTCTACGTGTTATGGGGCATATGTATAAGATTAAAATTTAAAAGGGATGGGTTAGCAAAACGTCTAGCCCATTCTTCGATAGAAGTTTTTACGGGATCTCTATCTATCAAAATTTTGACTTTTGATTTCCGCTATTGAGACAACACATACAAAAAGGCTGAAGCAAGTTTCAACAATACAATTGTGGGTGTTAGAAATGTACAAGGTTGGGTAATTTCTTAGTCCTTTGTTGGTACTCGTGAATTCAAATGTCCAAGAAGAGGGACACCATTTGTCGTTCAAACGCCAGCAAAAAATGCTAATCGAGCTAATTTTGTATATTTATTAGGTCAACTTTCTAGACTTATATCATACTTGCCCAATCTAAAAATTTTATTCCAGTTCTCATCAAAACTCCAAGTGTTTTCTTACTTTAATCTCTATTATTTAAAACACGAGCAACCAAATTGAAACATTTAGACGAATAAACACCAAATAAAATAAAAAAAACAAACAAAAAATGGATTAAAACTGATATTCAATTCAACCTTCCCATATATAACTAAGTTCATCAATCCCCTTGGCAAAGTTCTTAATGTAAATGCCATCATCTTTGGCGATCCAAACGCAGTTCTTCCACCCACATTTCTCAAACAACCGGGCATCGTGCCAAAACACCTTAAAAGCTGCCTCATCGCCGCCGCTGCCTCCGCCTCCGTCGCCTTTCTGAAGGCGGCACCAGAAGAGTGTGGAGTGGAAGAAATTGGCCTCAAAACTCCACGAGAAATCGGCGGTCGGAGGGAGTGTGTGGAGGCCGAGATCATCGTCTTGTGATCGACAATGAACCGACATCGCTACCGCCCCGTTTAAGCCATTGGTGACGGTCACATGCCAACGGATAAAGGCAGGGAAGACACTTCCTTTGGTCTCCGAACACAAAGATGGAGTCAAGGATTGTGAGAAAAGAAGAAGAAGAAGAAGAAATAAAGGAATAATTTTGAATTTGGCCATTTCTTTTTCTTTCTCCTTTTCGGGTAATTGGGTTTTTAATTTTTATAGGTATAAATCTACAAGCTTTATCGCGTGATTCTTCCTTCAATACTCGAGTCCCGACCATAATTAATTTTTTAATTTTAATTTATGAGATTTTATTGAGGATCTTTAAGATCGAATTTCAAGATGATGGTTACATTCAAATGATTAAAGAATTTCATAAACTCGAAAAAAATTAAAAGTCAAAATCTAACCCTAGAAGGGTATTTTGGTCATTTTAACATCTTTACGTAAGTTTCAATTTTTCTTATTAAATAGTTATCAAATATGTGATACCAAAAAAAAAAAAAAAAAACGAACAATCAACCAACGCTGCCCAAATTATTCACTTTATTCTGCTGTATATTTTTTATTTATTGTTCGGGCATAATTCAAGAACAAAATGAATGACTAAAAGATCCATTTGTGAATCAACTCGTCATTATTAGCAGGAAAGTTAAACAAGTAAATTCCATCATCTTTAGCTATCCATAAGCAAGTTCCTTGAGTTCCATTTCTGCACCTATCACGAAGCCATGTGTTCTTCGACTCAGGCCAAAAAGTTTCAAAAGTGACATATGCATCCGGCCTCTCTAATCTGCACCAAAAGAGGGTTGTTCCCCAAAAATTTACCTTAAAGTTCCATTGGAAATCATCTCCACGATTAGGCAAATGGTGAATCCCCAAATCATCGTCTTTGGACTGACAATGCACTGTCAACGGAAGCGTGCTTAGACCATTAGCAACATGAACGTAATACCTTGAAGGTTTCGGTTGATATATAATTCCCGGAACCTGAGCCCCAACAAAAGCCACCATGCCCAACAACAAAACAACCACATTCTTAATCATTTTCCTAATTTTTTTTTTGTTCATCTATGTATTGATTATGTGAATATAAATATACATCGCAAACATAAATTAAGGAAAAGCATGTAACGTTTTAAGAAAATGAATAAATTTATTATTTGATTTATAGTAACGTTCAAAACTTACCTTAAATATAAATAGAAAATACAGACAACGGTTAAATATATGGTAAAAAGGTTTGCATGATACACCATGATATATTCTTATCCATTTTGAATTTTTTTTGGGATGATTTTGAATCAACGGAAGTACCGTTCGGAAAAATGAAACATAAGATATTATCTGTTTTAGCTTGTTATGTATTTCATGATTTTAAAACGTGAACCAAATGCTACTACTATTCCAATGAACCGTTTATCAAATCATTGTAATTGATGTTCGAGTTCGAAGAGAAGGAAGAGATATTCGTAAAGTGGGTTTTTTGATCCGATAAAGAATCAAACCTATTTAAATGTTCCTGTTATTCAATATTTCCTTGAAAAGGGTGCTCAACCTGGGAACGGGTCATGATATTTTAAAGAAGGCAGAGTTTTTACAAAACTTCACCTTAATCAATAACCTAACTCCGATATATTTTCATATGTTCATGAATAATTCAAGAACAAAATGAATTAATAATAAAGGTTTGGTTCTTTATCTCGTAATGATCCAAGTATGAACCAATTCATCAGTTAGCTACATGGTTTCTCAAGTAAATTCCATGAAGGTTTGAACTTTCATCCCAATTTTATTTCTCATTCTTAACTCTATATTGTTTATCGAGTAATAATATTTTCATATCTATTAACACTTTTGAGTTGTAGATATTGTGTTAGTTGGTATCAGAGTCAAGTTGGTAACCAAGGTTTGATATTATTACTTAACGAGATGAATGATAGAAGTGCTTCTATGGGTATAGCTATGAAAAAGCTTGTTGGGAATAATTATAATTATGAGAAGTTATGTATCGAAGCTTTAATTATTGGAAGTTATGTATCGAAACTTATCTACAGCGGCAAAATTTGTGGGATTTAATTGAAATCCACAGAATACTGAATTACGCCGAAAATGGAAGATCAAATGTGAAAAAGTTTTATTTACCTTACGAATTTTGATTAGCAAGGAATATATTGATCATGTTCGTGATTTAAAGTCACCAAAGCAAGTGTGGGAAACACTTCAAAGCTGTTCACTAAGAAGCTTGATTGCAATTTCTAGAGAATGAACTAGTTATGGTAACTCAAGGTAATTTTTCTGTTGAAGAATATTTATTGAAAGTGAAAAAATATGTGTTCTAAATTTTAGAATTAGATGCTGAGGAGCTAGGGAGTGATGCTCGATTATAGTGGATTACAAAAAGACTTTATACCCTTTGTTTCCTCAATATAAGAGTGGGCAAAACAGTCCGGCCCACCAGTTTCTCCTGGTTCTGGAAGAGGCATTTCTTCAGGTGTAGTTGAGTCGGGTTTCAATAACTTTGGACCAGTGGGGCGGGGTGCTCAACCTGATAAAAATCCTAATGGTTTTGTGGATGTTAATTGGCTGGTGACGTGAATGACAGACGCTCCACAAGAGATTTTTATTTTAGAGCAGACTCCGTTACAATTTCATGGTGTAGTAAAAAGCAAAACACGGTTGCTTTGTCAAGCAGAATATGTAGCTGCTGCAATGATGTTTGTGGCTCAGGAGACTTATTCCAGAAATGTGTTATCGCAGATGTTGAATTGCAGAAAATACATATTAATGAGCAAGTTGCAAACACGCTAAAATGAATGCCAAAGTGAATTTGAAGTTTTTCTTAAACTCTCGAATTTATTGAGAAATAAGCTTGCAACAAGTGAGGCTGTCAGAATTTAGTGCAATTTAGTTTGAATTCTATTTTTTATTCTTAACTCTATATTGTTTCCTTAAAAAAAAAAAAATATATATTTTCTTGTGTCATATTCTAACTGAGATTATTAGAGATGATTCAGAACTACAATTCGATAGAAGAACTTTGGGGCACCCTTGGGGTATTCGGAGATTATTGGAGATGATTCAGAACTACAATTCGATGGAGGAACTTTGGGGCACCCTTGAAGTAATGCACCAGGTTCCGTAGCTAACCGAGTAGCTATAGAAGCATGTGTACAAGCTCGTTGAGTGACGTGAGTTAACAAAAAAATTTCATTAATCTTCAAAACTTACAAGTTAGCAACAAAAACATCAATCTTTCTAAACAGAAAATAGAAAATACTCGCAAAACGTGACACTAAGATGGTCGGTGTCTTGGTGACACTACGATTTGTTCTCCATTTTGGCCTGTTACGTATCTCATGATTTTGAAACATGAACCAATGTCTCTATTAGTGGATATTGTCCATTACCTCCGAGGAAAAGGCAAAACATAATCGCCTTGAATTCGGGACAGCTATTCGAAATCTTAGTGAAAGACTGGATTTGTTATCTCATGTTTACTTTTCGTGAAAAAATACCAATTGAAGTGGAGGGCTTCTTCAAACAATGAGTTGGGTCAACTATTCAATCAAATGATATTGAGCATGTTTTATGTTTCCCATTTCTTCTCGAGAAACAAGTGGGCTATTTCTTTTCAAAATTATTGAAACCCGAACGTATCTCTTCCAAGATGTCTTCTTTTTGTCCATTACGTATCTCATGATTTTAAAACGCGAACCAAATGCCTACTAGTGGATGTTGTCCATTTTGACCCTTGACCCATTACATATCGTTGTCAGTTTCACGATTTTAAAACACCCATACACTTATAAGAAATGATTCATTCTCATCTCTAACCGATTAAGATCTCACAAATAAAAACTAAGATAAAAAGTTGATAGAAACTTATTTACTTAGTTGTGTACATCATTAAACCTATTTACATACGTTTGATGGTGTGAATTTAGCTTAAAAATGAGTACTCGATTAAATTATATCAAATGATAGGTAAACAATTAAATAAATTTATACATCAAAAAAAAGATAGTATTATAAGTGAAAAATAGTACATTATTTTATACATTTATTTTTCAAATATCGTCCTTCTTTTTGGTTCATAAGTCTTAATGACTGAGATCGAAACATCTGAGATGATAATTAATAAGTTATTAATTTAGCTATAGTTTAAATTTGGTGGGTAAATATGCAAATTATTTTTTAAAAATAAAATAAGTAAACGAAAATGTGTTTAGTTTATAAGTTTCATGTTTTTTTAAAACCTTTTAATCTAATTTTCACATTAAAAAAAATGTCAAAGTCAAACTTAAAAGGGCATTTTGGTCATTTTTGCCTGTATCTACCGATGTATAAAAATTTAAAACTATCAACAAGGGTTACCCAACTCATTCTTTTTATTCACCTTCAAGTTCGGTATACATTTTCATTTGTTCATAAGCATGAATAACTTAAAGGTTTGATGTACTTTTCATTTGTTCATGAATAACTCAAAGAACAAAATGAAGTACTTTATCTTGTAATGATCCAAGTATGAATCAATTCTTCCGTGTTAGCTGCATTGTTCCTCAAGTAAATTCCATCGTCTTTAACCTTCCAGATACAAGTTCCTACATATCCATCTTGGCATCTATCACGAAGCCATGTGTGGTGTATTTCTGTCCAAAAGCATTCAAAAGAGATGTATGCATTCTGCTTTTCCACTTTGCACCAAAAGAGGGTTGATTGCCAAACATTAACCTTAAAACCAAAATGGTAATCATCTCCTCGATGAGACAAATAATGAACTCCTAAATCATCATCTCTTGACTTACAGTGCACCATTATACCAAGAACTTTTAGATCGTTAACCAAATGAATGGTATAACTAAAAATTTGCGGCTTTAACTTGAGCTTCTCAGACTCAACATCGAGTTGAGCCCCAACAAAACTTACTGTCACGAGCAACAATGCAGCCACATTCCTTATCATTTTCGGACCAAATTTTTGTTGGGTCTGTCTATTAATGTTGGACATGAGGTAAATATATAGACAAAAAAAGAAATTAAAGAAAATTAATTATCTAACTAATTTTGCGGTATGCAACATAATACTCCATTAACTACGTGCCTAAAATGGAAAAATATCGTTATTTAGAAGACTAAAAATAGATTACATATTGTAAAAAATCTAAAAAAATTAATGTGTTCCTAATTTTGTGCAACACAGTTCATCATAATAATTTATTTTGACATTTCACTTATTTTTTATTAATTAAAATAATTTCAGGTAAAAAAATTTAAAACTTAGTCATCACATACAAGTTCCTTTGACGGAGTCATCTGTTTTTCTTCGACTTAGGTCAAGCTATCAAAAGAGACATGGGTACCCGACTTCCCTCATCTGCACTAAAAGAGGGTTGTTATCCAAATGTTTTCCTTAAAGTTCCATTTGTATTCATCTCCCCGATTATTCAAATTGCGAATTCCCAATTCATCATCTTTGGATTGACTATGCACCACCCACGCGAGGTTGCTTAGCCTGTTAACAACATGAACATTATACATTATAGGTACCGGTGGAGGTACTTGAGCCCCAACAAAAACGAGAAATTAAGGAAATGGTTTGGTTTTAAGAAAATTAATCAATAATTAATCTAATTAGGTGGTAATTTATGATAATATTGCATTAGATATAGAAAATATTTCATCAATTTTCAATACAACTTACCCAAGTAGCAACAAAAATATCAATATTTGGAAAGAGAAATAAAAAATACAGACAACTATTAATCGAGTATATATGGTAAAAACTAGTAATCAAATTAAATTATATCAAAATATAATTATTTAAATCATATTTAAATATTCAAATAAATTTATATAATAAAAAAGAAATGGTATAAAAAGATTATTGCCATAATTATAAAATACTAATTACTTTCTTATAATATAAGATGAAAAAATAATGCTAACAATTTAGAAATACAAGTAATCATTTCAAATTTTTGTTGTTAATTTTCAATTTTAGAGAAAAAAAAATTAATTTAGTTATCAAATATATTTAAAAAAAAACATTCAACGGGTGATACCCAACTTATTCTTTATTCGAACTTCAAATTTTGTTGTATCTTTCATTTGTTCATGAATAATTCAAAAACAAAATGAATTAATAATAAAGGTTCTTTATCTCGTAAAGGTCCATTTATGAATCAATTCATCAGTATTAGCTGCATTGTTTCTCAAGTAAATCCCATCGTCTTTAAACTTCCAGATACAAGTTCCTACATTTCCATCTCGGCATCTATCACGAAGCCATGTGCTCCTCTTCTCAGGCCAAAAGCATTGAAAAGAGACGTTTGCATCCGGCCTATTCACATCACACCAAAAGAGGGTTGTTCTCCAAAAGTTAACCCTAAAGTTAAATTGGTAATTATCTCCCCGATTAAGCAAATGATGAACTCCCAAATCATCGTCCTTCGACTGGCAGTGCACCATCATACCGAGGATGCTTAGATCGTTAACGAAATGAATGTAATACCTGGAAAGTGGCGGCTTTATATTGATCTTCTCAGACTCAACCTCAAGGTGAGCCCCGACCAAACTCACTGTCACCAGCAACAATGCAGCCACAGCCCTTATCATTTTCTGAACCAAATTTTTGTTGGGTCTATGTATTAACGTTGGACCTGNAAATATATAGACAAAAAAAAAAAAAAAAAAAAAAAAAAAAAAAAAAAAAAAAAAAAAAAAAAAAAAAAAAAAAAAAAAAAAAAAAAAATTAAAGGGATAAATTAAGAAAATTAATTATCTATCTAATTTTGGGTTATGCAAGATAATTTCATAGTAATACTCCATTAATTACTGTGTCTAAGATAGAAAAAGATCCTTATTTTGAAGATTAAATGGATTACACATGGTTAAAAGGTCTAAAAAAAATTAATATCTTCCTAATTTGTTTCATCGTAATAATAGGTCGAGAAATTTAATATCAATATTTCAAATAAAAAATAGAAAATATAGAAAATTATTAATATATAATCTCTTATAATATATGAATCAGATTTTCTACATAAATAAATACATTATCATATAATTAAAAAACAAAAAAACAATCCATAGTTAATGAATAATTCAACCGTTTAATGAATTAATAAAACTGGTCTATTATGTAAAGATTCAATTGCAAACATTCTAGCACGAAAATTAAACCAGTAAATTCCATCTTCTTAAGCGGTCCAAATACAAGTTCCTTCTACTCCATATCTGCACCTTTTACGGAGCTATTTGTTTTTCGACTTAGGCCAAAAGTTATCAAAAGAGACATTGGTATTCATCTCCACGATTAAGCAAATTGTGAGTCCCCAAATCATTGTCCTTCGACTGATAATTCCCAATTAATCCGATGTTGCTTAACCCATTAACAACATGAGTGTTATACGTTGTAGGTACTGGTGGAGGTAACGTAATTCTTGTAACAGAGCTCGAGCAAAAGTCACCATGATAGCAACAAAATAATCACATTCCTAATCATTTTCTTAAACATTTTTTTTTTTGGTTTATCAATCTATTAATATTATGTGAATATAAACATATCTCACAAATGGGAAATTAATGAAAACGTATGGAATAGTTTTAAGAAAATTAATGAGCCATCTAATTTTGCGTTATTAAATTTAATTTAATGATAATATTTCATTAACTCAATAAAAATATTAATAATTCTAAATACAAAATAGAAATAAGGTAAAAAAAGGAGTACTCAAATTAAATTATATCAAAATATAATTAACTATATTTAAATAATTAAATAAATTTATATAATGAAAAAGAAATAATATTAAAAGATTATTACCATAATTATAACCATTATAAATTATTAAATTAAAATTATAGTTATATAATTATAAAATGTTTTCTAGACGCTATAAAAATGTTTTCAATTCATGGTAATACTTTATTAATTACGTGCCTATGATGGAAAAAGATAGTTATTTAGAAGATTAAAAATAGGTTATCTAAAAAAATTAATATCTTTCTAATTTTATGCGATTTATTAACTTTTCAATAATGTGGTATATAATATTTTGTTGATTCGAATATATGAATAATACTAGACAATCTTCTTGAAAGATGATTTTTTTACCAAGTATTCTACAAGTGGCTTCGGGTGATATTCAAGTTTGGCATTCGACGGAAGAACTTTGGGGCACCCTTGGAGTAATGCACCAGGTTCCATAGCTAACCGAGTAGCTCTAGAAGCATGTGTATAAGCTTGTAATGAGTGACGTGAGTTAACAACAAATTTCATTAATTTTCAAAACTTACCTAAGTTAGCAACATAAACATCAATATTTCGAAACAAAAAATAGAAAATACAGATAATCAATTAGTATAATACAAAATATATTAAAAAATGTGTCAAAGTTAACCTATAAAAGTATTTGATCATTTTTACCGGTCTACAAATGAATTAAAATTTGGTAATTTTTGTTATTAATTTTAAATTTTGGAGGAAAAAAACTTAAATCAGTTATGAAATATATTTGTATGAAAAAAAAAAAAAAAAAAAAACGAACCATAGAATAGAGTGACCCAATTTATTTTCTTTATTAAACTTCGAAAAGTTGTGTACTTTTTCATATGTTCATGAATAACTCAAGAACAAAATGAATAAATAATAAAGGTTCGAATTTTTATCTCGTAATGATCCATTTATGAACCAATTCTTCAGTATTAGCTGCATTGAATCTCAAGTAAATTCCATCATCTTTAATCTTCCAGATACAAGTTCCTACATCTCCATCTCTGCATCTATCACGAAGCCATGAGCTCTTCCTCTCAACCCAAAAGCATTCGAAAGAGATATATTTATTCGGCCCATCCACTCTGCACCAAAATAGAGTTGTTTTCCAAAAATTAAGCTTAAAGTTAAATTGGTAATCCTCTCCCTTCTGTAAATGATGAATTCCTAAATCATCGTCGCCCGACTTACAGTGCACCGTTATATCGGGGATGCTTAGATCGTTAATCAAATGAATATAATACTTGGAAATTAGCGGTTGTATATTGATCTTCTGAGACTCAACCTCAGGCTGAGCCCCGACCAAACTCACAGTCACAAGCAACAATGCAGCCACATTCCTAATCATCTTCGAACCAAATTTTTATTGGGTCTATCTATTAATGTTGGATCTGAGGTAAATATATAGACAAATTTTTTTTTAAAGAAAATAAATTATCCAACTAATTTTGCGTTATGCAAGATAATTCTGTGGTAATACTCCTTTAATTACGTGCTTAAGATGGTTATTTTTGAAGATTAAATATAGGTTATCTAAAAAAAACCAACATCTTCCTAATTGTGTGGAAGATCCGTTCAATTTATTTTTTCAATATCAATATTCTAATTTTCTAGTTTTAATTCTAATTTTCTAGTTTTAATTTAAAAACTATGGGCACGTTACATATCTTATATTTTATTACATATCTTATGATTTTAAAACGGGTCACATTTCTTATGTTTTATTACATATCTTATGATTTTAAATCGTGAACCAAATGCCTCTTTTAGAGAGAGGTTTTCACATCCGAATCGATGTCAGTCTCACCATTTTAAAACTGGTCTATGAGGATCCGTATACAAGAAGGAATTGGAATACACTTATAAGAAATGATTCATTCTCATCTCTATCTGATGTGGGATCTCACGTAAAGAAACTAAGATAAAAGTTTCTTATTTCCTTGTGCACAACATTATACTTATTACGATACTTATTATGGCTTGGGCCTCACGGAAGGGGCTTCTTCGCCCTCCACCTAAGCTGCCAGGAAAGGCCCAAAGTCAATTCGAACAATGAAACTTCATAGGGTCTTTCTGTCCAGGTGCAGGTCCCTTTTGCCTTTACACTCGAGGGTCAATCTCCATCTGGCTCGAGGAAACCGTTGCACGCCTCCGTTATCTTTTGGGAGGCCTACGCCACTTAACTTTATTATAATATAAGATTAAAGCTATAAATACTATATTATAACATTGAAATGGAATTATAAAGGAAAAGTAACGCATTATTTTATATATTTATTTTTCTAAAATCTAAATATCATTCATCTTTTTCGTTCATAAGTCTTAATATCATGAGATCGAGATATAAGTTGATAAGTTATTAATTTGGCTAATTTTTGTTGGTAATATGCCAATCATTTCTTAAAATTACTTTTTCAAAATATGGAAAAAAAACATAAAAATGATTTATTATTAAACTCTATTTAATAGTTTGAAATCATCGTGATGGTATGAAAATCATTTTCATAAAATGATAGTGAGAACGTTTGGACAAATAAGATTCATACTATCTTTCTTAATACTAATTACCCACAAATTGAAGATAAAATCGAGTCAGAAGATCGAATAAAATATTTAAAATTTTTATTCGATGCAATTATAACCCCTGACAACGATAAAGCAAGTCTTCAAAACTCGATTGGACTAAGAAAAATCCATAAAGAAGTTCCTCGATGGTCATACAAATTAATCGACGAGTTAGAACGCTGGGAGAAAGAAGAAGAACAAGAAAAAGAAGACGAAGACAAAGACGAAGAAGACAAAAAAAAGACGGCGCAAGATCATCAAATTCGTTCAAGAAAAGCCAAACGTGTCTAATTTTTACCGACAATCTAAACTCTGAAGATCAAGATATTGATATCACAAATCAAGATATTGATATCACAAACCAAGATATTGATATCACAAACCAAGATATTGATATCACAAACCAAGATATTGATATCACAAATACTGATGATTCGGTAAATGAAAATCATTTTCATAAAAGTAAATGAAAATCATATTTAATCTAATTTCTTCGCATTTGTGACCCTATAAATTTTAAATTTGAGCCATTTTGGTCATTTTGCTTTACAAAAATAAAATAAAATAAGCGAATCATCAATAAGGGATACCCAACTTATTCTTTTTATTCACCTTCAAGGTTGATATACATTTTCATTTGTTCATGAGAATGAATAACTCAAGAACAAAATAAATTATAAAGGTGGTTGATCACATATTGATCCAAGTGTGAACCAATTCATCCGTATTAGCTGCATTGTTTCTCAAGTAAATTCCACCATCTTTAAACTTCCAAGTACAAGTTCCTACATCTCCATTTCGGCATCTATCACGAAGCCATGTGCTATTCTTCTCGGGCCAAAAGCATTGGAAAAAGATATATGCATTTGGCTTATCCACTTTGCACCAATACACAGTTGGTTTCAAAAAATTATAGGCAAAGTTAAATTGGTAATCATCTCCCAGTTTAAGCGAATGATAAATTCCTAAATCATTGTCGACCGACTTGCAGTGCACCGTCATATCGGGGATGCTTAGATCGTTAACAAGATGAATGAAATACTTAGAAATTGGTTGTACATTGGTCTTCTCAGACTCAAACTCAAGCTGTGCCTCGACCAAACTCAAACCCACAGTCACGAGCAACAATGCAGCCACATTCCTTATCATTTTGTGATCTAAATTTTTGTTGGGTCTATCTATTAATGTTGGACCTGAGGTAAATATATAGAAAAAAAATTAAAGAAATGGGATTAAGAAAATTAATTATGTAACTAATTTTGCGGTATGGAACATAATTTCATGGTAATACTCCTCTAATTACGTGCCTAAGATAGAAAAAGATGGTTATTTTCAATGATTAAAAATAGGTTATCTAAAAAATTAATATCTTCCTAATTTGATGCTAGATAGTTTTAAATGCATGAATATTTTTAATTGTTAATAGATAATTCAACAACTATATGAATTAAAAAAACTTCTCTCCATTTGTGAACTAACTCATCTGTTCCAAAGTTGAACGAGTAATCTCGAGAAAAAAGAATTACGAAATACTGATGGTAACCCTTATTAAGAAATTAAGATGAAAAGTTGATGAAAACTTATTTACATGTGGGATAGGTGTAGATTTTAATTAAAATATAATTAATAAATGATATTTAAATAATTAAATAAATTTATATATATATATTAAAAAAAAATTCTAACCCTTCTAAACTACTAACAAACTTTGTTATAATATAAGATTATTATATTAAAAAGTTATAATATAAGATTAAAGCTATAAATATTATATAAAGGATCCACAAAACTGTACTTTCTTTATTTAACTTCAAATAATTATTTTTCATGTTGATCCACTAGTTAACTAATTAATCAATTCTAGTTTAGCATCAGATATTTGTCTTATAATAAAATATTAAATATAATATATATGGTAAACTATAATTTATTACTAAATATCCTTAAAACTCGACCGCAAGCTAAGCATTGGATTTAAACGAACGTGAAGCTTGAATCTGAAAAATTCAAAGAGGTTGAGAAACACTTTTCGTGAAGATGTCAACAACCTGGTTCAGAGGAGGCATAGAGAAACACTTTCTTGGCCATCAAAAATTGCAAAGGGATTGTCGCTCAGTAGCGATGCTGCCTTGGCTTCGGCGAGAATATGTTTAACCCATGAAGAGGGATTGTCGCTTAGCGACGATGCTGCCTTGGCTCTGATGAGAATATATCTAACCCCAAGAAGTAGAAGGGGAAACCTAGAGCAAGGGGCAAAGACAATGTTGAAGCCGAAAGAGTCGCTACATTGGGCGAAGGAGCCAATTTTGGCGAGAAGGGCAGTCGAAAGAGTTGCACATTGGGCGAAGGAGCCAATTTTGGCAAGAAGGGTGGCTGCAACTTGGTTGGCGAAGTGGCCAGTGCGGCACCCAGATTCCGAAGGTAAATCTCTGCAAAAGGTTGATGGGCTTGTCGAGATTCCGTATATTTCTGAAGATAACACTGATGAGGATCCTGAGATTAGGGTTTCTGTGAAGGATGAAGGGTTGATTGGGAAGAAAATGAGAGAGGCTATATTGGCCAAGGAGGAAACCGATTGGGTTGGAAAAGGTGAGATTGTATATACAGAGTATGACGAAAGGTGATTTGGAGGTCAATAGGGTGGAGCCAAAAAGTAATCAATCAACTCCGCCTACGACAGCCATGAAAACTGCCCCTACGGCGTCAAAGCCAGTAGGGGTGGTGGAGAAGAAGATTAAAGGATTCAAAAGCCATTGAAAAGAAAGGATCGGGGTTGTTAAACCGAGAGGGCTCTGATACCATAAGAATGTTTGATTAATTCACCACCTAAATGGTGTGAAGTTATCTTATTTATAATTAAATAAATTGCAAAGATATGGAAAGAGTATTAAAGGGAAATAACAATAAATGAAAATATACATATAGTATTAAGTCAAATATTTAATATTTGCCTTATAATAAAATATCAAATATAATATATAAGAGAAACTATAATTTATTACTAAATATCCTTAACACTTGCGTATCTCATGATTTTAAAACATGAACCAAATGTCTCTACTAGTGGATATTGTTATCTCATGATTTTAAAACATGAACCAAATGTCTCTACTAGTGGATATTGTTATCTCATGATTTTAAAACATGAACCAAATGCCTCTATTAGTGGATATTGTCCATTACGTATCTCATAATTTTAAAACGTGAACCAAATGTCTCTACTAGTGGATATTGTCCATTTTGACCTCTTACGGTTGTCAGTTTCCCAAATGTCTCTACTAGTGGATATTGTCCATTTTGACCTCTTACGGTTGTCAGTTTCACACACTTATAAGAAATGATTCATTCTCTTCTTTAATCGAATAGAAACTTATCTACTTGTTGTGTACATCATTAAACTATTACATATGTTTGATGGATGGATGTGGATTTAGCTAAAAATGAGTACTCAAATTAAATTATATCAAAATATAATTATTTAAATCATATTTAAATATTCAAATAAATTTATATAATAAAAAAGAAATGGTATAAAAAGATTATTGCGATAATTATAAAATACTAATTACTTTCTTATAATATAAGATTAAAGTTATAAATACTATATTATAACGTTGATGATAAAATAATGCTAACAATTTAGAAATACAAGTAATCATTTCAAATTTTTGTTGTTAATTTTCAATTTTAGAGCAAAAAAAAAAAACTTAATTTAGTTATCAAATATATTAAAAAAAAAAAAACATTCAAGGGTGTTACCCATCTTATTCTTTATTCGAACTTCAAATGTTTGTATCTTTCCTTTGTTCAGGAATAATTCAAAAACAAAATGAATTAATAATAAAGGTTATTTATCTCGTAAAGGTCCATTTATGAATCAATTCACCAGTATATAAAGGTTCTTTATCTCGTAAAGGTCTATTTATGAACCAATTCATCAGTATATAAAGGTTATTTATCTCGTAAAGGTTCATTTATGAACCAATTCATCAGTATATAAAGGTTCTTTATCTCGTAAAGGTCCATTTATGAATCAATTCATCCGTATTAGCTGCATTGTTTCTCAAGTAAATTCCATCGTCTTTAAACTTCCAGATACAAGTTCCTACATTTCCATCTCGGCATCTATCACGAAGCCATGTGCTCATCTTCTCAGGCCAAAAGCATTGAAAAGAGACGTTTGTATCGGGCCTATTCACATCACACCAAAAGAGGGTTGTTCTCCAAAAGTTAACCCTAAAGTTAAATTGGTAATTATCTCCCCGATTAAGCAAATGATGAACTCCCAAATCATCGTCCTTCGACTGGCAGTGCACCATCATACCAAGGATGCTTAGATCGTTAACGAAATGAATGTAATACCTAGAAAGTGGCAGCTTTATATTGATCCTCTCATACTCAACTTCGAGGTGAGCCCTGACCAAACTCACCGTCACTAGCAACAATGCAGCCACAGTCCTTATCATTTTTTGAGCAAAAGTCACCATGATAGCAACAAAATAATCACATTCCTAATCATTTTCTTAAACTTTTTTTTTTTTTTTTTTGTTTATCAATCCATTAATATTATGTGAATATAAATATACCTCACAAACGAGAAATTAAGGAAACCGTATGGAATAGTTTTAAGAAAATTAATGAGCTATCTAATTTTGCGTTATTAAATTTAATTTAATGATAATATTTCATTAACTCAATAAAAATATTAATAATTCTAAATACAAAATAGAAATAAGGTAAAAAAGGAGTACTCAAATTAAATTAGATCAAAATATAATTAACTATATTTAAATTAAATAAATTTACATAATGAAAAAGAAATAATATTAAAAGATTATTACCATAATTATAACCATTAAAATTATAGTTATATAATTATTTTAGCTATATTAACATATTATAACAAAAACTTTATAAAATGTTTTCATTGTAACTTAAATAAATTATAATTATAACACTCATTATAGCTATATAAAAGATGTTATAAAAATGTTTTCAATTCAGGGTAATACTTTATTAATTACGTGCATATGATGGAAAAAAATAGTTATTTAAAAGATTAAAAATAGGTTATCTAAAAAAAATTAATATCTTACTAATTTTGTGGGTCGTAATAATGTTTGAGATTTATTAACTTTTCAATAATCTGGTATATAATATTTTGTTGATCCGAATATATGAATAATACTAGACAATGTTCTTGAAAGATGATTTTTTTATCAAGTATTCTACAAGTGGCTTCTGGTATATTCAAGTTTTGGCATATGTTCGGCAGAAGAACTTTGGAGCACCCTTGAAGTAATGCACCAGGTTTCGTAGCTAACTGAGTAGCCCTAGAAGCATGTGTATGAGCTTGTAATGAGTGACGTGAGTTGACAACAAATTTCATTAATTTTCAAAACTTACCCAAGTTAGCAACCTAAACATCAATTTGATCATTTTTAGTGTCTCTGCAAATGAATTAAAATTTGACAATTTTTGTTATTAATTTTAAATTTTGGAGGAAAAAAACTTAAATCAGTTATGAAATATATTTGTATGAAAAAAAAAAAAAAATCGAACCATCGACTAGAGTGACCCAATTTATTTTCTTTATTAAACTTCGAAATGTTGTGTACTTTTTCATATGTTCATGAACAACTCAAGAACAAAATGAATTGATAATAAAGGTTCGATTTTTTATCTCGTAATGATCCATTTATGAATCAATTCTTCAGTATTAGCTGCATTGAATCTCAAGTAAATTCCATCATCTTTAATCTTCCAGATACAAGTTCCTACATCTCCATCTCTGCATCTATCACGAAGCCACGAGCTCTTCCTCTCAGGCCAAAAGCATTCGAAAGAGATATATTTATTCGGCCTATCCACTCTGCACCAAAATAGAGTTGTTTTCCAAAAATTAAGCTTAAAGTTAAATTGATAATCCTCCCCCTTCTGTAAATGATGAATTCCTAAATCATCGTCATCCGACTTACAGTGCACCGTCATATCGGGGATGCTTAGATCGTTAATCAAATGAATATAATACTTGGAAATTAGCGGTTGTATATTGATCTTCTGAGACTCAACCTCAGGCTGAGCCCCGACCAAACCCACCGTCACAAGCAACAATGCAGCCACATTCCTAATCATTTTCGAACCAAATTTTTATTGGGTCTATCTATTAATGTTGGACCTGAGGTAAATATATAGAGAGATTTTTTTTAAAGAGAATAAATTATCCAACTAATTTTGCGTTATGCAAGATAATTATGTGGTAATACTCCTTTAATTACGTGCCTAAGATGGTTATTTCTGAAGATTAAATATAGGTTATCTAAAAAAAATTAACATCTTCCTAATTGTGTGGAAGATCCGTTCAATTTATTTTTTCAATATCAATATCCTAATTTTCTAGTTTTAATTCTAATTTTCTAGTTTTAATTTAAAAACTATGAGCGGGTTACATATCTTATATTTTATTACATATTTTATGATTTTAAATCGTGAACCAAATGCCTCTTTTGGAGGTATACGGGAAGGAATTGGAACACACTTATAATAAGAAATGATTCATTCTCATCTCGAACTGATGTAGGATCTCACGTAAAGAAACTAAGATGAAAAGTTTCTTATTTCCTTGTGTACAACATTATACTTATTACGATAATTATGTCCGGACACAAGGCTAGAGGCATCTCACTGATGGCTTGGGCCCCACAGAAGGGGCTTCTTCGCCCTCCACCTAAGCTGCCAGGAAAGGTCCAAAGTCAATTCGAGGGAACAATGAAACTTCATAGGGTCTTTCTGTCCAGGTGCAGGTCCCTCTGCCTTTACACTCGAGGATCAATCTCCATCTGGCTCGAGGAAACCGTTGCACGCCTCCGTTATCTTTTGGGAGGCCTACGCCACTTAACTTTATTATAATATAAGATTAAAGCTATAAATACTATATTATAACATTGAAATGGTATTACAAGGGAAAAGTATCGCATTATTTTATATATTTATTTTTCTAAAATCTAAATATCATTCATCTTTTTCGTTAATAAGTCTTAATATCATGAGATCAAAATATAAATTGATAAGTTGTTAATTTGGCTAAGTTAAGTTTTGTTGGTAATATGCCAATCATTTCTTAAAATTACTTTTTCAAAATTTTAAATTTGAGCCATTTTGGTGATTTTGCTTTACAAAAATAAAATAAAATAAACGAATCATCAATAAGGGATACCCAACTTATTCTTTTTATTCACCTTCAAGGTTGGTATACATTTTCATTTGTTCATGAGAATGAATAACTCAAGAACAAAATAAATTATAAAGGTGGTTGATCACATATTGATCCAAGTGTGAACCAATTCATCCGTATTAGCGGCATTGTTTCTCAAGTAAATTCCACCATCTTTAAACTTCCAAGTACAAGTTCCTACATCTCCATTTCGACATCTATCACGAAGCCATGTGCTATTCTTCTCGGGCCAAAAGCATTGGAAAAAGATATATGCATTTGGCTTATCCACTTTGCACCAATACACAGTTGGTTTCAAAAAATTATAGGCAAAGTTAAATTGGTAATCATCTCCCAGTTTAAGCGAATGATAAATTCCTAAATCATTGTCGACCGACTTGCAGTGCACCGTCATATCGGGGATGCTTAGATCGTTAACAAGATGAATGAAATACTTGGAAATTGGTTGTACATTGGTCTTCTCAGACTCAAACTCAAGCTGTGCCTCGACCAAACTCAAACCCACAGTCACGAGCAACAATGCAGCCACATTCCTTATCATTTTGTGATCTAAATTTTTGTTGGGTCTATCTATTAATGTTGGACCTGAGGTAAATATATAGAAAAAAAATTAAAGAAATGGGATTAAGAAAATTAATTATGTAACTAATTTTGCGGTATGGAACATAATTTCATGGTAATACTCCTCTAATTACGTGCCTAAGATAGAAAAAGATGGTTATTTTCAATGATTAAAAATAGGTTATCTAAAAAATTAATATCTTCCTAATTTGATGCTAGATAGTTTTAAATGCATGGATATTTTTAATTGTTAATAGATAATTCAACCAACTATATGAATTAATAAAACTTATCTTCATTTGTGAACTAACTCATTGATACCACCTGAAAAAGTTCTATTCTTCTTCGACTCAACTCAAGCCAAAAACTATCAAATGAGATATGTGAAAATCACTGCAAGGAGTAAAATTCGGATTACCTTATTGATCGAATATCTCAAGTCAAGAACATTGTTTGAGATTCAAATCACTCCACAAGTAGGATCGATCATGTCTAGCTTGAATGATTCTTGTTGATCAAATATCTCAATAAGCATTCCAAAAGTTGTAACATTCATACTTTCAAATATCTCAACCCACCATAAACGCATTTGCAAGAGTGGCAACATTCATATTTAATGGTCATAATTAATCATTATGTAATTGTAATCTAATGTAAATAAAAAGTCATAAAATACATTAATGAAATACAATAACTCTCACTTACTCTAAATTGTAATTCATCCAAAATTTATAGTATGCAACTTCATTTTTCTTCAATATGACATAAATTGAAATATCTCTGATAAACTCCATTCTTCTTCAATATGACATGAATTGAAATATCATTTGATCAAAATTTTGATTTTATAGATTCAGAATGAGAAAAAAAAATTTCTATGATCGATCGGTATAAACATCAACAACTCCGAGTTGGATTAGTTTCTCCTCAACAAAAAGTGCTTGGACCAATAAAACCCTACCTAATGGCGAGATAGAATACTTAAACGGTTGATTCTTTTTTTCGTCTTAGATTCCACCTTTCAGAATGAAAACAGAGAAATGCTTCATTATCATCTGAATTGCATTTAGTTGGTTGGATTGCACCTTTTTGAATTGATGGTCGTTCATTAATTAAGTCCTCCTAGACACTCTAAGATCCTTTTTCAAATCTCCTGGTCCCTGCTGAAGAAAGGGAAAAGAATTTCACGTTCTTCCTTTCGCTTTCGGGAAGAGAGGATTAAGAAAATCCTTCCTTTTGCAGCATTTCGCTCAAAGGGTTGAAGGGAGAAGCGGGTTCAAGTACTTGAATAGCGTATCTACCGAGTCTTTTTATTATAGTTTAATATATGATATGAGAAAAAAAAAAAGAAATGGCAAGATAATTTGTATATACCAATGGAGGAAATAAATAAAAAATGTGGAAAACAAACATAGATTCTCTACAATGACAGTGTAGACCAATTAATTTTAAGTCTTTTTTAAATTAATTCAATTGTGAAATAAAATATCACTAATATTCGTGTTATGAGCATTTGAAAATATACTAATATTCGTGTTACGAGCATTTGGGTGTTTCTGTTTGAGCCGTACAAGACGAAATTATCATATACGATTCCCCCCATAGTTTCCCTAATGATATAAGAAAACAATCCAAAAATTGATACCTTACCTAAATAAATAAAATTTGATAATTTCAACGATATTTTCTTTTCTTCATTGAAGTATATTATATGATTGATGTCTCTTGGTTCATATCACATAGGCACCGGGTTTCTCCAGTTCCATTTGTATTCATTTCCACGATTACTTAAGAAACAACATAGTTTCAATTAAAAATATAAAAAAAAATGTCATAAAATTAAAATTTGGAAACTATTTTTGTTGAGGAATAATAACAAAATGAATTAATAATAAAGGTTCATTTATCTCATAATTATCAAGTATGAACCAATTCTTCCGTATTAGCTACCTTGTTTCTTAGTAAATTCCATCCTCTTTAACCTTTTAGATATAAGTTCTTACATTTCCATTTTGGCATCTATTACTAACCACGTGTGGTGTACTTCTGTCCAGATTACGTGAGTTGCTCAAACAATCCCAATCAGCCCCTCTCACGGTAGAAGAACAAATAATGACTATTTATACCGGAACGAATGGTTATCTTGATTCATTAGAAATTGAACAAGTAAGAAAATTTCTCGTTGAGTTACGTACTTACGTAAAAACGAATAAACCTCAGTTTCAAGAAATAATATCTTCCACCAAGACATTCACCCCTGAAGCGGAAGCCCTTTTGAAAGAAGCTATGCAGGAACAGATGGAACGTTTTGTGTGGTGTACTTCTGTCCAAAAGCATTCAAGAGAGATGTATGCATTCTGCTTTTCCACTCTGCACCAAAAGAGGGTTGATTGCCAAACATTAACCTTAAATCCAAAATGGTAATCATCTCCCCGATGAGGCAAATAATGAACTCCCAAATCATCATCCCTCAACTTGCAGTGCACCATTATACCAAGGATTTTTAGATCGTTAACCAAATGAATGTTATAACTGAAAATTCACGGCTCTAACTTATCTTCTCAGACTCAACCTCGAACTAAGCCCCGACCAAACTTATCGTCACAAGCAACAATGCAGCCACATTCCTTATCATTTTCGGACCAAATTTTTGTTGGGTCTGTCTATTAATATTGGACATGAGGTAAATATATAGGCAAAAAATAAATAATAATAAATAAAGAAAATTAATTATCTAACTAATTTTGTATGCAACATAAGTTCATAGTAATACTCCATTATAACATTCATTATAGCTATACAAAAGACGGTATAAAAAGTTTCAGACTTTACCTAATGTCTTTTATGGTAAGGTGTTTTGTTAGCCTTATCGTGCAGTGTTAATTACTTACTTGTGTCACTAATTTGACTCTCAATGACTTTGTATTTATTTATTTAATGATCTATGATCGAGATAATTCATATTTTTATAAGGAATATCTAAATTATTAGTTCTTGCTATATCATTTTAATGGCCCGTCCAGTGATGAATTTTATATGATTAAGCTACTTAAAGGTATAGACAGTAACTTTCAATTCTTTTAAGTCTTTCTTAACAATCCTATTCTCAGATCGTTTTCATTCAAATATGATATCGATTCATTCATGTACCTCTCTGTATACGATTGTCATCGATTTCTAATTCAATTAAAAAGAAATATTTTTCCATATTGTAGTTATTTGAAATGCAATTCATCGTTAAACTCATAGGAACAAGGAAAAGAAAAAGAACAAAGGGAAGAGAAATGGGTGTGGGAAGAACTTTATATACATCAAAATTAACCATATACAATTAAGTTTTTTATGCATATTACTTCCACCTATGGACTAAAACATCTCTATCAACGGGGTTATCTTTCAAGTAGATTCCATCATGTTTTGCAGTCCAAATGCAATTATACTTATAGCATCTATAATACAGCCAAATCGACGTCTTCTCAACCCAAAACGCCTCAAACGACACAGATTTGTCATTAGACTTCTGCAAATAGCACCAAAATAACGTCGTACCCCAAAAGTTTACTCTAAAACTCCAATTGAATTCACTTCCAAAACTAAGATCATGTATGCCCAAATCATCATCTTTCGATTTGCAGTGAACGAACAAGCTTTGACCCTGGCTTAGCCCATTCAAAATGTGGATGTGCCATCTTTCCAGGTCGATGAAATTGATCGACTGAAACATTGTTAACGACAAGACAAACACGAAAAGGAAGAAGTGCTCTCTCATATCCATTGCTTAACATATTTCACTAGGAAATGTAGTTTGTGAGAGGGTTATAAATAGGGATGTGTAGTGCAATGGATATAACGTCCAAACCCCATTTGGAAAAATTCTTTGAATGCCAATATCAATGGCTATCCGTTTAAGTAGATAGCTAAACAAGCCATTTAAGGACGTTGTTGAATCTTAAATATGCTAATTTACTCAAAAATAATCAAAATAGTGGTAGGAGGGAATGAATGTTTAGATGAATTTATCATGTTCTTATCACAAAATATATAAGACAACCACAAATTTTAAGGCTCTCTTAATTTCAAATTTCCTTTTTTCCATCTACGGGTTTGTAGATTGGATTGGATCTAAGTACAGATATTTTTTAGATTAAACTCAATTGTTGAATTATAAATTTTTCTATTGTAATAATTTGTATTAGATAATGAACCCAACTCAACTTTACCATAAGCCTTATGGGTTGAGTTGATTTCGGTTGTATGGATCGTATATTAAAAAAAAATTGCATGATTGAGCCAAGGATCATATTCGCCCGACAAATTGTATATGATGTTCTACCAACATAAATTTTAAAAATTTAAATTTCAATAAAATTGGGATCGAACGCATGTATTCTCAATGATATTCATTATGTTTAAATAAGATACAAGGTACCAACTAATACCTACCAATAAAGAAAATATAAATCAATTAAATATTGAGAATAAAATAAAATATACAACTAATCGAGTCATAAGAATATTAATATCTAAGATATATTTCATAACTAATTATTATGATATATTCTCCAAATATTATATGTGAACACATGTTTTTCAAGCCCACCACTAGTCGATATTTTCCTTTTTAGGCTTTTCCTTTCGGGTTTTCCCTCAAGATTTTTAAAACTTAGGGAAAGGTTTCCACGCCCTTATAAATGGTGTTTCGTTCTTCTCCCCAACCGATTTGGAATCTCACAAAAAGAGGTAGGGTGGTAATTTGGGCAGGTTTAAGACATGAAATTTAATATCCATCTTTACCCTGTTTAGCTAACGATGAGAAATCTCTTCATGTTTCGACTGGGGCAGGTTCACGGGAATCAAATCAACATTTTTCTTAATATTTCTAATATGCTTATAACAATAAAAGTTTAATTGAAAATGATATGAACAATTAATTTAGAGACATTAAACAAAGAAGAGGGTTATATATTAAACCCATGATTTAATAAAATTCATACTTTTCATCCACACTCTAATTTCCTTCACCAAATACAAAGGATATTCAAATATTTGGAAAAGAAAGAGACATTTATGATAAAGCCTTGCCTTTGTAGTGAATACTTATTCCCACTTATGAACCAAAATATCTGTGTTGGTAGGGTTCTCTTTCAAATAGATTCCATCATCTTTTGCAATCCAAAAGCATTCATTCTTGAAGCAATTGTGATAGAGCCAAAACGTTCTTTTCTCGACCCAAAATGTTTCGAATGACTGCTTTTGTCCATTGGGCTTTTGCAAGAAACACCAAAACAGCGTTGTATTCCAAAAGTTTACTCTAAAAATCCATTTGAACTCACTTCCAACGTTAAGATTGTGTTCGCCTAAATTATCGTCTTTTGATCTGCAGCGAACATACAACATATCGTTGTTGCTTAGCCCATTCACCACATGGATATGCCATTTTGATAAATTGGCCTCGGTTTGCTCAACTATTGCCAAAAAACAAGATAAACAAAAAAACCAGGATTGTGAGATACTATATCGGTTAGAGAAGAGAACAAAATATTTTTTTATAAAGGGAAGTTTTAAAAACTTTTCAAAAAAAATTTCAAAAGTTCAAAGAAGACAATATGTACTAATGGAGCTCGGACATTATTAGATATACAGCCATGTCCGTACATTTATAATAATATACCATGAATTTATAGGTAATATAAAACTAGCAGTGGTTGGTAGGTAGCAAGATAAGCAGTGAATTATGGTAGCTGTTAATATTTCCAGGCAACTCAGACACAGCCTTTCAATTTTCCACCAGACCCAACTAAGTACAATACTCAGTTCATCTCTTTAATGCATTGCTTTTAATTCAAGAGGCCTGTTAATGCCTCTTCATTCACCACCTGCTCTATAGAAGCGTCTACTCCACGGTCCATCTCGATTCGAATATAAAGAATCATTCTTTTGTACTATGGTCACATTACTTTTCGCTCTTGAAAGTAAAAGTTATCTCCACAGACTAATACGGATCCCTTCGGCATGTTTTGTCTTTCCTCACATGCATTCTATAAATTGTTTTAAGAGATTACCCAACACAAAATTATTCCGGGCAAAACACGATTAATTATGAAGTTCTTATAATTGAGATATCGAACAAGAATGTATATCGAAAAGAGTTTTTTTTGTGATATTATTTCATATCAATGCAAACCCATATCATTTTTCATTAGATATAAATCACAACCAAATCATAATATAAAAAAAAGAGAACAAAATATGACACCAAATGTTATTATAAGGTCACTAAACTACACCTCCCCACACAATTTTGATTAAACAAACTACAAATGGCAACAACTCTTTAGTAGAAATCAAACACAACAACATAAGTTTTCAAGGATAAGGGCCACCAGAACCGCCACCAACACCACCGGTACCTCCGCTTCCACCTCCACCCAAGCCACCTCCAGTGCCTCCCAGTCCCCCAACTCCACTATGGCCACCAACACCACCAACTCCACCTAGTCCACCAATTCCACCAGGGCCACCGAGACCACCGATCCCACCAGGGCCACCGAGACCGCCAATGCCACCAGGAAAGCCAAGACCACCAATGCCACCAGGAAAGCCAAGACCACCAATGCCACCAGGAAAGCCAAGACCACCAATACCACCAGGGCCACCGAGACCACCGATTCCACCGGGAAAACCAAGACCACCACCGAACGGGAGGCCGGAGATGCCACCAACCCCACCAAGGAGATTCTTTTGGTCATTGAAAGTGGCGTGGGTTGGCGCAGGTCTAGCTACGACGTGAGTGGCCACAAGAGCCAAAAGCAAAGCCATAAACAATTTGCCCATTTTCTTCTTCTCTAATCCAACACTTACACTTGTGTTTTTGTGTGTGTTGTTGGCCAATGGAACTGTGAGCTTAGGGTTTTAAAGGGCATAGAGCGTTGAGAAACAGTTGAAGGAAGTAAATGAGTTTAAATGCGAAGGCAGAGACAGGCCGTATGAAATTACCAAATGGGGTAATTAAAGTGGTAATTTCTGGGATTGCTATAGTCCACTGCACCAAGTCTTCACCAAAATAAGAACTTTTTACACACATACCCTTCTTATGGTATCTGTCCATTTTCATTAGGGTTTTAATTTCAATAAAGATATATAGGTTAGGGCTATTAAAGTGTAACAGCTCAAGTCCACCTCTAGCCTCTTTTATGCTTCCTTTCAAAGTTTTTAAAACACATCTGTTAGAGAGAAGTTTCTACCTTCTTACAAACAATGTTTTGTTCCCTTCTCCAATCGATGTGAGATCTCACAATCCACCCTCGTTCGGGGGATCAACGTCCTTGCTGGCACACCGCCTTGTGTCCACCTCCCTTCGAGATTCAGTGTCTTTATTGACACACCACCAGATGTTTGACTCTGATACCATTAACATAATTGAGTAGATGAATACACACAATATACTTATGGACACGAAACAATTGGAAAATAATTTACAGTCACAAATAATGGTCGACCTTTTTTATTATTATTATTTTGCGTTTAAATAATGGTCGACCTGAAGTTATGATCAATAACTTGCATGTTTGTATGGCGTAATTCTTAGTCAAAAGTTTTATTACAGATACCACTCTGAGTAATCATTTTTTTCAAGGAGATTTTGTTCATTTTAGATATAAGTTTTACGATTTATTTTTTTATAATCACCTTAATAATCTCGTATCTCGTACCCATAGAAATAATTATCTCCCTTAATTAATATGAAATTTTGTTTGCACGTAACAAAATATAAACTAATTGATCTCCATATACATGAATATAATGATTTAAGAAAGTGTAACTAGTTTGAAGGGAGTTTGGTTCGATATCTTGGGAATTTGTATCTGATAAAGTTGAACTACCGATTTGTGATTTCAATTTAGAGTATTTTCCGTCGTAGAGTCACCGTCCATGGTCGTTGGAAAATCATTGTAGGTATTGGGTGTTTCTTTCCATTTTTCGATTGTATAAAATTATCGTTGTTTCTTTTGTAATTGAGAATGTTTTGGAGATGATTGAACATCGTGGAAACATAGCCACGGGAGGACGAAACCCATCTTGTCGAAAGTAAACGATACACGGGCAACGAGGTTGAAGAAGGAGTTGAGTAGCTCTCGTGTCCTAAATGTATATGATATGCAGTATCGTGAGGTAGGGACGGTTAGAAGATCTTCAACTAAACTTATCTAGATAAAGGCAAGGGTTTACATCAACGCATCAACCAAACTCGTTTAATCAACTAAAAACGACATAAAGTTAATGAAATAATTTAACAACATGAAGCAAACTAGTTTAATGAAAAATTTGATAAAGCCTAGAAGGAAAACATTAACGCATAGACTCATAACCTAAAACAACATAATTAAACTTCAAACGACCAATAACATGTTAAGTAGAAATCAAACGAGATTGAACAACTTCAGGGATTGGTAAGACCAGAGCCACCACCGAGACCACTGCCAGTTCCGCCTCCAATGCCACCGCCGGTGCCTCCCAGCCCACCTAGTCCACCAATTCCTCCAGCAGGGCCGCCTAGTCCACCACCGAGATCGCCGCCTGATCCGACTGCACCGCCAATGCCACCGAAGGGGAGGCCGTTGCTGCCAATGCCGGAGTAGCCACCAATGCCACCGTAGGTAAGGAAGTTCTTTTGGTCATTGAAGGTGGCGTCGGGTGGGGTAGGTCTAGCCAGGGCGTGAGTGGCCATAAGAGCCAAAAACAAAGCCATAAGCAATTTGGCCATTTTCTTCTTTGACTTCTTCTTCTTCTGTTCTAACACTTACACTTGTCTTTGTATGTGTTGGTGGCCAATGGAGCTGTGAGCTTAGCGTTTTAAAGGGCAGAGAGTGTTGAGGGACCGTTGAGAGAAGTAAATGAGTTTAAATGCTGACCCACTCCCATCGAAATTCACACGTAAACAAGCTCAAAAGAGAAAGTTCAAAGAGTACAATATCTATTAACGGGTGTGGTTGGACCGTTATAAATCGTATCAAAGCCAGATAACAACCTGTATACTAGTGAAGACACTAAACTCTGGGTCCCGAAAAGGGGTAGATTGTGAGATCCCATGTCCGTTGGAGAGGAGAACTAAATTTTTTTTGAAAAATTAAAAAAGAAACCCGAAAGATAATATCTACTAGCGGTGAAGTTGAATTGTTACCATTTTTGATAAATGAATACATAATATAATGTAGAATGAATAATTAGAAATAATTCAAATATCTCTGATAATGGTGGGTTCAATAATTCTTATATTTGTATAATTTAAGCCATGCAAATCTTAAATTAATTCATAAATGGTCAATAATTCGTAATAATAATGTAAAGAAATAATAAATATGAATAATAATGGAAGTAATACTACCTATAAAAATTTAGACTATGTTTTTAGTGTACATCACAAGCAAGGTGACATATTATTTGAATCAACTACTTTTGTCAGAAAATATAGATTTTTTACAATAATACTTTTTGAAATATATTAATTTTCATAAAATTTTAAACCTATGATTCTTTGTTAGAGATAGGATGAATCACAATTTTCATTTCACGTGCATTATAGATAGGGTGTTCATAAAGATTGGGAAACGACGTTAAATTTTATTTCTGGGTAGGTTGAATTTTTGGAAAATCAAAATATTAGATCAATTCATGTGTTAACATTTTTTGGAGGACCTGAAAATAAAGTAACTACCTAATCCATTATCGTACTTTTAAGATTATTATGAAGACTAAGAATATTCGATATTTGTGGATAAGTATAATTTTTTTAATTAATTACAAAAAAATAACCTGGCCACCGAATCCGATCCAACTCAAAAATATAAGGTTGGATTGTAAATTTTATTCGGGTTGGTCTAAAAGATTTTCTCTAACCTAACCTATATACACCCATAAAATAGGTTAGACATA
Organism: Cucurbita maxima; assembly: GCF_002738345.1. NCBI lineage: Eukaryota > Viridiplantae > Streptophyta > Magnoliopsida > Cucurbitales > Cucurbitaceae > Cucurbita > Cucurbita maxima. The sequence goes on along the minus strand of NW_019272029.1, from coordinate 1,017,028 downwards.
CAATGAAGGTTAAATTACAAATTCGATTATAGGCCTAGGATACCTAAATCGAGTTTAATCTTTATAAAAAGTACTTATGAATAGATCGTTCTTTTTTTTTAATAAAAGCTTAGAATCGGATTGATTTGTTTTACCTGCATGCCTTTTCCATATCTTTTAAAAGAGTACCTCGAGAACGTTCAAGAACATTTTTCTATTTTTAAAAAAATCTTGCTTTTAAGTAATGGCTCGAACTGATACATATACCGAAAGTCAAGTTAGATCAATGATAAAACAACAATTATTCGACAACAGTTAGCAATTAAATTAGATACGAAAAGAACAGTATTTAAGAAAGTGACATTCCATTAATCTCTCAATCCCCAAACAGATGGCTTCCTCCTTTGCTATGCGTTCTTCGTTCTTGTTCATCCTTTGCATGGCTTTTGTTCTCATCGCTGGGCTAGGGACGAGGCCAGGAAGTGCCATAAATTTGGCAGTGGCGTGTCTGCGGCCATGCTCAAAGATCCCAAACTGCGAGAGTGCTTGCATTAATGCAGGGCATGCAAAGGGTGGTGAATGTGTAGGGTTCTTCAAAGATCCTCCTTGTTGCTGTAATACTACCTAATTCTTATGCTATAAACTTGGTGTTTTTGATTGAATAATATTGAAAACAAATTGTATTTTGTTACTTATTTGAAATAAAGGTTGCGGGATCAAGAACAATATGGAAATCGTTCCCTTTTTGTTGTTTCGTTCATCGATTTGATTAAATATTGTTAGACGAACACGACTCTCCACAATGACATCATACCAATGTAGATAGTGTTATTCACTTATAAATTCATGATCATTCTCTAAATTAGCCGGTATGATACTTTCATCATCCAACACCTCCCCTCAAAAAAAGTAAGCTTGAATCCTTGATACCATGTTAGACGAACACGATTCTTCACAATGGTATGATATTGTCCACTTTAAGCATAAGCTCTCGAGGCTTTGCTTTGGGCTTCCACAAAAAGCCTCATACGAATGGAGATAGTATTCTCACTTATAAACTCATGATCATTCCCTAAATTAGCTGATGTGGGAGTTTCATCATCCAACAAATATGACGAAAATTGTTCGTCTAGTAAAATTTATTATCGATTGCTCTCCCAAATGAATCGTTCTTCATCTCAGCTTTGTTCTTCCCATTTTCTCTCTTTTTTTCCCTCGTTCTTCTTCGATGATGTTGTTAAGAATGAGAAACATAAGTGGGATTGGAAATCTCATATTCATTAATGTTCACCATGTTTAATTAGAAAAAATAAGAGAAAATATTCTAATGACCATATCCGGATAAAATATATCACTATATAAAATATATTCCAATAAATACCTTCTTACTAAGAATAATAAGACCGTAATGGGATCTTATGCTTATGACTTAAATGTTTCGATAAAGTTGTACGGTTATCCTTTTCAATAAAATTTACGGAGAATAAAAAGACTTTTAATAGTCTTTGGAGATAGTTTTTACTTTTTGACATGATGAAAGTAACACGATCATGTTAAAGCTATATATGCTGACCTCCCTAGCATTTATTGGTGGTTTATAGTTCTTATTTATCTTCAACGATGTTCATCATGTTCATTTTTGCTTACGTTCGTGGTTGGATTTATTCAAATAATCTTATGTACTTTCATTCATTATTATACATTGTCGTCATCTTATTGTTATATGTATCATTTTTTTATCGATGAATATTCACTTTTCTACTAAAATTCATGTCTACAAATCACACACCTACAAGTGTAAGATCCGACATCGGTTGGAGAGGAGAACGAATCATTCTCACTAAATGTGTGAAAACCTCTTCCTAACAAACACATTTTAAAATATTAAGAAAAGTTCGGAAAAGAAAAACACAAAGAGGATAATATCTAATAGAGAGGTGCACTCAAAATTTTGAGTTGGTTAGGTTGGTGATCTGAGTAACTGTTCATAACGCAACCAGATTCAACTGTTACAAAAGTAAATATTCTTAATTCTTTAAAAATAGAATTGGGTTCGATTATAACCCTATTTTTGGGTTGATCGAATTGACCTCTGACCCAAATAGAAAGAAATCTTAACCCAATCCAACGTGGTTAAGGCTTTGAATGTGGACATTTTGGTTCATTCTCACTTTGCATGCATCATCCATTTTTAAATAATAATATAATCAATCTCATAGGTAATATTGCACCCGTGAATTTATAGCCTAACCATATGCTTTTAATTTTATGTTCATAAGACTTTTAATAATTATTAACCATATTCTAAATTAATAATTTTGAATATATTTGATGTAATATTTATAATATTTATGCTACACACGTAACCAAATAAAAATAAAAACAAACTGAGGGATGGCCCACATGCACGTGACTAGGCGCACAAATGTGAAAAAACAAGCAAAACCAAACCCAGGGGTTAAGGGTACTTGAGATCCACGCAAGCAAGTTGACCATGACCCGCAGTGGTTACTGTATGACCAAGAAATCGACACGTGGCGAATTCTCATGTGTGGGTGACGCAAAGGCGGATGAGATAATCGTGGACGTCACAGAGCTAGTGAAACCGAAGAACTAAATGTGATTGGTGGAAACCTTGCATGTGATGAGACACGTGGCGCCATATTAAGAGCGGCGACGCTGAAGCCACGAATCATGAGAGACGACGTGTCGTTTTCATCCCATTTCAGAATTTCTCTCTCTAGAAAATAAATTTTAAAAAAATAAAATGTAGAGAGAGAAAGAGTGTGTACCAGCTGTACGGCCTCGTAGTAATGATGCCTGTATCGTATGGAGAAATTTCATAACCTTTTATCCAAATTAATTATTTTTTTATTTTCAAATTTTATAGGTTGGTATGGATTAACTCGAGAATTCGAATTTAGTTTACATTTAAATTTTGAAAAATCGAAAATTTAAATAAGTTCACAATTGACATTTATTGGTCGAGTCAACTAGACCAACTCGACCATAATTTTAAGATGATTAGGAGAATTAAATATATTTAACATTTGTAATCGATATCAATGACGCATTGTGACTTAAACCAACCCAAACAATTTGAAATTTCGAGTTGTTCTAAAAGATTTCTCCAACCCGTGTACCTTCTGTTGGTAAACTTTTAAAATTCTTCGATTTTGATCATAATTTATGAATATAAAAAGTTTATGGATAAAATTTAAAGTGAATATTTGTAATTGGATAAGTACTTGCAACTTGTAGGGGAAAAAAGTAAGTTATAAAATTTATAATATTTTCTTCTATTTTAAACAAATTTGTCCTTTTGTCTTTTTTGTTTTGTTAGCTTGTACATAACGTTAAATGATGGCTCGTGGATAGACTCTAAATTCGATTTGCTTAATGGATGAAATATTGTAGATGAAATTTGTTCACGTGAAACTGAATCTATAAATATTAGACTAAAACGAGCTTAAAAGCACTAAATTCAGCTTGAAATTGTAAATGAACTTATTGTTGAAATCGCCATAATTCTATGTTATGATGTATTAGTGTTATTCGTAATGAATATCATGTAGTTAAAACGTGGAACCTCATGCACATTGTATGTCACAAACATGAATCACTTCTCTAGTATATTAGGTTTAAATGTGTACGCCACGACATATACACCTTCCTTTCTTTTTCGTTGGTTTTCAATGGCATGAACATGAGCTAGCTCATAGTTAGACCTACAACAAAAGGTAAAACTCAAGAAACAGTGATGAAAAGTAAGTCCCACCCTGAATCATGTTGCATGTGATTGTTTTCTCCGTCCCCAATAAAATCAATTATCGAATATTTTTTAAACATCGATGACAACGACGACTAAAAGAAGAATCAACCAATTAGCTACGAAAACAAGTTTGAATTTTTGAGATTTGAAAACTTATTTGTTATTAGAGTTCTCAAAACCAATAAAAAAGAAAAAAAAGGGTTCCATTGGTGATGAACACAAACAGCCAAACCATTGGAGAGTGTCCAAATGGAAGGATGAACACAAATTATTGAAATACCAAAATCCAGAAACAGTAAAAGCAGATTGGAGGCCACATGAAGCAGCTTAAGCATCATTCAATTAACAATTAACAATGAACAATATTCCATTTTTTAATCTTAAATTGAAATTTCTTTACTGGGTTTAATAAAATAATAAAAGAACCTGAAGAGCACCGTTAATGGGCACCATTCATGTTTAAAGCCTGATAAAAAAGTCTGAACATCACCGTTAGTAGCCACCATTCAAAATCAAACGTATGGGATACTGAAAACTGCATAAAATCCGGAATCTGGTTCATAAACTACACCCACCTTCTCCAATCTTTTGTATTTTTCTTCAAAAAACACAACAAAAACTGCCCCTTTCCCTGTCTCTCTCTATCTCTCTCCTAAAAATTGATAGAACAAACCAGACGCTGCACATGGGGGGCTTGGCTTTGACATGATTTAACACCATGTGGGTATCCATGTTCTTCAATTTTTTTGGTAATTTTGTGTTAAAAGTAAGGAATCTTGAGATGGGTTTTGTTTATTTTTGCTTTTTGCTTCCTTAATTAGATACAAAATCCATTCTTTTTTGTTTTCTCTTTCCTTATCCATTCTGATCTGAAAATAAAAACCCTATCTTTAATTATATCTGAAACCAACAGAGGATTTGAAGAATAGGGTTTTTGAGGAAAAGATGAAAGAAGTTCATGATCTTGATTTGCATGCAGAAATGGATCAAACACAGATGTGGGTTCATGATCAAAATCAACAACAACATCAAAATCATCAAATTTTTCTGTCGGATAATGATGATGATGCTTTGATTTTCTACTCTGATTTCCCTCCGTTGCCGGATTTTCCTTGCATGTCGTCTTCTTCGTCGTCTACTCCCGCTCCGGTCAAGCCCACGGTGTCGTTGTCGTCCTCGTCGTCGACCTCCTCCTCCTCCTCCGCCACTTCATGGGCAGTTTTGAAATCTGATGCTGATGAAATTGCTGAGGAAATCAGAATTAATGATAACAATTCTGCCTCCGCCACCACCACCGCCGCCGCCGCCGCTTCCGCCGCCGTGTCATCCCCTTCGGCGGTGAAAACTGAGTTTAACGGCGGGGATTGTACGGATGACATGATGATGGAGACATTTGGATACATGGATTTACTTGAAGATAGCAATGAGTTTTTTGATCCGACTTGTATTTTTCAGAACGAAGAACAACAACAACAACAACGAGACCCTTTAGAGGATTTGCGATTGGAAAGCTTTGAAGAAGTGGAAATGGAGGATTTGATGATGATGCATGGCGGTAAGAGTAATGATAATGGAGGGAAGCAAAACGTCGCCGCCGCCGCCGCCGCGGCGGAGGAGGAGGATATGGCGAAGGTGTTTTTGGAGTGGCTTAGGAGTAATAGAGAGACGGTTTCTGCTGATGATTTGAGAAATGTTAGGATCAAAAAAGCTACTATTGAAAGCGCCGCCCGCCGCCTTGGCGGCGGCAAGGAGGGAATGAAACAGCTTTTGAAGCTTGTTCTTGAATGGGTTCAAACCAATCATCTTCAGAAGAGGAAATTCAAAGAGATCAATGAAAATGAAGCCAATTTGATAGGGTTTCAAAGCCCTAATTCCTCCGGCCACCCCTGGATCCAAACACCGCCGCCATTACCGCCTCCGCCTTTGTATTCTCCACCGATTCTTGGGTATGTCCAAGGTGGTGGTGGGGAAGCGTATGGCAGTGGCCGTGGTTATTCCGATCATTACCAATTACTTGACTCCTCATTGTCGTGGAGTAATAGTAATAGTAATAGTAATTTGCCGGGGGCAGTTCAACTGCCCCGGTCGCATTTCAACTCGTTTGTTGATAATTTTGTGGCTGGGCCGCCTTTGCCACCGCCGCAACAACAAGGTTTTGCAGCGGGGTACGGTAGGGGGCAGCAGTACCCTTATATGGGTCAGTACTTTCAAGCACAGGGCGGGGATAATGGTTTGGTTAGATTGGATTCATCGGCGACAAAGGAGGCTCGGAAGAAGCGAATGGCAAGACAGCGGAGATTCTCTGCCCACCACCGCCACAATCACGGTGGACACCACGGCAACCACCACCACCACCACAGCAACAGCCACCAACATCAGATGAATCCTAATGCTTCAGATCATGGCAACATGGCTACAACTTCTCAGTCAAATGCTGGAAACTGGGTCTACTGGCCGTCCTCCACCGATGTAGTTCCAGCCGACTCGCCGGTGCACGCAGTCAATTGGTCTAATTCTTCCCTGCAAAACCAGCCCTATCCTCCCCGGATCCAATCGGAGCGACGACAGGTTGGATTCCCACACCATAGTTAAATTACAAGTTTAGTTCGTCATATAGATTTGATTTTGAATAATGTTGTCTCTTATCTCTTAGGGATGGAAACCAGAGAAAAATTTAAGGTTTCTTTTACAAAAAGTATTGAAGCAAAGCGATGTGGGAAATCTGGGGAGAATTGTATTGCCAAAGGTAAAAAAAACTGAATTTCCCTTTATAACTTAGTGTCGATTGATCGATCAAATCAAGAACGGTATACCGTTTTTGAAAAATTTTGAAACCCGAACAAGAACACGAACACGAACACGAACTCATATTTTGTCGGGTTTGTTTCAGAAAGAAGCAGAAACCCATCTCCCAGAATTGGAGGCAAGAGATGGGATTTCCATTGCCATGGAAGACATTGGAACTTCTAGAGTTTGGAATATGCGTTATAGGTATTAAAATTTAATTATAAATTTTAATATTCAATAATTATTTTATTTTATTTTAATAAATTTTGTTAATTATTAGGTATTGGCCAAACAACAAAAGCAGAATGTATCTCCTTGAAAATACAGGTGTGTATTTGAATGAATGCTTAGATCATTTCTACTTTATGAATGCCATTTATTAAGGTCAGTCTTTTATGCCATTTTCAGGCGACTTTGTGAGAGCCAATGGACTTCAAGAAGGAGACTTCATTGTCATCTACTCCGACGTCAAGTGCGGGAAATATGTAAGTTGACCCTTGTTTGTATAATAATCGAGTGAGATCTTAAATCAAAAGATGTATGTATATATATTTACAGATGATTCGAGGAGTGAAAGTACGGCAACCGGGGTCGAAACCCGATAGCAAGAGGGGAGGAAAATCGCAAAGAAGCCATTCGACTGCCGGTGTGAACGCCAACGGCTTGTCATCTTCACCGCCGACCCCCGCCACCCCGAGGAGGCACTGATGAAGCTGTGTTTTGATGCGTAGAAGAAACAAATGTAGGGTTGGTTGGATTTGATCCTGTTTGCATCAGCCTTTTGTGTTGAGATTTTTTAAGACTGAGGGGGCATTGGGCACTGCATGAAGAACAGTTATACGTATATATATATATATATATATGATGAGGGTTAACTGGGATATATATACTTTGGTGGGTTCCACTATAGGGTATGTTTGTAATTAAGGGCCTGCTTTTAACTTTCAATTTGTACCATATACAATATTGTTGGTTGTTAATTATTATGTGGCCTTGTAATATCTACTCTATGTGGCTTACTATGAACATATAATAAAAAATAATGCTTATTATAACTCTTTTTTATGATTGTTTATATCAATGCTTTCTATATCGTGTAATTTGTTGTGTTCGTTCGTATGATATTCAACCATCGGAGATGCTCATGTAAGAGATTAAAGACTATTGATATCATAAAATTCTAGGGGCACTCTATTAATCGATATACGTTACATGTCCATGTTATGCGTACACCTAACACGGATATATAAGGTTATATGTACACCTATCTATCTGACTAGAACATACAAGGTTGTATGTACACCTATCTTATCTGACCAAGACATACAAGGCTGGTGTTCTTTTTTAACATGTTATGGTGTTAGTCAACATAACTTGCGCATCCATGTTATTTTATTCTCGAGAGATTTCAACTAATTTAAAGAAATATAACAGTTCAAGCTCATCGTTAACGGATATTGTCTGGTGTAATCTCACAGTTTTAGAAGAAGTTTCTACACCCTTATAAGGAATGTTTCGTTACCTTTCCAATGGAGATAGGATCTCACAATCCACCCCCTTGAGGTCAACATTCTCATTAGCACACTACTAACAGATATTGTTCTCTTGTTGGGTTTCGTCTCAAAGTTTTAAGACGAATTCATTAGGTACAAGTTTTTGCAGTCCAAGCAATGTTTTATTCCCGTCTCTGACCATAATAGTTCCTCTCTCCGACTATATTGGTTGAGCTAAATTGGAACGTAAAGGAAAAAAAATAGAATCAATAAACTTTACCTTATTTTTTTTTTCTATATATTGCAATTTGCACATAATTGCATTGAAGAAAAGAATGACTTACCAAAATCAGTATTAATGAATGATTAACATTGTAGCTGAGGTTACCTAATGGCCAACATGATAATTAATTAAGCCACAAAACTCAATTAGTGGGACAAACTATTTTTTGTGATGAAATTTGTTGATGGATATTATTTTCTATTATTCTAACAAATATGTATTAAGCTAACCATTTTAGAGGCTAAGTATATATTAATTATTTTACATTACAAAATGTAAAGCTTCAATATTACTTAATTATGTTGGTAAGTTTATATGAATTTAGATTTCATCAAAAATAAATAAATAAATAAATCGTACTCAACTACTTTTATTATATATTATGAATCTTCGTCAATTTCTAACCAATGATTTGCATCTCCAACTATCTTTCATGTGTTAGCAAGGACGCTGACTCTTAAGGGATGAATTGTGAGCACAGTGATTGAAAAGAAGAACGAAACACTTCTTATAAGCGTGTGGAAGCCTCTCCCTATGAGATACATTTTAAAATCGAGAGGCTAACCACAATACGAAACAGACCAAAATGAACAATAAGTACTAGTGTGGGCTTGAGCCATTATAAATGGTATCAAAGCTAGACACCGAACTGATCCTCTAAAACAAAAAAACTACAAAATTTAGATTTTTGTAAAGATTTTATTTTTATTAACACACTCGATTTTAAAATAATTTTTTTATTTTTATTTTTATAAAGTTTAAAAATACTATTTGTGAGATCTCATATATGTGTGAGAGGGGAGAGAAACATTTTTTTAGAAGGGGTAGAAATCTCTGACTCTGAGACAGTTTTAAAAACCTGAGGATAAGCCGACAAGAGGACAATATCTACGAGTAGTGAGCTTGGACCGTTACACCTAGTATTAACGATAAAAATATTTTTGAATTTCTTAAAATTTTAAACGATTAACCCTTTGATTTGATGTTGGATGGTGGTGAGCAATGGAAGAGCCTTTGTTGTATGCTCTGAAATGGACTCTAGATTGCTCCAATTTGGTCTAGAAGAGAACTAATTCCTTCAAATTCATCACTAAAAATCTATTTAAACCCATTATGTTATGAATTATGAGCAACCCACTCATCCTTTGAAAAACAACATTTCCCATTCAAAATTTTCTTTATATAGCCTCAAAATTTGATCAAGAACTCATCGCTTGGTGAGAAATACTCAAATTAGATACTTAATTTTGTAAGATTAAACTATTTCATGTGTCTAATTACTTGTTCTTGTTCTTGATTTGCAGTTGAAAAGAGAGAAAATTGGAGAAAAAATGGTGAGGATCACTCCTAAGGTTGCAATGGTGATGAGCATCATGTTGGTGTTGCTACTCACAAGCTCTTGCTTCCTTATTCATGCCAACCGACCCTTGCTTCAAGTGAAGAATCAACACCAATTTGAGATTGAGGATGATAATAAAGTTGATGTGAATAATAAACATCACGAGTGTCCTCGGAGTAGTTATCCGTGCTGGAAGATAGATGCAGCCGCTGGAAATAAACATTAAATCTCGTTTTATCTGTCCACGAGTTTTAAAAATAATGAAATTAAAACTAAAATGTTTATCGAACGACCCTAAATTACTTGTAATGCCAAGTTAAAGACTCGTTTCTTGAGTCATGGAGACATGATGAAATGAGTATGTATATAAATAAGTTATGGTGTGGGTGTGTATACAAAATAGGAGACATGATGAAATGAGTATGTATATAAATAAATTATGGTGTGGGCGTGGGAACAAAATATTAGGTATAGTTTCGTATTCCTGGTATTGAAAGCTGCTTTGGTATGTATTTTCTTGTAATTTTATCTGTAAAATCAGATATTAAGTTTGTGTAATTTTTTAAGTTATAGTATATTAGGAGAACTTGTCTCGAAAAGCTTAACGGATCTTTTCCAAGAGTTCAGAGTTCGATTTTTTTAAAGTTTTAAACGATTATGATGTAATTTGGTCGAGAAGAAAACTAATTCCTCCAAATTCATCACTAAAAATCTATTTAAACCCATGAATTATGAGTAACCCACTCATCCTTTGAAAAACAACAACAATTCCCATTCAAAATTTTCTTTATATACCTTCAAAATTTGCTCAACAACTCATAGCTTGGTGAGAAATACTCAAATTAGATACTTAATTTTGTAAGATTGAACTATTTTATGTGTCTAATTTATTGTTCTTGTTCTTGGTTGTTCTTGATCTGCAGTTGAAAAGAAGAAAAAATGGTAAGGATCACTCCTAAGGTTGCAATGGTGAGCATCATGTTGGTGTTGCTACTCACAAGCTCTTGCTTCCTTATTCATGCCAACCGACATTTGCTTCAAGGGAAGAATCTAACACCAACTTCAGATCGAGGATGATAATAGAGCTCATATGAATAATAAACATCACACGTGTCCTTGGGATAGTTATTCGTGCGGGAAGATAGATGCAGACGCTGGAAATAATCATTAAGTCTCATTTCATGACCCTTTCGTTTTGGTTTTTTGTTCTAAAAAATTTAGCTAACCACTCGAAACACTAGCTTTCAAGCCTTTTTTTCTCACGTGTCAACTAACCCTATTGAAATTTATGGTGCGAACTTCCACTTGGCACACCTAAAAATTATTCAATCATGGACATAACTTCCACCATACACACCATGCGTAACTGTCCAGCCAATGGTCATGTGCAAACTCGTGAGACTGCTAACTATGATAAAACGAACATATCATGAACATCAACTCAAGGACATGTCAGCATTTGATCTAGAACCCTTTGACATATCTGCTCGGTTAGAACAATTTTTCTTCTTAGAACCTCCAATGAAATTATCTTTGAACTCCACCTGACCATTATTACCACTTTAACTCTTTAAAAGCACCCTTACTTGATCTTCCTTTTAAAGCCTATGTAACTTAGATTGTATTAACACGTTCTTGATTTGCACTTGTCAAAATAAAATTCGATCATTTTATCAAGCACGTTAATGTATACGAGACTCAAAAACGTTTCAAGACAAGGATTACAACACTCAAACATTCATATTATATTGTTCATAGCTTTCAAGACAAGGATTACAACCACACCATAACTTATTTATACACAAGCACACATATCATCATACAAGTAGTCAATTAATTTAGTCCTTGTTTCCAACACTTATAATCTTGCCTAGTGCACTCACGATGAGGACTTTGTTCATCTGGGAATCTTCTCCCTTTGCCTTCATTTCCATTATTCTCATCAGGAACCTTTTGATTCTCTTCAACTTTCCCATTGGTAATCAAGCAAGAGCTTGTCAATAGCAACACGAACACGAACACGACCGCTATGACCTTCAAATTCCTTGACATATTCTCCTCGGGTTTGCCTTCGTTTTTCCTACAACAAATGAACAAGAAGAAACTTGTTAAAGCATGCAAGAAGATGAACTTGATAAAGATTCAGCTCTTCTTACCAAATTCTTGAGAAAGTTAGAAGGTTGAAGGCAAGAGAAGTATATAAAGAAAAAATAAAATGTAATAAGGTGGCTGTTCTTGACAAGATCAAGTGGGTTGCCCATAATTGGTAATAGAGGAAAGGCTATTGCATTGCTAAGTGATATCAAATCAGATATGCACGTATTTGTTCTTCATTTGTGCTGATACTCAACAAATGTTCAAGTTGAAAAGTGTTGTGTCTATTTGTATAGTAATATTAGGGTAAATATGAAGGAGATCCAAATATTCAACCCATCCAAATATTCAACACATTAATTGATCAGTTTTCTATTTGTAATAATTAGAGAAAGATATAGGGATGGACTAATATAGAGTGATTAATTTTATCGTTCAAATTGTTTAATATGTTCTGAAAATCTTAGCTAAATGTGTGAGATCTCACATCGGTTGAAGAGAGGGACGAGTGGGACTTTGGGTCCCAAAGATGATGAATTGTGAAATCCCACATCAGTTGGAGAGGGGAACGAAGCATTTTTCACAAGAGTGTCGAGACCTCTCCCTAGCATACGCATTTTAAAATCGTGAAATTGACAGCGATATGTAATTGACCAAAACGGATAATATCTACTAACAGTGGGTTTTGACTGTTACAAACTGTTTAGGAAAAAAGTAATAAAACAAGTAGCATTTTAAGAAGTCATTTGATGGGAGGTCTCGTTTAAAATCAATGTGCTCGAAAAACTAATACATTACTGTTTTGAGAGATTCTATGAAATAATTTGTTAGCCAAAAGATAAATCATTAATATACGATGATATATACAAGAAAAAAATCGTGGTCGTCCATTAACTTCTTGAATAAAGTTTGGGTATAGCTCTCTCTAGGCGTAGCCCTAAAATGGATAGCTCATAATGTAAATTTGATTATAAATGTCATTAAAATGGTGAATATCTATAAAGCCAATTTGATTAGAAATTTGTTGTTGCTCCCACTAATTAAGCTGTGCCTTAAATAATCACTAATGTTTGCCATTGCATACTATCAACTACTATACTTATCAGTGATCATATGCTTATCAGTGATCATATTCCTTATGCAATCGTGTGTACCTTGTAATAAATGAAAACTCTTTAATTCTATCGACCTGTTTGAATCATATATTTGGTTGGGTGGTATCACTCATTAAAAATAGTTTTAAGGCTTCGATTCTTTTTGGCTAGATTAATAAAACTATCCTTCAACTTTGAATATTATCTAAAATATATTTCTTAAACTTTTAAAGTTTCAATAACACCATTAAACTTTTCAATCCGAATGAGAGTGATCCGGAGAATAAGATAAAATTTAAACCAAATGAAAGTTATTATCTATACCAACAAAGTGCACATTTTTTTTCTGTGACTCAATCATAAGAACTTTATGGTTAAGTGTACTATTTGGAGCAATTCGATGTCAAGTGAACTCCGACGAATTTTTCTAACATGCATGTGAGTAAGAAAAAAACATGTTGAAATGACTTATGTTGAGCGGTAGGAATAGTCTTGACTCTTAGAAGAATAGGAGTAAGTAACATAAACATGTCATAGGGAAAAACCGGGGTCATCTTACTCATAACGTAACACTCAAGGAAAAGTAAAGAAGAATTACTTGTGAACTAAAAGAACAGTCATCCCTCTTAATATAGTTCAACTAGTTAAAATATATATTCTCGACTAAGAGATCACATATTTGAATTTTTACTCTCGCCCAGTGAAATTTTTTTAAAAAAAAACTATTAAAAAAAATAATAATAATAACCGTTATTTATATAAAAGTATTGACAGCATAATTCCACCAAAGGCGAAGTAATAATTTCTGTACAAAGTAAAGACAATATAATGGTATTGAGCCCACATGCATCGAGTATAAAGGCAAGTAAACATGGGACACTTATTTCCTTTACCATGATTTCTTTGGTCCCTTTGGTTCTCTGCAATTTCATTTAAACTATTGAAACTCATTTTCCCGTTGCGGCGGTACGTTCGTTCAAACTCTTGCCCACGATGTAGAATATGACTTTATTTTAAAGTTCAACATGCACGATGAAGATTCGAACTTCTAAACTCGTAATCAATGACACATATTTATCAATCAAGTTATGTTTAAGTTTGTGATAGTTAGATCAATATATTTACTGTAACTGCCCAAGCCACTGTTACTTGATATTATCCTCTTTAATCTGTCACGTATCGCCGTCAATCTCATGGTTTTTAAAGCGTGTCTGTTAGGGAGAGGTTTTCACACCCTTATATGGAATGTTTTGTTTCCCTCTCCAACCGATGTGGGATCTCACAATCCACCCCCTTAGAGTCCAACGTCCTCGTTGGCACACCGTCCAGTGTTTGGCTCTGACACCATTTGTAACAGTCCAAGCCACAAGCCACCGCTAATAGATATTGTCCGCTCTAGCCCGCGACATATCACCGTCAGCCTCACAGTTTTTAAAACACGTCTACTAGAGAGAGGTTTCCACACTCTCATAAAAAATGTTTCATTCCTCTCTCCAACCAATGTGGATCTCACACTTACTTACATTCATGTGGTATTAGGGGCATTTGATCATTGGAACCAAACTATTTTTAACCACAATCACTTGTAGTAGTGGAGTTTAACCATTTTGATCAGCAAAAAGGAAAAACAAAAGGCAGAAGAAATTTTGTAAATACCTCTAAATTACTTGCATGAATGAACGCTATCAGCATGTATTACAATTAAGTTCAAGTTAAAGTAAAATGTAATAAAATAAAGTGAAGGGGGGGAATATAATGATATTAGTGAAGCTCATCATGATTTGAAGAGGCAGAAAAGGGATCAAAAAGGCGTACCAATTTCACTTCTTGTTTCAGTTGGGCTGTACAGAGCAGATCTGTTTCTTGGTCTGTTCTCTTCCAGCTGCTTCACAACTTCATCCATGGAGGGTCTTACGGAAGCCACTGGAGCACAGCAGCCCATTGCAAGCTTCAATGCCTGAACGATTCCATCTTCCATGAGACTTCTAATCCCTTTCAACACCTCCACATCAAAAACCTCCATTGTTGTCTCCTCCAAAACAGCCACTTTCACCATTGATGGCAGATCCACAAACTCTCCATTTCTTCCACTTTTTCCTGGCTTCTTCCCAATCAGAATTTCCAATAGCAAGATTCCAAATGCATACACATCTGTTCTGGAATTGCATTTCTTCATCCTTTGCAGCTCTGGTGCCTTGTACCCGTCTGATTTTGCAAGCGACACAATTTCGTCAGCTACCGATGGGATCATTAGCTTGTCGAGCCCGAACTCCATCAGTCTCGCTGCAAAGAAGTCATCCACAAGCACGTTTTTTGATCTAACATTTCCATGTGTAATGGGCACTTCAAGACCTGTGTGAAGATGAGCTAGACCTCGAGCGATGCCTAATGCAATCTTGTGCCTCCTAGCCCAGTTCAACACTGGTTTTCCTGCTCTAGACTCTGCAATCAATCATAAAGCAAACGTTCAATGTTAAACAACCTCGATTCATTTGTCATTTTAATGTTTCAGACCAATCGTTATCTTGTCTAACAACTTAACACATCTGCAAGGCTTGTATCAGGACCTGAAAATCATCTAGAAGTCTTGGAAGAGTATCAATCTTCAAATTTACTAAAACTTCGGTTCAGAATTTAGCTAAACCTTCTAATATCAGATCTTCATTGAAATGGCCACTTGCAACAATATGCAGCAGTAAAATGTTTTCATTAATGAATATTGGTTCGTCATTAGAAGTATTATGATTTAAATATACAACTTCAAACAGATAGCCGCTTAGATTATTAGGCCAACTCAAGATAGTCATTGCAAATTGCTGATATAAAAATCAAACAAAAGAAACTATTCTGTAACATTCAGACATAAAATGAAACGTAAGAGAAAGTGCATACCATGTAGAAAATCATGCAAAGTTCTGATAGGGAGATAGTCATAAATGAGGAGCTTCTCTCCTCTCCTCCCCTGATAGAAAGCTCTCAATGGAATCAAGTTCTCATGACGAATCTTTCCCAATTGTTTAATCGCAGACAAACAAGAATTTCTGTCTTTGCAACTACCTTCCCTCAGCAGTCTAAGAGCAATGGTACCTCCATCAGCAAGCTTTGCCTTATATATAGTGCCATAGCTTGTTTTCTCCATAACCTGCCCTGTAGCATTCAAGACATCATCCAATGTCAAATGCTCTCCACCCTGAAACAAAATGAGCTTTCCATCACTGCCGCCATTCTCTTGATCTTCTCCTTCCTCAATGTCATCTTCACTCTCACTCCTATTCTTCTTCTTGTTTTGCATATAACCAATAAGCAACGAAGCTAAAACCACCGTCCCAGTCATCAAGCCAATAACAAGGCCAGCAATGGCACCTGAACTCAAATGGGAAGGTCCTGCACAACTTTTCAAAGGCTCCCCACAAAGCCCAGGACTGTTCCCTTCAAAAGCCTCAACGCCAAACTTTGAGTTATCAAAAACAGGCAATATTCCACTGAAATTGTTTTTTGAAAGGTTCAACTTCTCCAGCTCTAATTGGCTTAAGCTCTGTGGGATTTTTCCAGACAATAAATTCTTTCCAAGATCAAGCTCTTTCAGACCCTGAAACCTAGTAATGAATTCTGGGAAAGTACCTGAAATCTGGTTGTTGCCCAAATCCAAAGTCTTCAAATTCTTGCAGGTGGAATTTGGTAAAGCCGGCTCCGACAGAGACCCAAATAATGAATTTCCATGAAGCCTGACAGAAACAAGTTTATCACACAGATTCCATATCGACGGTGGAAGAGCTCCGGTCAACAGATTGCTACTCAAATCAATGTCAGAAAGAGAGGAGCTGTAACCGAGTTCAAGTGGAATGGTTCCAGTCAAAGAGTTTATGCTTAGATAGAGGCTTTGGAGCATAGTAAACTCACCAAGCTCCTTGGGCAATAAACCAGTAAGATTAGCAGATGGAAGTTGCAGAGAGAGAACATGAAGGGAAGGGTCTTTGAAAAGAGTGAGATTAGACCACTGTGGAGAAGAAGAATCACTGCAGACCAGAAGAGTTCCACTAGAGAAGACCCATTTGAGTCCCCTCCATTGACAAAGAGGCAAAGAGTAATTCCATGAAGATAAAAGTAAGTTTTGAGTGTCGCCTTCAAGTGAAGCTCTGATCTTTCCCAAAAGAAGTAGAACATCAGAAGAAACAGAAGAGGAGGAAGAAGAAGAAGAAGGGAAATGTAAGGAATCACCACGTACAGGGGCTCTGATCAATAAGAAGAAGCAAATGCAGAGAGAAAAGAGCTTTAGAATCGCCATGTCTGTGGTGAAAGAGGAGAGAAATAGGAAACTTAGTAAAGTGTGGTTTTATAGAACCACCAAGAGAGCTTTTTTTTTTTTTTGCTGGAAAAGCTGACAGACTGCTGACTATGAGTGAACTGATAGTCCATTTACGCTTCCTCCCATATTCTCCACCGTCTGATTGTACAAGACAAATATCAGACAGATTAATAGCATCTTGGAAAGGCAGACCTGAAATGTATTATTTAAATTATTTGCTGTGTTTTTCTGTATTTTTCATCTGTTTTTTCTGCACGCTTGCCCTTGAAATTTGCATATTTTCAGTTCATTTTGTTGTATTTTTCTTTTTGGGTTTTATCAAATTTGGTGTGGAGAAAGAGGAAAGAAAGATTTCCCATGGAGCAGCTCACCAAGTTTCGTCCTTTTAAACGGATAGTTGCAGAGAAGCAGCCTTTCAGCACTCGAAACATGTCCCCATGATCTTTTAATTGGGAATGGCGATGAAGATCAACGGTAGGTGTGTGAGAGTGTAGAGTCAGGTTGATGGAGCTCACATGCAGAGTTGTGTTTCTTCTTTCGGCTGTGGGCCACCCTTGCATGCCCTATACAAAGCACGGTTGGAAATTGTTGGGTTAGGTTGAGGATTTTGAGGCAAAGCTTGGGTGTTGCAATTAAGCGATTTTATAACAATCTCCAATTACCAATTGAATGGTTACTTGCGAAGAACATTTAAAAACATTATTGTATGTTATGCTTCTAAAATTCATTTTTAGCTTTCAAGCTTTAACTTTCAAATAAAAAAAAGATATCTTATTATGATCTAACATATTATTACACATACATATTATCCTTCATAAAAGGTTAACCTTAATAAGAATTTCTCTATTAATCTAAATTTGACTAGAATCATACTTATATTAAGATTAATTGAGATGTGTATTATTCACCTGATACAAAAGCTCTCTACTGAAATTCGCATTGGAATTGCTCTGACAAACATCACACCCATCTATCAAAAAATCCTGCAGATGACAATCCATTGAAGGAGATAGAAACAATAAATTCAATCTTTGTTACATTATTAATTAGAAATTGCTTGGATCTTGTTAAATTCCCAACTAAATAGACTCGTCCAACTTATAGAATCTACGAGAGCTCCACAAGAGAATGACTATTATAGAGCATGCGTTTCAAGATCTCCAAAGTAAGAAAGAGAACAAATCCTAATCACTCATGAAACATGAATCATCCATTTAAACAATGTCAACATTTTATTTTGATTCTTGATCTTGTACCCTTTTCCATATTAGTGCTTATGCTCTCAAAATAGTTCTAGTTTGATTCTTTGACCCACAATAAAAAATAGTTTTTAGAATAGTAAACTGATGGATTAACTTTGAAACAGTAGATCATTAATCACCAATGATTTTTAAAAAACCACTATTCTTGCAACATTCAAACAAAAAAAAAAACATGTTCTCCTACAACTTTCCATATTCTAATTGTTACCCTATTCTAATTGTAAGATAAGATAACGTGATACAAGTTTATTACCTTTATGGCTTTTGTTGATGTGTTACCAAACACAATCTCTGCCTTTTTCCTATTTAAAATCACGCCAATGTTTAGCAATCAATAACTATTTTCCTATAAACAAATAATTGTGTATCTTATTATGGGACGAAAGGAAAAGCACTATATATGATTTTTCAAAGCAATCTTATTTCCAATATTATCTTTTACCACTTAACAACTTAATAATGAAGTTTGGAAATATGGTGTACTTTTTAGACCGAAGATGATGAGGCAATACTAAGAGTTAGGGTTTCAATATCTAGCAGTAAAAAAATTGGGGTTGCAATATAAAGTTTGACCACAGAAAAAATCTAATGAGTTAAGAAGTTAGAGTTGCCTTATATCCCCGACTGAAAGTTAGAGGTTTTAATCCTCATTTTTGCCTATGGTTGAACTAAAAAAATTGACTAAATAAACTAATCTCTAGATCTTCTCTAGAGATTTGAGAAATGTAAAGTCAGAATAAAAATCAAAATCAAAAGTACACGAACTAAACTTGATAACTAAGAAAGACATATCTAACTATGAAGCTTGTAATAGTATTTGAATCAAAAGTAATTCAACCATGGACGACCAAACAATTACTCATCGCTATTCCAAAGTTGAATTATAAAAGAAAAACCTCCCCAACTAAATATAGGAGTTTTGGTAAAGAAATCACTTTGTAGAGTGTAAGTTTCCCTTTTTCTTAATGTGCAACAAAAATTAACCTAATGCTTGCTCGAAAGGCTAAAATATAACTTTGGTCCATCTTAAAATTTATACTTTTAATCAACTTTAAATTTAGTCTTTCAAAGTTAACTTTCTCAAAATTTATCAAATAATAATAATAGTAATAATTTTCATAAAAAAAAAACACCGTCTTAATATGTTTTCAATTAATTTCAAAATTTATATTAGAAAGACTTATAAATAATAAAAAGATTTTGAAAAAATCAAACAATAAACTAGTAGTATGAACTAAATTTAACAGTATTAAAAAGTAGACCTTTGAAATTACATGGACAAAAGTAGAACAAGTCCTAATGTACAAACAACAAAATGATGTTTTAACCAACTTGAAATATTAAAGTTATTTTTCATAATATAAGAATCAAAACAAAACAAGGGCCAAAATTTAAAAATTAAAATAAGGTTTAAATCTAAATCAAAATGATTGAAACAATAGGTCATAAAAAGGGTCTAAAGGACTACCCATTATAGGGGAGTTTAATAATCTATTCCCAACTTATCTAACTTTTAAGTCCAACAAATAATTTCAAATCAACTTTCATTTTTATTACTTTAATCTGAAAAGATCTTTTTTATTTTCCCCAAAATCATCCCTCGACATTGAAACTTAGTTAAAAGACGAGTAAATCTCATAAAAAAAAAAATACATATTCTTCAAAATAGTATAGAAAAACAAAAAAAAAGAAAGAAAAGAATAGGTCGTTGAAACAAGGGCTTTTGAATTCAAAGTGAGAGCTCATCATCACCTTTATCGTATAGCCAAACCATAATTTGACTGGCCCAGAAAAGTAATAACAAAAGGGGTTTTCATTATGGCAAAACTTTTCCATGTAAGAAGCATCCTAATGAGCAAAGAAGGAAGAATAATTCTTCGATTGTATCATATAGGCTATCCTGTTTTTGTGTCCCAGCTTAAAACTAAAACCAAACAAAAACTTTCTAGCCAATCAAAATCTAGTTTGAATCAGAAAGAAGACAAGACAATTATCAACATGTCTCAATTCAGGAACAAGTTTTCTAACCTGAATAATGATGCCAAAACTTCATGCTTGTTGCTTTCACTTTGCTAAAAAGTTTTTCCCACAGCTTTTGTGCTTCCCTTCATTTCAGAAATCAGCAACACAATTTTCCTTTTGATAGATTTTGTTCAGCATGATGGAAGCATCCCCATTACCTATTTGATGAGATTGAAATTGATGCAGAATTATCAGTACTCAAAGAAAAGTGTCGAGGAATAGCATGTACAGTAAGTAATTCAGCTATGATAAACAACATGAAGCAAAAAACAAGAATTTTTCAATGAGGTTGACTTTTGAAAGTAATATTGTTCAAGTAAATATCTGCCAATCTAGGTTCGAAGTGAACTTCGGGATGAGGGCTGATTCAGTCCTCATTGAGCAAAAATTCCCTAGATCTATAGATAGCCAGTAGCCTCAGAGAAAAATAAAGTTTCAGCCGCTCAATCTCTTGCAGAGATAGTGAAGTATCATGTAAGCACGAGAGACACTTTGATGATTCGTTGGGGTGAGCCATTGGTATAATTCTGGCTCACGCCCAGGTTATAAAATAACGTAAGTAACCAGTGATGCAATTCGGTGAATAAATAAATCATTCCATGAGACAGATGACAGAGAAGAATGGACCGACTTTTCCTTATGATCTTCACAATGACTACTCAGACCTTCTACAGTTCTGTGCAAAAGACGATGGTCATTTGCCTCTGAGAAGTTACCAATATTCCATACATGAACATGAGCCATGGTCAAAATGATGGAATCGTTTTCTGTCCCGCACGATGATTCGACGCTTGTAAATCAAGGAGATAAGCTTTAATGAAGCATGACAATCTTCACATATACGTAGGTTCTTAACAATCTTAAGTGGATATTGTGGGGCTGTACTGATTAATCCAAAGGCAACTGCAATCTTCTCACTGTGATACTGCAAGGCCCTTGCCTTGTGTTCTTCATCCGCATTGAGAAACACTTCTAAGGTGTTTGGTCTGTAGCCATTCAACCTTAACTTCATGGACATTTCTTCCAACATGGCCTGGATTTCTTTGGCTCTAGGATGGGAATCGTCTTCTACAAGAAACTCGTGAATTATTCCCTGGATCTCAACCCAACTACACCCAGGGTCTTTTCTAATGTCCATCCCTTTCATCTTCATTCTCACCCCTGCAACCGCCTCCCAATTTCCCAATGAAGCGTACATATTTGACAGAGCAACATAGGATCCACTGTCATGAGGAGCCAACTCCATTAAAATCTCAGACACACGCTCACCCATTTCTATGTTCTTGTGCATCTTACAAGCACCAAGCAAAGCTTTCCATATTACATCATCTGGTGCCATTGGCATGTTTTTGATAAGTTCCTCAGCCTCTTCCAAACGTCCAGCACGGCCTAGTAAATCGACCATGCATCCATAGTGTTCAATTCTTGGTTGTAACCCAACCACCTTAACCATGTGGCTGAAGAATGATCTACCCTCTTCCACAAGCCCTGCATGGCTGCAGGCACTCAAAATTCCAATATAAGCAACATCATTGGGTGTCACACCAGCTTTTTCCATCAAATGGAAGTAATCGATTGCATCCTCTGCGCGACCATGCATCGCAAATGCACTGATTATGGCATTCCAAGTAATGGCATTTCTCTTAGGCAGACTCTCAAAGACCTGAAGTGCCTTCTCAATGCTCCCACATTTGGAATACATGTCCACCAGAGCAGAACCAAGCACATCATCGATCTCAATCTTATTCTTTCCTGCATATAAATGGATCCATTTCCCCAATTCTAGTGCACCAATTCGTGAAATGGCAGGCAAAACACTCACCAAAGTCACATAGTTTGGATCAATATTGGAAATTTGCATTTCTTGAAACATGTTTATGGCCTCTATGAAATGCCCATTTTGTGCATAACCCGATATCATCACATTCCACGATACCACACTTCTTTGAGGCATTTCGTCGAACAGGTTTCTAGCACTTCTGAAATCCCCGAGTCTAACATGGCCATCAATCATTATATTCCACAAAACAACATTCCCATCGTGTCTCCTCTTATCTACTTCCATTTGACAAGACCCATCAAAATCAACAACACTCTTACAAAACAGAGAATACGCATCTTCCATGAGCGCACACATAACATACATCCGAACGAGATTACTAATTACAAACTCATCCCCATCAAACCCAAACTTCACAATCAACCCATGTACCTGTTTCCCCTCTTGAAGCCTCGAAGCTCTAGCGCAGGCCTTCAACACGGAGGGGAAAGTGAACCGATTGGGCTTCACACGCCCATCGCACAACATCCCGCGAAAGAGCATCAAAGCCTCCGATTGGTGATGCTCGTCGTTGCTCTCAGCAAGAACTCTCAAAATGGTGTTCCAACAGAAGCAATTGGGTTCCGGCATCTGACGGAATACCGTGCGGGCATAATCGATATCGCGTCGCGAAGAAAATGCACAGAATCTGATCACTTCAGCAGCCGTAAGAGGGTCTTGAATTTGACCAGTTTTGATGAAAACAGCGTGGAGTTGCTTCAAGTCTCTGGCTGTTTTGCATGATGTTATTGATCTTGGGAGGACTGATGACGGTTGAGCTGAAAAATTGACGGTCCCATTTGGGTTGTAAAATACGGGATTCATGGGAAGTTGTCGTCAAATTTAGCTTTGGGTATTGGGTTGAGCAATGAACAGAGAGGAAGATGATGAGCAACCAATGGGGGAGGATTCAGTGGGCTGGCATACCTTGGTTCGTGGAGTTCTTCCCAGAATCGTGATTCTGATGTTGGCAATTTCGACAATGGTCTTTGATAATCCCTCGGACATTATCTACAATAATATCATTCTACGTAACCTGTCGCTCCATGGAGATTTTTTTGGTATTATATTTTATTTTTATTTTTACATTTTATTAAAATAATATTATTTTTAAAACTATATAAAAAAAATATATATTGTATTTTTAATATCTACGTTATTTGGATATCTACCAATATATATATATATATATATCAACCTCTGACCCAATATTTAATAATAAGACATTTTAATTTATTTATTAAAAAAATTAATTTTTTTTTTATTTATAGATTTTTCAAAAATATCCAACATCGACATTTTCGTTAAAACATCATCGGCTGTTAATACAGTGGATAGATAAGATTATATTTGTTGTAAATGCATACTTAAAAAAAAAAAAAAAGACCTTTTAAGCTTGATAGAATAGTTTATTCGTGCACTTTTACGTACTTAATTACTTTAGATTAAACATTAATGTGGTTTGATCTTCGCTGATATGTTCATTAAATTTAATGGTTAGTGCCTCATTTTAAAATTATCCCTAAACTTTAAAAAGTTACATTAATATCCCGAACCTCTAAAAAAAATTAGGTTAAAAGATGCTCTTACGCTATATTTTTTTTCCTTCTACTAATGAATATAGTAAAAGATTAAGTATATTTTAAACAAAGTACTAATGATTTTCGTATTTTTTTACCGTACAAAGTAATTTGAATAGACATCATTTCTTGTTGCTTACTGGGATGATGCAATTCATATTAGATGCTTAAAATAAGAAACTAACCTCCTTGCTCAGACTCATGACCCAGCTAATATCCATAACTTGGAAGCTGGGACCTGCTCAAAGGGCTTCATGGTTGATATCAACAAGTCAGTTCTCACAGCACAATACACCAAATAGTAGAAAGACGTGATGTAGATACATAACTATGTGAATCACAGAAGACAAAGACATCTCTTTGAACCATTCATTCCATTGCTTCCAAGCAACGAAAACATTTTCTATTTTTGTTGATGAGATTTTGGCAACATTCTTCGCGGAATCTCGATTAATAAAAGGCATTCTTAGCTATGGAAACTCAACTGAAATTCACCCGAATTGGACTTCACGAGATCAACTGATCCGATCAAACAACTAGTTAATATAAACTAGGAGGCAGGAAAATTCAGTAAAACCTTTTGGTGCCAATTCGTCTCCTACACGTCCTTGTATAATAACTGGTATTTTGGAATTCGCTCAGGAGGCAATGGACAATTCACAATGAGCTTGCCTTTCATAGCTCCCCTAAATATTGCCTGCCATAAGAGAAAAAGGAAGAATGTTTTCAAGTCCGTTTCCAAAAGAATGCATACATGATAATCAAATTACACATCATCTGATCTGACATGAAATTTGAATGATAAAACAGCTTATATTTAGTGAAAGACCAATATAATTGCTTAGTGTGTTCAATGTACCAAATTTCCTGAAATAAATCCACAGTACTACCCAATCACCAAAATTCAACAATCTGTAGCTTGCGCGAAAGGAGTTCAAGAATCAGTTTAGTTTTCTTTTTATAAGGGCTTACACTTACCTCCACAACATCAATAAAATCCTGCTTTTCGTGAAAAGCACCAATCCACTTTGTATGATCTGCAGTCCTGCATGTCAGACGAATACCCTTTCATCATAAAAAAAAACGGAGAATAATACATAGGAGGCATAATTAGATATTCCTAAACCAAAATACTCAATAAAAAAAAAATAACTCTTCAATTGATGAAAAATAAACAAGATTGTAAAAGACTTTCAAGAGAATAATACTTCAGTTCAAAGGAATTAAGATAGTAATACCCTCAAAACTGGAAGATCTCTCTTCCTCACGAAAAATTCAGTGATTTTCTAATGAATCTAATCAGAAGTCCCCAAAAGAGCACAAATAAGATTAATCCATATGATTTTAGCTTTAAAGGAAGAACCACCGGAAGAGCAGGTGTTTAGCAAATATGCCAACCGGGTACTAGAACCTAATGGATGAGCGTTAAATAAAGAAGTCATTTGCATAATCTCCTGGATTCTTAGCAACGGGCAACAAGCAGAAGAAACAGCAAATTGCAAATTACTTATTTGAAGCTTGTCTTCAGCCCACTTAAATCAAATACCAAATAAAAATATTGATTATCAGGACATTTAGTTCCCCAAATGACATTATAAACACTTTAAGAATGGCCTTATTATGAACCGTGAGATCTGCCACGAGGGACTAGCTCACTCACACTTCAAAACTCATATGATGGAGAAACTATTTGATCTAACAAACATACGGTATTAGAAAACTTGATATCATATATCCTAAGTAGATGGTCTGTTCAAAATAGGTTGAACTAATAATCTCTAAGACATTTGGGGGCTAATAGCTTGTTCCTTTCACAACTAAGCCAACCCCAGTTGCTCATGTTTCTAATTTTTGTTTCATGAATTACAATTGAATATAAAAACATTAGAAGAATACTACAACAACAAAACGTGTAGAAACAACACAAAAATTAACAGCTACAAGAAAACATTCTATTATACACTGTACCACATTATAGCTTTTAAATTTACTCAGAGTTATCAATTAAACTTGATAAAACGACAATAATCTAAGCAACCTCGAGTAGACTCTTAGAGGTTCATTTTGTGTCTAATAAGAAGCAAATACTTCAATTGGCAATAAGAGATGCGATAAGTTATTGAGCGGATGACGCATCCTCCAAAAAATAACCAATTGTTGCTTTTCTTTTTCCAATAAAAATAAATACTCTTTCTTCTCATTTCAACAGCAACTATTTGCTAATAATCACAAGGGATGTTAAGTGCTCTACTGTGACAAATCCTGTAGCTAAGGCCGCACAGATCAACCATATGCAATGTTACTAAACATATTTGAACAGAAATCAAGCAATAAATTAACTAAGACCAGCAGGATAAAACTCACCCTGAATCCATCTTCATATGATGAGCATTGAAGAAGAAAACAGTGGACGGTATAAGAGTTATGTCAAAGTACTTGATGTAAACCTGTAATTCTTCTGAATCAATATCAACCAGTGCTATTGAAGCAAACTTCGACACTTCTCGAGCGCACTTTGCAAGCTAAATCATCAAAAGAGTGAAACATAAGGAAAACAAAATCATAAATTCTGAAAAAGCATATCAATCATGGAAGATGAAAACAAAATTCAGGGAATTGGTAACACACAATATCGTCAAGGAGGAGACAAACTGAATCGGAACACCGCCCAAATCGGAGAATGAGAACCTTATCAATAGTGTCCCTAATGATGGAATCCACTTCTCTCTTCGTTGTTAAGGTCCTTAAAAGATAGCTCATCCTCCTTCTCCTGCAATCCGCCTAAACGAATTTAGTTAAAGAAACCAAACAAGCTTCATACACACCCTAGGGTTGTCTAATTAAACTTTTTTTTTTAACTATTCACACATATATAATGCAACTCTTCATATCTTAACATGTTCCACAGACCATAAACTAGCTTGCAAAAACTAAAAACAAAACAAAAACACCCCAAAATCACAAGTTATAGCAGAATACGGTAGATAACAAGAAACAGAGAAAGAGGTGCATTTAACATACGATTACACGGATTACAGCAATTAAAACCTACAAAAGTTAAAACATACTAACGCCATAGATTATCAACCAAAAAATTGGAACGAGAGAGAAAAATTAAGATTAAGGGCAATCAGGAAAGGTAAATAGCAACAATACCCAGATACTAGAAATTAATTCAAGGAACAAACAAAGCTTAATCAAGAGACAATGAGGAGACTTAATGCGCGATGAGAGGAAGAATGTAGCACCGGGAGATGCAGCTATGGGAAAGACGAATTGAAACAGGTGGGTAATGTAGCGTTCAAAGTAGCTGGAGCATCAAATTGTTCGAAATAGCAGGCATGGTTGAGGGATTAAAGGCAGCGAAGTGGATAAATCCGATTGAGCGGTGGCTATTGGGTTGATTAATCAAGTATTTGCGGAGGAAGGACGCGTGATCGCGGCTGAAGGCGGGGATTCTCTGGTTCAGTCACGTTGGGAGCGGCAATAACAAGGTTGCGGATGACTTAGCTAAATTAAATACTACTTTAATCCGTGTTATATATTTATTATATTATATGTACATTTTAATTTTAAAAGAAATGAGGAAATAATTATAATTTTTTTAAAAAAATAAGAAACAAAAATTATTATATATATATATATATATATATATATATATATATGATTTTTTAAAATTATTGTATAAAAAAAAGAAAAAAAGAAAAAAAGAAACCCTAAATTCTGCGCCCCTTATCTTGCTTCTCCCTCCCGTTGCCGCCGCCACACAGTTATCAGCACCGGTTTGTTTTTCCCTCTTCGCTGCAGTCGCACGCTATCACCCTCCATCGGTAACGTCCGTTTCTTCCTTCTCTCCTTATCTCCCTCTCTGCCCCAACCTCGCCGGCACGGCTGCCTAGTCTTCTTCTTCTCGTCGCCGACTGCCCACCGAATTTTCTGCTCGTCGCTAAGGTGCCACTCTGTCTTCCGAAACCTCTCCTCTCTCATGCTCGTTACTGAGTTCGCATGGATTTTTTTTTTTTTCTTTCTTTCTTCAATTCAAGCAATTCTCTTAAATAGGGTAAAATTGGGAGAGGTTAAATTTGATCTAAAATACTGCCAAATCGACCTATTTTCGACTGGTTTTTTTTGGGTTAAGGAGGTATTTTTAGATGATTGAGGAGTTTGCTATGTAAGGTTGTTTTGCTTATTTGGATTGTTCTAATTGAGAATTATGTATTCTGGAAAGTATCTTTCTTATATGCACTCATTTTCAGCCGGTAGTTGAAGTAAATTTAGTATAGATTTTGATTTTACATGAATTGGGGGATTGAGTGAAGCATTTGATAGAGTCTTGGTGCTCTATAGTCTTCACGAAGAGAATAGGGTGATCAGAGCACAGAATTCTTTTTTTATTTTTTAAACATCAGTGGATTATGCAGTTATTCGTTTCTATAGAATTGTTCTACACCCCTGCAAATTGCATTAGGAATAATCGTTTGGAATGTGACAACTTGGTAGGTCATGGCAGAATCAAACTCGCCTGGTTCGTTTCAATCTCCTCCTGCTCCCCCACATCCTATGGTTATTGATGGGGCGAATCACGATCTAGCTCTAGCCTCTTGTGAGTTTTTTACTCGTCGAGAA
Source organism: Cucurbita maxima (assembly GCF_002738345.1). NCBI lineage: Eukaryota > Viridiplantae > Streptophyta > Magnoliopsida > Cucurbitales > Cucurbitaceae > Cucurbita > Cucurbita maxima. The sequence continues at coordinate 988,572 of NW_019272029.1, read as the reverse complement.
GTACTAGAGCGTCGATCCCGGAGAGTGAAACAACTTTGTCGAGTATATAGGGAACTGTACTGGGCTTTAATGGAGGAACTCAAGCGCAAGTACAGGGAGTATTATTGGACATATGGCAAGAGTCCATTTAAGGAGGACGAGAAGGAGGCTGAGGGCATTGGTGATTATCCAGAGGGTATTGGGGAGAATGGAAAGCTAGGATTAGGTTCCGTGACCGGGAGTGATGAGATTAGAAGGTGTGATGTCACAGGTTGCAAGGCAAAGGCGATGGCATTGACAAAATACTGTCATGCTCATATCCTCTCAGATAAAAAGCAGAGGCTCTACAAGGGTTGCACCTTTGTAATCAAGAGGTTTGCATTTTATATAAATTATTTTCGCTGCTTAGTAATACTATGAGTTTTCTACTTAATAAGCAATAGCCATAAATATAGACTCGTCTAGTATTGATATCATTACGACTATTTATAAGGATCTTGAGTTTCTTTTTTTTCTCTTTGGACTGTCTTAAGGTATAATTTTGCTAGAGCTCGTCCGAGTAGATCCTAAGGATAAAGGCTGTATAAAAGCTTTTGTAATGCTCAAGTCTTCCCAAATTCCTATTGTAGAATGTAGCACCATTTCCAATCCTCTTAGTTAAAGAACAATGGTTATCATCTATCTATTGCTTGAATTTACCAAGTGAAAACCATGTGGTAAGAAACCAACCAAGCTTATTACAATATTTGCAGGAAATTTATTGCCCCAAGGCCTGTAGGCATTTTTTGTGCCCCAATCCCAAATTATGAGGGCAATGTAAGTGAGCTGAATCTAATCTAATTAATGAAATGCAGCCTCCTCGGCCCAAGTCTACCGCTAGCCGATATTGTCCTCTTTGAGCTTTCCCTTTAGGCTTCCCCTCAAGGTTTTTAAAATACATCTGCTAGGAGGTTTCCATACTCTTATAAAGAATGCTTCATTCTCCTCCTCAACCGATATGGGATCTCATATGCTCATTCCCAAAGAACTCTCGAATATTTGTAGTGATCCTTGTCATTCCCTCCGTACAGTTTAATGATTTTTTTTATAATTGAAAGGTAGTCAACATGGTTGAGCTGAATTAGAAGGTCACACCTTTTGATTGCATTGATCTGAAGTTGATGTCCACACACTTTGGTTAAGCTTTTTATTTTTCATTTGGGGTCTTCTGTATTTGTATCCTTTTCTGGAATTAGAAGCAATGTACATTTACTTTTGGTATAATGGGTAGGCATAGATGTGTTGTGTTGAGGAAACTATGTTTTTTCTCTTTTTTTTTTTTTTTTTTTTTTTTTTTTTTTTTTTTTTTTTTTTTTTTTT
>NW_019272029.1:976026-986763 GCF_002738345.1 Cucurbita maxima | reverse complement strand
TTTTTTTTTTTTTTTTTTTTTTTTTTTTTTTTTTTTTTTTTTTTTTTTTTGTTTTCCGTTAACAAGAAATTTTCTTTCATTTACAGTATGCAGTCCGGACCACTTCTATGTTCAAAGCCTGTTTTAAGGTCTACTGTTCCCTGCTACTGCCCTGGTCATCTACAAAAAGGCGAAAAGTGTTTAGCTAGAGATTTAAGAAAGGCAGGTCTTAACGTCTCCTCGACTAGTAAACTTCGTCCTGATTTCCATGTATTAGTAGCTGAGTGCGTTCGCCAAATACAAGTCAAAAGAAGGGCGGCGAGAAAGGCCACTGCTGTTAAAATCGAAAGCAACTGAGAAGGTGAAGACTAGTTGTTAGGCCCCTCAGTTTGAATAAGAACATGTTGCAGTTGGTACATGTGTATTCAATCCAACCCGAAACCCCCAATGGAAGAATTTGTTGATAAAACCAATTTTCGTGTACGATCCAATCCCTTGTTCCTTCCTCTCCCTCGCTGCACATTTGTGTAATATTCGAGCAAGATGCAATGTGCTGATGATTAGCAGATTGTTGGGATGTACATTCCTTCTCTTGTTTTTATGAAAGGACGTTTTAGTGTCAGCTTCCTTCTCTACAGGGTTTGATGGTATCATTTTTCCCAGCTTGCAATAAAGGATTATAATCAATAGTTCGGGATGAAAATGAATGTATTTCGAGTTTTATTTCATTTTAGTATGAAAAGTAAATTTTTTACAAGGTAACTGCTACCATATTAATCAAAACACAACCCAGAGACCAAATATCTAAGGAGGGTGTAATCTCACCAATAAAAGACTCAGGAGACATGTATTCAGGCGTCCCTCTAAAACTCAATTTATAACCAAAACTTCTTTGCAAGACCAAAGTCGGCTATTTTGAGGTCGGGTTTGTCATGTTGAGAGGGAAAAAACAAGAACATTAGAAGGTTTGAAATCACAATGCACAAAGCCTTTGGAATGAATGCAAGAAAGCCCTGTAAGCATCATACGAAGATACCCTTTGAGCTCATCCTCCCGCAGCTTCTTGCGTTGGTTGATAAGGTCATCCAAAGACCCACCGGCGGTGTACTCCAAAACCAGATTGTAAACGCTGTACTTGGTGTCGTCTTCGACGGTGACTTGGTGGCCGATGAGCTGCAGGATATGGGGGCAGCCGATGAATTTGGACAAGATGAGGGCTTCTTTGGTGAGTGAGTAGGCTTGGCGTGCGAGAGTCAGTTTGCTAAATAGGGTTTTTTTTTTCTCTCTCTCTCTTCGAAAAGAAAAATAATATTTATAAGCTTACCTCGGACATGGCACTCGGACATGGCAGAATGAGGAGTAATGTTGACCTTCTTCGTCCTCTCGGCCGAGAATGTTGTGCACACTGACAATGGAGGCACTCTTTTCCCCCTGCACTTTCACATTCTCACGGCTGATTTCACGAACACACCCTGAATATTTCGTTTCATAGTCCTCGCTAAAAACGTAGATCAGATTCTCCTGTCCAACGCATTTCATTTCCATTCTCACGCAGATCGCTCGGCGTGACGGAAATCTCGAGGAATTCCATGGTCTCCACATCAATTTTCCACAGAACGAAGGAAGGACCGGCAGGGGAATTGCAGAGTCCCGCCAAAACAAGGCGGTCGGTGCAAGAAATTAAAAATGAAAACATATTTCCAGGAGGTTGAAGAGTTTGGACTTCACTCCATACATGATCGTGTAAATCGAAGCAAGAAACTAAGGAGGAGTGACTTCCGAGAACGTAGAACTTACCTTCGAACAAAGCGGAAGAGAGAGAGCGCGAGGAGATTCCGGACCTGAAATCCGGGGGCAATGGCGAATAGAGCTCCCAAAAATCAGCGTCCGGATCGTAAATCTCGACAGATAAATGGGCGGCCGCCTAGCAGTCGTACGCCTTCGACGACGATAAACTGGAGATTCGACTTGGATCCGGATCGGAAAATTCCGAGGAGAGGATCTATCCGTGCGAATCTGAGAGGCGAAGTGACGATCCAAGAGGGATTGAAGATCGGAGAGAAAGAGAAGTGAGGCGCGGTAGTGAAGAAGAAGCCGTCGGAGCGAAGGAAGGAGGAGACAGGAGAGACCGGCACCGGGGGGAGGCGGAACCAGAGATCAGAGAGAGGATCGAAGGCAAAGAACTGATTGTCCTTCGAGTCGGAGGTGAGGTTGGAAAATTCAGCCATTGGTGGAAAGAGGGAGCTCGAGAGGACATCAATGGCGGCTACCACTAAAATAGGTATTTGTTATCCATCAACTCCGGGTTTGCAACCATGAATCTGGTTCCATGTTTACAACCAAAATTTACACAAATTACCACTTCTGAGCAAATTTGGTATGGCTTAACAAAGAGAGAGATTTCTCTGAACACAAAAGTAATTCTCAATGTCTCATTTCTCTTTCCCATAAAATTGCAACCCTTAAGAGAGTTCAAAAAAGAGTGAATATAGACCTACCTTGCTCAAATGATTTTGCTAATCGAAATAGGAACAAAAACGTCATGACAATAACGGAAAGTTGGTGGTAAACCCTCTTTCAAAGCTGTGACGAAAGAAATTCTATAAGATGGGTGGGCATTCGGGGGATCCCTTATCGTCTATGATAGGCCGATCCAAAAAGACAAAATGAGTCACAAAATAGATGGATCCTGAAAACTAGTTCCCAGTTTGAATAAGAGACGAGATTGAGAAATTCTAGTAGTCAGCCGAGCGACACGAATAAGCAGGAGTACCACTAGATTAAGAGAAAATAAACACATAACCACTTCAATAAAATATAGGATAATATATAAATAAAACCACAATCACACTAGATTGATCAAATGAAATCATTATCCCATTTATATACAAAGATTGGAAAAGGACATTATGCAATCATTTAGAACTTAAATTCGAATAAAATAAAGGATTGTGATTCCATCTGAGAACTTCCAAAAGATGACGCTTAATACTCTTATCCGGCTGCTTCTTGCTTCTTGTTGAGAGCCAATTGCTGGGCGGTGTATTTTGCATCAAGATGATGGCCAACTAAACGCCTCCCTTGGAGACTTTGGAAGCACAAATTTCTTGATGTTCCAGACGACCCAACAAGATGGGATGGATGGATGGTTCATTGCTGGGATGCCCGCCTGTGGTTGTTTAACAATTTAACCTGTTTTTAGGCATTGAGACCGAGACACGAAACCAAACACACTCCATTTCATTTTGGAACAAATCTCCCTCAAACTCAAGGGCATATAGATGTTTACCACAGAAGATCAATTCTCTCATGGTTGATCTGCATCAGATTCAGGCCTCGTTACGCGTCTCCTTCTCGTAGGTGGTGATGCATCATCGCCCATTCCGATGTATATGCGGAAATCCTCATCTGCATCTTCTTGTAATCCCAAAAGGTTTTCACCCCAAAGGAACCGGCGCTCTGGTACGGGTGTTCCTCCTCCAGAGCGTCGATGCCTCACCCAAGACCTTGAACGTGGCCTTGGCTCTCGAGCACCATCAACCGATCCAAACATATGAAACAGAAAGAAACTAGTCAGCAATGGCCCATTGACATCACCTGTGCCACTGTCTCTTTCAGCTGCCACCATACCACCATCTCCATTTTCAATTACATAGTCTCCAACCACAAGGGCACCAGGCATGGCTGAGCGGATGGCACTAACAACATCACCAACTTCTCTCTGTCGCTCCAAGCGTCTCCATGCCCGTTCTCTAGATGGGTCTATGACTGAAGGCCGGGTCGTCGGGTGAACTCTTCTAGCATGCCTGCGTAGTTCCTGGTAGTTGCCAGAGAATGAGCAAGTTTCACGGGAGCAGCTTCGTTTCTTTAGATTAAGATATTCTCTTGCTTCTTCTATAACTTCCCAGCCTAGCACAGCTCCTCGGCACATGGGGCACTTCAAATCTGAGTACTCGGATGAGTTCCCAGCACCCAAACCTTCCTGCTCATCCCTTTCAGTATTAGACCCAGAACCAGCAGTATCCAGATCTCCAGCCTCATTTGAGTCTAAAGTTCTATTAGAATTTTCAGTTCCATTATCCCCTAAAACTACAACAGGTAAACCAGCAGATGCAACAGTGTTCCTTTCATTTATATTTTGATTATCATCAACTTCATTCAAATCAATGCTCAGACCCAGGTTGTTTGTAGGACTACTAAAGCTATATGGATTTATAGGTAAAGGACTTGTTAAGCGTGGACTCTTCCTAGTTTCTTCTCTTAATTTTTTGAATTGGTCAAAGCAATTTGAATGCCTATGGCTTGTGTCACATATATAAGGTTTGCAACCCTTGTGGTGAGAGCTGCAAAGTAGAAGAACAGCATTATGTGGGTGGTCCATGCAGATAGGGCAGGAGACTTCATCCAATTCTTTATGCAAAGCAAGGATATCTGAATCATTATGAATTCTTCGTTTCACACCAGCCATCTTGAGCACTAGGTAAATCACTAAGCATATTTAATAGATCAGAATGCTTCTATTGACAACAATAGCACAATACTTACAGTAAGCTAAAAACAATTCAGAAACAGCAAGAAAAGTCGTTTGTTTTATGGGTCTTTAAGGAGAAAAAGAGGACTCACAAAGCTAATAAATCATCGAATTCTAACATCAAAACAAAGATACATCATACCAAGAACACGTAAATTGTAAATACATAAACAAAAAAAAAAAGTGTCCTAAATTTAACAAAGGAGAGTAACACAAAGAAAATAAAAATCAAGATATCCATTTCATGTTATCAAAGTGCACACAAAGCGAACATTAAATTGACCATTGCATATCACACAAAAAATGTGAACCAAATTAAGAGAGGACCTAAGATAAATGAAAGTTGATGAAGACAGTAGCCATACATGCAATATACAACGTACATATAAATATATTACCCGGAAATATATCAAGCAATTGCATGGTTACTCACCAAGAGAAGCAGCTCTTTTTATATTTCCTACAGGAGGCTTCTCAGTCTCTATTTGTGCTACCAATTCAAATCTACAGAATGATTACTCTGGCTTTATTAAAGCGAAATCACAGGTCTACTAATTGAAAGCAAAGAACTGTAACTGTAGTAGTAATTGGTGGACTACACCCTTGACTAAAACTATTAGCAACTTCTCCAAGACGCCAAGGTCTGTACAAGTCCTTGACCTGCATTTATGCAGCGTAAAAGAAATTTGATGGTTATAAATACAAGATCTCAATTTTGAAAGGAAAAGGCAACTACAAAATAAAAATGTATTCAACAGCTATTGGCATGTCGATTAAAAAAACATATCTAGTGCTAAATTTGAAAATTCAAATCAAACAAACACATAAATCCTGGTCAATTTTATTTCTAATACAAACCCTGCCAACGAAGTGTTAAAAACAACAAACCCAAAACCAGCAACAGTGGAAGAAGAAAACGTGCAAAACAAAAAACAACTTCCCTCGCCAAAAAGTTAAGCATATGTGAAAACAGACAATATCACTATCCTTCAAAGGAAAATTCTTAACGACATCCTTCGGATTCCAAAGGCAACCCCCCTTGACATCCCCATTACACGGGGGAAAAAAGAGTCAAAAAAAAAAAAGAGCCATGAAAGATATGCAAGAGCAACAAAATCCAGATGAGAATTGTCCGCAAAAAGATAAAAAAGAAAAGGAGGCGACTATATTAACATCAACCATCTGATTTTCCCTCCAAGTAATCCTTAAACCCCCTTTCCCATCAAAGTTCAAGAAGACATAAGCAAAAGAGGAAATAGAATCGTGTACATATGCTATGCCACCAACCCAAATCCTAAGAATGACAAACTTTCATAAGAAAGAAACCAAGTTCAAAGCCTCTACCCATGCTACGAAATTATAAGTGAAACCAAAACGAAGTCTGAATTTCAGGCTGCATAAGGAAAATTAGCCGATATAGATTCTCATTCTGATACCTTAAATTTTGATCATAATCCAGTTTAACTACCATCCTCATGAACAATTACACAAAATCAGAAACTAAAAGCAAAAAGGCCCAAATCACATTCAAATAATCAGATCCCCAAATCCAAAACAAACCCTAACCCAAACCAACCAATCCATCGAGCCACCACAGTGAAAACGAAATTACCAAGGGAATCAAACGATTAGACAAAAAGAAAAAAAAAAAAAAAAAAACAAAGGATCAAACACAAGGGCAGCAAAGAATTAAATCCGGATCACAAATAATTGAAACCAAAAACAGGAATCTCATTCGAAATATCAAGAGCGAAAAGAAAATTCGATAATGAAACATGGAAGATTAGGGTTTACTAAAAGCAGAATCCGATGGAGTTCCCCGTGGTAGGGTCGACGATGAGTTCGTGAAGAACTCGCTGAGTTCTAGCGCAGAGACAAAAGAGATGATCAAAGACGAAGAATTTCCGAATCCTTTCGGATATTTATAGCCAGACTTGGCCACAGAGAAGGAAATACAAAACGCAGCGTTTCACCTGGGTGGGCGGTGACGAATAGGTTATCTTGTAAGATAATGGGGTTACTTTATGGGCCTGGGCCACAATAAGTTTCATAAATTAATGATTAAATTATAAATTGTGTATCATGGAGAACAAAATCAGACAAACCATATAATAAAAAAAATATATACAAATTTAAATTTACCTTACAACAAATTATCAAAACTCATTAAAAAAAAATTAAAATTGAAAAATATTTGCAATGGTTCTAATTGAATAAATAGGAGTGTTCAAATGACTCGATAACTCGAACAATCCAAATCATACCGTTACCGCCCAACCTAATTTTAAGTTACTCTTAAGATTATTATTAAGATTAAGAATATTTAATATTTGTAGTCGATTAAGAACAAATAAGATATATTTTAATAATTTACGAAATTTACGACATCAGACACAAAATAATAATAGGACGTTTTTATCTTAACCCACAACTCTCAAAATTTACGAAATTTACGGTCTAAATTTATAATTTAACGTGAAAAAAATAAAATTTACTATATGTTAAACCACGTTGATGGGTTGAATAAACATTATAAAAATATTAGTTATGTGATCATGATAATGTCACGCTTATGAAATTTCCAAAAAACAGCTTTGAAACAAAGGGCTGCAAAACGGCCTCCAAATACGCCAATGCTTCTTAACACGTCATCAGCCATGCATGTGCGGCGCTCTGCTGTCACTGCCACGTAGGCTGCACACTTTCCATATTTAAAATTTATACAAAATACCCCAAATTTCTATTCATTTAGGGTACCAAATACCAATCCACGAAAGCGGCAATTGGGCATGTCGAACAAGGAATGAGCAAAAACAGGGAGGGTTCTGGGTCACTGTCGTTTCATTTCCCCGCCAAAGATCTTTCCTTATAAATTCCTGTTTGGCTGTCGAGAAACTCAGAGAGAAACGTTGAGGAAGTGCGCCGGATAATTTTCCATTCCGTCGCACAAAATGAGTAGCGGGGTTGCATCTTCAGTTTCCCCATCCCTTTTCTCAGTTCTACCCACTAGATCAAAGATTACCCATTGTTCATCTCCCTCTCTCGTTCGATTTCGATCCTCATCCACTTCCTCAAATCTCAAATTTCGACCTAATGGGTCTCTCAGATTCATAGCCAGTTGCAGCTCCGGTACCTTTAATCTTCGCCTCCTCTGTTTTTGTCTTCCAATCTGTTGTTAGTTATTGGTGAATCTGTTATTGATTCTGAGATTTGAGTGAATCTCTGCGTTTTTGTTGGCTTTTATCTGAATTTCATAAAACAATGATGGGTTTACTTCTCGTGTGGAGCTATCTGATTATTTGACTACAAGGTGTTTGATCTATTGTCAATGGTTTTATTTGGTGTGAAGTTGGCCTCATTTTGTTTGGTTTGTTTTCTTTAACTCAATGCATTTCCTTGTTAAAGCAAATTGGTTTTCTAGACTAGGAATTCATTTTCCTTGCAGTTAACTCTTTGGCGATCTTATATTAGACTTTTGTATTTAGGTCTTTAACCATGTTCTTGTTCTCTGATTTCATGAAGAACTTGCTCAATTATATTCCAAACTGATAATCATAAATAAAAAGAATCCTACTTTTTGTCTAAATATGTGTACAGTGGAATACCCATGTGCCCTTTTCATAGAATTTTCACTTCTCTGTATTTTCCTCATTACCGATATATTGAAGGAGAAAAAGTAGACAAGTTTAAGAAGATGATATGGATCTTATTAGAAGAAAATTCAGTAGAAACAGAGGAAAAACAGCTTTTTGGTTTCTGTGATCTTCGAATTTTGTTACTTTTATCAAGCATGCAATGAGCTAGCTGTATGATGTAGGCGATGGTGACAACAGGACTGTTCTAGATGCCTTTTTCTTAGGAAAAGCTTTTGCAGAAACCTTAACTGAGCGTGTCGAGTCAACTGTTGGAGAGGTTTTGAGTGAGATTGGTAGGCTGCAAGCTGAACGACAACAACAAATTATTGATTTCCAGGTAGGGTACACCAAAGTAAATGATAAACTTAGATGACTGATACGAGATTCTGATATTCATGTGCTTACAATTTGTGTGGTTAATCACTAGTTTACTTTCATTTTCTTTTAAAAAATGTGGGCATAAATTTGCATAGAATCTCCTAATGTTGTTTTTAATTTACTGCATTGTGGTCTCCTGAACTGCGAATTATACAAAACCATTGAACAAAAAAGATGGCTGCATGGTCCATGGTTGGTGTTTCTGCAATGTTTTCTCTCTTGGAGATTAGCTTATGAAATTAACTACTTTGAGTCATAAGTATCTGATGAAACTGCTGTGGCTTAAAACTTTTTGATTGTAGCAGCACATTAGTCCTGAATTGGGATGTTGGTTACTGTTTCTGAGATAAACGTTTATACTGTTCTTAAGCGAGTCAATTTTAACCTTGAACTTTAATGTCATCGAATTGAGCTCTAAACTTGAATAAGTGGTCAAATTTAAAGATCATTCGGCCAAGTTTTCGTTTCTTATGAAAACTGTCTGGCTATAAGCATCATTATGGTTGGACGAGGTTCCTTTTGTGAGTACTTATTGTTTTGATTGTATTAGATATTATGTTTTCCAGATGGAGCTTGGCATTTTATTGCTAAGCTTGGTGGCTTTTTACTCGATTTTGTGGTTTATGTTTCGGTATTTTTATGGCTGGGATTTTGGCATTTTCGGTATTTCCTCTCAAACTAGACTGGCATGCATGAGGTGAATAAATCTCAATATTGAGAGTGCGGGGTTGTGTGCTATCTTGTCGGGGCGAGAGAAACAATTGATTCTTTGAGGGCACGGGAGTTCTTAGCGATGTTCGGTCTCTTATTAGATTCTCTGTTACTCTCTAGACCTCTGTTTCTGAGCTCTTTCATAATTACTCGCTAGGTCTTATTTCGCTTGACCAGAGCCCTTTCTTGTAGTTTCGATCTCGTGGGGTTTCTTCTATGCCCTTATGGACTAAAATACCGACACTCTTTTATGCTCTCTTCTTTTCTGCCTATGCTGAAAATGGCATGTTCTTACTTGAACGAGCTTTATATACAGGAGGAGGTTATAGAAAGGGCTAAAAAGGCCAAGGAAAAAGCAGAACGTGATGCCAAAGAAGCACAAGGACCCATCTCCTCTTCGATATTATCGGCTACAATCGAAGTTACTTCTTCTCCAACTGGTTCGAGCAATGGACAACAACGCTCAAGTCTGAACGCATATTCAGAAACTGTGGTGAACCAAGATCCTCCTCGTGGTGATGAAGAGTAATCATCTTGTCGATTTCTCTTGGTTATACACATCCAGTGATTGCAACCTGTTGTCTGATGATAAGTTCATTGTTTGGTCTTAAAATCATACAAATATTATCTTCTTAAGGTTCGTCTATTAGGTATCTTATAAGTTTCTTGGTGTTGAATAATTCAGACCGAACAACCAGTTACGATCGTTCGATGTGTATTAGTAAATCATCTATTTTCTTTCATCCGAGCAGACTGTACTTGAATTATTTGGCTGATATTCACCGTGTATCTTTCATAGTTTCAGTGACGGTTTTGTAGTCAATTTGGTGAATATGCATTTGATAGTGTGTTTTTAAATCTGTTTTTAGAATCTGTGATCCAAAAAGTGTGAATTCAGAAAACAACATTTTCTAGAATGGTCGATTGGGTAGTCTGTGAATAAGTACGAAGCATGCCGATGCTAAAAAAAACTATATTGGTTTGTGAGGATAGTCTTCTAAGTAGTTAACGTGGTCATATCATTGAGAATGAATACCGATGCCATTAAATACCAAATTCGAATTCTAAATTATGATCTAAATCATGGACATGAAATACACAACAAATGGTCTCAGAAGTCGTGTCCCATAATCATTGGGCATCAAACAAACCTCAAATGTGAGCCCTCAGTGGAGATCTATAGTAGTTGGCTCATACAACGCTATAGACATAAACAAATAGATAATGACTGTTTGAGTAAAAATTCAATTCTCATACCATCTTCATTCGTATGAGATCTTTTTTGAAACACAAAACAAAGTCAAGAGCGACCCCAGTATCTCTCTCGGTATCGGAAAAATATGAATTCACCTCCAAATAATTTTTGTTTGAGAAAAAAGTTTTTTTTAGTTTGAAAATATAATCTTAGAAGGTATTTAAGTAGGATGTTAAAATTAAAATAACCGGTGGAATCAGGTTGAGTGATTAGACCATGAATTGAAAAAAAAAAAAAAAAAAAAAAAA
>NW_019272029.1:969930-975957 GCF_002738345.1 Cucurbita maxima | reverse complement strand
AAAAAAAAAAAAAAAAAAAAAAAAGGAATCATTCGTGGTTTTTGTGATTGGGCGAAGAAAGAGTCTGTTTGATGAATGGAAAAAGGAGTACGTACATTTCTAATCCTCATCTTCTCCATCAATCTTCCTCTTCACCTCACACCCTTCAAACTTCAATTTCTCTCATCTTCAATGCATTTCCATTTTCTTGAAACGTGTTCTTTCCTGCCATTCACTCAATTTTGATTTTTACTTCATCAGTGATTTCTTTGTATACGCATAGAAGTTGAGGCCCCCAGTGATTTTCTCCAGTTTCAAGCTCGCTGCCTCCGCCTCCGCCTCCATTTACGGTAAAGCTCTCGATGTTTGTAGATTTTGTTTGGTTTCTGATTTGCAAAATGGGTCTAGAATGCAATGGCGTAGCGGTCAACTATTTTAGTTGCAAGTGTAAATTGATGAATTTGGTTGATTGTTCACGTGTTTTGGCGAATTCCTTGAGGCTTCTATTGTTATATAAGGAAACAAATTTCAAGTGAAGTTGAAAAACAGCGATTGGGTTCGTTATAGGAGATTTTAATTTTTTAAGCCCTTCCTTGTTCCCGAGCTCTGCGTTAATTCTACATCCAGTTTCTTCATATTTCCTTAATTTGATTTTTCGGGCGGTTCCTTGGATTAATAATGCTTCCCACTTTCTTGGGAAAGATTCTCTACCCTTAAGGCATGGAATTAGAGAGCCCATTCTCGTGCTTCTCTATCGCTTCCAAGTGCCTTGCCTTCTTTCAAGTCTCATTGTTTCTGTGGGACTTACAAACTAAGTCTATATTATACTTGCTGGCTACGTTCAAAATTACTTTTCACCATTGCTTTTATTCAAAATTATTCAATGAAATTTTTTGTTTCGTGATAAAAGCAATTACTTCACTCTTCTATATGTTGACTGCAAGCGATGAACTTTATGCAGATGGCAGAGAATGTGGTTGTCGCACCATGTATCAAGCTGCAAATTGGAAGAACTCCCTTCGAAGCAAAAAGCTCCGCACCGTGCAGTTTCAGTTTTAAAAGAGAAGAAAGGTTTACTGATTTTGCCTAGTTGCTTACCTTCAATTTGTATGTATGTTTGTTTGTTTTTTTTTGAATGTCTAGGAATCTTGATAAGGTTAGGAAGTGACTATTAAATTGTAAACTTGTTTTTTATGTGCAACAGTCCTGAGAGGTTAGAGAGAAAATAAACTGAATGGTGTATCGCGATGGTGATTGTTTATGGTTCCTTATTCTATCTTAATGAAAATGTTTATATTACACAATTTTTTCTTTCACGTGAGGCTCAAAAAAATGATTTCATCCTTTTTAATATGCTTTGGTTTGTCTTATTGGTATAAATTGAATGCCTTGTTCTTTTTGGTTCTTCATATGTAGAAAGTACAATTTTATGTTTTTTCAACTTTTGTATTCTAGAAAATCCTCTTGTGGGAGCTATAAGTTCACAAGGATCTCAACTTGGAGAAGGCGTGCGCTTAGTGGTTTTCGGGGCTCAAACTTAATTGTAAGTCCTGCTCCCAGGAAGATCTTCAGAGAGCATGCTTGCCTAAGATCTTTGGTAAACGTTGATGGAACAACAGCCTCTGAGGTACTTTTTGTTGATCAATTGCTTCTGATGACCAGTATATTTCTAACATATATGGCTGGAGTAATACCCGTACCGAAGTCTAATCAACCTGGAAATATCATCTCTAATACCAATTCAGCCTCAGATAACCCAACATTTTCTGGTAGGTAAGGGTGCACAGTTTACAAGGTTGAGTTAAGTTGTCGCTAACTAACATAATTTACTGTTTGTTGCTTTGTTATTTGATGTGCATATCTGCACTTTGTTTCTGCTCCCGTTTATTTTGAGGTTTTATATTGTATTTATACTTTTTTATTGCAGTGGCATGAAGACTGATGATCAAATTAATTCGAAGTATGCATTAGATGTAGTTAAAGGAAAGATTTTGGATTTTCTAGATGCTTTTGAACATAGGAAAAGTGTGGAAAACGAGGTACTCGAATTTGCAGAAAGTCATGCCAAGCAACCCCTAAGCTTGAATGCCATTGGTGAGGGTCCAAGGTTAAGGTTGCTTTGGGCTTCTTTTCAACTAATTGAGGAAGAGGCAGGCATCTAACTGTACTGACACCTTTGCCTTATTCTGCATGTTCTTCTTGATCTTTGAGTGGTGTTATTTGATATGTTATATAGCTTTTAAATTTGACATCATGAGATAAATATGCAAACTGGTATTGAAACTTGTATATTGATGGAAAGAGGGATATATTTTTCCCTTGTCATTTTTAGAAGTCTTCAACTACGATAATTTGTTTTCTTTATCATAGTATTTAGTTTTAATAATAGCCTTCTGTTGTGAGTTCTGCAAATCAAGGAAAGTAAGCTTCGGTGGATGGCACTGGGAGTGAGACTGAGAGCACTGTCTGCCTCTCAGCTCAAATATAGGATCCAGCTCTCAGTCTCTTCTCCCGTGGGCATCGGTCGAAAGCGTACTTTCCTTGCTTTCATGGGATTTCAGTTTGCCAAATAATTTGGTAATTTATGTTTAGGAAATTGAAGATTCTCAGAATTCAATTTCATTGTAGATTTTAATTTTTTTTAATTTTTTTAATCTTTTGTTAATTTTACATCTGTTTTGCAGGTCAACAATCTTTCCACTGCTACTATTCAGAACATGGATGATTTGTCTATAATATTTTCTAAATTTATTCAAAAATCCTCTCAACCAGTATGCATGTCTTGGCTGAAAAACGAACTGTCGATGAAAAATAATGATTCTAGTAAGGTACTTCTAGGAATAGATTTTATCTTCCAGATGTGTGTTTTTTTTTTTTTTTTTTTTTTTTTTTTTTTTTCATTTTCTCGTAGATTTACTAGTAAACAATCTTGGCTCTTCCCTTCCATGGATGTTTACAGGCATTTCTTTCATTGATGTCTGAGAAGCTTAAAGCTGAAGACAACATTTTACCAGGAATTAAGAAGTCTGGCAAGGAAGAGTTGTATGCAGAATTGATGCACTTTCTTAGTTTTGGTCCTCGCAGGTATTTTGTTTTCTTTTCTCTTTAAGTGTAGGAAGTTCCTTCACATTTCACGAAAGAAATTATGATATCTAGGCTGTTCTTCATAGTCAAAGGCAAATCAGAATTTAACTTTGGTACTCTAATTCTTGCTTGCTTGGCAGGCCTTCCAACTGTAAGCGTGTTTAATTTGTAGTCAGAATATTTATGTTGTACACCACAATTTTTCTTAAGAAAAAAACAAATTAAATGTGGGATCTCATAAACATAATTTATAAGATATAAATAACTGATTATCGGTTACCTATTTTGTATAAAAAAAAAAACATGTGTAATAATGAAATCTTTTACCAAAGAAACAGATCAACTTTTTCGTGACATTATTATCATCATCATCATTATTAAAGACGTAAATTTAAGTCGATTAACAATACAAAAACCTAAAAGATATGAATGATTTAGTTGGTTATGACTAGATGAAGAATATGTAGTCCTACTACTTTAAGAATACGGATTAGTCTATAAGAGTATCACTATTTTTACCTCTATTTTTGTAGGTTAAAATTTTTCAAGAGTTGTGTCCAAACCGTGTTCGAAATTGGAAAGAAAATTATTTAAACATATCTTTTACCGTGTTGCACATTATTGGAGCTTGTCTAGATGAAATTCGTGACGAATCCATGTTTGACATGTCTGTGCTTCCTAGCTTTAACAGGACCATTTTGGAATTTTGTTTTTTTTAGCAGGGATTATTGCTATTATGACTATAGCTTGTTTGTCAAGCATGGGATTTCAATATTAGAAGATTTGCTGATAACCTTTGCTGACGGGATTGCAAGTATGTATCTGGAATTTATTTCTGTCGACAGCAGTTTTTTTGATGAAGTGGATAATATTGGCTTGGCATTGTGTACCTTATCAACACGAGCACTCCAAAGATTGCGTAATGAGGTACTCTTTGTTTTTGTTTTTGATTTTTTTTTTCTTTTTTTTTTTTTTTTTTTTTTTGGCTGTGGTTAATGAATCCTTAGAGCTGCTTTAATTTATTATTTCATGACAAATTTGGGAACTCCAATTTTTCTTTTCCTTACATTTTAGAGCCAAATATTGAATTTTATTTGTCCTCTATTGTCATTTTGGCCAAAATAAACATGAATACTTCAATGTCTTGTGTTTGATTATTTTGTTCCTTTGTAAAATTTTATTCTAGCCTTATTAATTCGTCTGCAATTTCCCTTGTCGATGTTATTCTGCTTTGAAGGTGCATGAAGAATCTTTTCTCTTCCTTAATGCGATTGACCAATTTATAGAATCAAAATGCTTCCTTTCATTTTTTTGCTTCCCTCTTTTAGTTGCTGAAGAAGTCTTTGGAACTTAGCTTTGCAATTATGACCTTGGTTTTATTTTGTTAGATTAGAGTCCCCTTTTGTAGGTAATTTTGGGCTCCTTCTTGCCCTTTGTTTTTGTTGGGCTACTTGTTCTTTTGCCAGGCACCTTTGTTTTATTTCCATCGAAGGAAATTTTAAGGGTGGATCTTGTTGATAGGTGGCCATGAACCAATGGTTGTATCAAAACATCGAGGCAATTGTATCGATGTATGAAGACCGATTTGATCTGTGTACACTTAGTAGTCAACAGATTGAGCTACCAGGCAGTAGACAGGCCAATATTGATAATTGGTGGATGAAACATATCCTCAGAAGAAGAGAGACATTATCTTCTGAGTTGCGTTATGTTGTGATAGACTCCTTCGCCATGCCTGTAAAACGGACCAAGGAGTTGAGAGCTTTAAGGGGATGGTACGTTCTTTCAATATAGTTCATGTAATTCTCTATTTCATGCACACTTGATTGGAGCCCGTTTTTATAGTTCAGATCCTTTTTCGTGGTTTATTCTTAGTATGCTCGTTCACTTTGGTTCATTCATGTGCTTTTCTCTTCTGAGTTCCAAAAGATAAAAGAGGTCAATTGATGACAGTTTTTCATGTTATCTATGAGATGCATTATTCATGAATGAGTTGCTTTGGTTCATCCTGCAGGAGGTATTACTTCAGCCTGTTGATTGAATTATCCGACATTACAATGCCATTGATAAGAGTCGTAATCGATAAAATCAGTAGCGGAATATCGTTCTTTCTCGTCTGCCTGATTGGAAGATCTTTAGGGCTCATCTACACAGGAATCAGGCAGTCACTAAGGTGGAAATGAAGGTTTGATAGTTCTGATCCCTATTTGGTTGTTTCTCCATTCTTTTGGTTTCCTTCACATTTCTTTTCATGTATAAACTTGATTTTTGAAGTTCTTAACAATTTTTGAGATTATATCAATTGCAATATGAGATAGTATAGAATGTTGTTGTTGAAGTACATTTTTGCTTTCCATTGGTTTTGTTATTCCCTAGTCCTAGGGAGCGACTCGATGCTTACCAACTAAAATATATGTGTGGTCTAGCCGTAAATGATTCTTAATCACATCTAGAGGTGGTTAGCAACCTTCTAAAGTCTCAACATAACATATGATATAAGGGTACTACCTCGTGCTTGTACCAACTATAGATTACATATGTGGGCTAGCCATAAATGACTCTCAATCGCATTTAAGACGGGTTGGAGTCCCATTCAAGTCCGAGTTTGATACCGTCATAATTATAGGCACCAAACCTTGACATAATGGGCATTGGTATCATAGACCATTAAGCACTATAGTTAGTCTCATGTCATGCTATAGTATTAGTTTGGTAGTCAACAAGTCATACATTTCAACTAGCAACTAATTATAACTTAGGGCATAAGAAAATATTAAGTTGTGTCATATTAGCCCGAGATGTCTATGGTGCGGGTTGGATTGGAGATGAGGAAACTTTCCCATCCTCATCCTTCTCAACTATGTCATCTACATCTTGGCGAAATTTTTTTTTATGTTCGCAAGGATCGGGGTGGGGATTTCTTACTAGAAATTCGCCAAAAAAAAAAAAAAAAAAAAAAAAAAA
>NW_019272029.1:905294-969723 GCF_002738345.1 Cucurbita maxima | reverse complement strand
AAAAAAAAAAAAAAAAAAAAAAAAAAAAAAAAAAAAAAAAAAAAAAAATAAAAAAAAAAATACATGAGCAAGATAGACTTTTACCCCACTGAAATGGAGAATATCTCGTGAGTGATCAACTCATGCTTAAATCATATGTTTAGGGGTAAAAAAAAATGTAAAAATGTTTTTAAGTATTTAAAAATTCAACCAAGATTGAATTTAATGTCTCTATAACACCTATAATTTAACGGTCTTATAATTTTAATTTAATTTTGATATTCAATTTTAAAATTTGATATCTTAACATACTAAACCCCAAAATTAATCAAACAGAAAATGCCATATTATAATCTTTTTGAAATTTAACCAAATCATAAAATCTAAATTAAAATTTTAGAAACTATGAAAACCAAATAGTTTTAATACCCATATTAAAACTAAGGATCATATATTTAAATATTTATTTTAACAATATTAAAAAAATGTGTACATTATCATTATAAAGATTTTTCATACGCAACACCGAGTAATAAAAAACAAATTAATTTTTTTAAAAATAAAATACAATTAATATCTTACTGAACACAGCCAAATGCTACAAAATGGAGTATTTAAAACGAAAATAAAAGTAATCTTTATTCCAGCTTTAAGAACATTCGTGGCGTCCCACACGAAAAGCTAAATTGCACCTGGAAAATTTGAGATGCTAATACCAAAAAGATAGATCCTTTTTATTGTTCAGAATCCGGTGGCTGAGGCAGTGGCAGTGGCAGTGGCTTGGTGCCTTCTAATTGTTCAGAATCCAAACACATCTTCATATCAGCTATAACTAAAGGGGATAATAGTGTTCTAGTGGTTCAAGTGTTCTTCAGCTAATGATTCTAAGAACGAATTGTCCCAACTGATAAATTCCATAAATGATCTAAAACTCGAAAGGCTAGACTACCAAGAGGGCGAGGCAGTGAATGCAGCTGAGTTTAATCATTGGTTGGCTTTAGCAGCAGCTGCAGATGCTGCCCCATCCAATCCCATACTTCGTAACTCTTTCAAGAAACCGTTGTAATCGTTGTCGCTGATCTTATATGGGCTATGGAGCGGTCCGGGAAATGAACCATTAGATACCTCTTCCTTGTAATCTGATAAAGCTTTGTTGATGACATCTCCAATTTGTGCAAATTGCTTGCAGAATTTCGGGGTCACCTGCAATGGCACATCCAATCCAGGAGTCAAAACACCTTAAACAAACATAGAGAAACTTAGTTGAAACAAAGGTGCGGGCTGATGGTAACCTTAGCATGATGCGGGTGTTGAAGCATGCCGAGTAGATCATGGTAAACTAGCACCTGTGTTTAAGAAATTAGTTAGTCCAGCTGCAGAGGATATTCAACTCTATGATTGTCGTCAAGTAATCAAAGACAAAACGAGCAGCACAATGGACAAGCTTATCAAACAAGTATGGATGATGAAACCAACATTTCTTTAAAGAGAAACTAACAAGTTATCTGAAATATGGAATAAATCATAAACCCCGTCTCTTTTTTTAGTGAAATGCAAGGTCTATTTTCTTCTTCTTAAGCTCCTTTCAATTCGAGGGAGCGGCGTCTGAACCCAAATATTAACAAATCGCTATTTTGCCACCATGACTTGTTACCAAGTAGACATATTTCACTAATCTTGAATATGTCCTCTATGTTCTGATGCATACACTACTTAGGGATTCTCGAAACAATTTAAAGTTAAACAGTTGCAGTTCAGTCTAGCACAATGAACCACTAGGGATTTTCACAACAATTTAAACACTTACAGTCTCTTCGGATATCACGGTGCAAGAATCGAATAACCATAGAACAGGACCATATAGGAAAGCTAAACAAGGATGAACTTCGATGCTTCTCTAATTGAGAACTCGAGAAAGAAACTCCGAGTCCTGAACTCGGGGAAAAAGAAATAGTTTGAAAGAATAATTATATGCAAAGGTCAAACAAAGAGAAGCTAACAAATAACTCAAGGAAAGGAAATACGGTTGGCAGCCCTATATGTATGTACGTGTGTATGTGCATATGGCATGTAAAAGGATGTCTGTGCAATCAACTAACTTGTCCACTACAGAAAGGCCCTGCTCCAATGCCTATGGTGGGAATGCGGAGAGCAGCTGTAGCAGCAGCTGCAACTTCTGGAGGAACACATTCTAGGACGACGGCGAAACACCCAGCTTCTTGTAGAGAGATTGCAGTTTCCACCACCTGCAAAAGATACACTATTCAGCATTTTGCAGCCAAACTGAACACGACAAGCTATGCAACATAACAACAGAAATTGTATCCCAGAAACAACTGCAAACAGTACTAATAAGAAGAGGGAAGTAGGGGAGTGAGGGGAACCTTAACAGCACTGGCGATGTTCTTCCCTTGAGGTCTAAATCCTCCAAGAACACTAATGGCTTGTGGAGTAAGCCCAACGTGCCCCATTACCGCAATTCCTGCTTCGACTATAGCTCTTGCTGCTGTTATTCTAGAATGTGCACCCCCTTCCAATTTTATTGCATCCATTCCCCCTTCCTTCAAAACTCGTACTGCCGTATCAACAGCCTGACAATAGTAAGCAACACTGTTCTGAATAACTTTGAGAATTCAGATGTCGTCTATGATTCTTTCGTCAAGTGGGTATTGATTTGTTTAAGGTTTTAGCATCCTAAAAAGGAGTTGGCATAAAAACAATAGCATAACAGAATCTATCAAAAGAAGATGAACTACAAAAAGGTTAAGTTCTGTCTGTTCGTGCATTTTGAGACATGATGGTGATTAATTTAACTAAGAAATCAAATGGAAACATGTTTAGATTTGAATTTAAGACCTCCCACTTTCAATCCTTTCGATAATGCTAACAAGAGCTTGAAACTGCTTTTACCTTTTACAATCTAGCATGAAAAAAGAAAAATGAATTTCTTAGATTCCCGTGCGGCCCATCTCTAAGCATGGAAATTAGATTTTTGAATAAATCCAGATGGCTATCATTTCATCGAACACCTAAGAGGCAAAAGGAAAATAACCTGAACGGAGCTGGATTCGTAGGTACCAAAGGGCAAGTCGCCGATCAAAAGCGGCCTCCTAGCCCCACGAGCCACAGCCCTGCAATGAACAAGCATTTCATCCAAGGTAATAGGCAACGTGGTGTCGTGGCCGTGTACTACCATGGAAGCCGAATCGCCAACCAAAGCAATATCAATGCCGGCCATATCCAAATGGACCCCGGAGGGGTAATCGTAAGCAGTGACCATGGTGATTGGTTCGCCTTTCTTGTACTTTTGTTTCAGATTGGTGAGAGTGACTCTCTGGTTTGGAGTGTTCGATGTCGGGCCGCCGTAGACCGTGTTTTCAGGGACATTGCTCATGTAACGAAGCGTGTTGAGCAGTGATTGCGATGTGGAACGAACTGCGGCCTTGGTGACGAGGTTGAAGAGCGCCATTGATGGACAGAAATTTGTCTTCGAAAGAAATGGATTCTCACAATCGGTTGGTTGCTCTGTTGCCTGCGAATTAGTTGCAGGTTTTCAAACGTGGAATTCTACAGCCGATAACACGTGTCAAATTCATGCACATCCTTAAAACTTTAAAATAAAAATTATAATATTATAATTTTTATTAATATTTTAAAACTTTTTAATTTTTTTTTTTTTTAATATTCTATCTTCATAATTATTTTTTGTTTGTAGCATTCTAGTTAAGAAATTAAGTCTATTTGTTAATCATTTTTTAATTTGAATTTATTTTTAATGTTGATTAAAAAAAAAGGTAAAATTTTGTGAGCTAAAATGGAAGAGATGTGATTTAAAACTAAGACTTTGGTAAGTCATTCTTCTCATATGCCATTATAAAATATCTATCTTGTTCTTCTTACCGAACTCACTGATAAGAAGATCGTAGCATACGAGATCTAAACGGAATCCCGCCTCTTTCAACTTCGACGTAATAAAGCTCGCATCATCCAACCTTCCACCTTGTGCTAAGCCACATATCAAAGTATAATAGACAATGGCATCAGGATAACATCCAGCTTTCGACATTTCATCCAAAAATTCCATCGCCTTATCGATATCGTCGACTTTGCAAAACGCATTAATGAACACCGTGTAAGTAACAGAGTGCTTATTCTACCATGCTTGCACATTCCATCGACTAAAGTATTTATGGTGATCACATTTGGTGCAAGTTGTTCAGTGACCATCTCATTCAAGAGCTCATGGGCTGTCTCAATTTCGCCCGCCTTACACAGCCCATCGATCAAAGTATTGTACGTGATTGCGTCGGGTGCGACGACCCTCGCCTTCTTTTTTTCCCCTTTCATTTTGTCGAACACCTCTAGTGCATCATCAATCCTTCTGAATTACACAAATGGTTGATAAGAATACCAAAAGTAATAACATTAGGCTGGATGTTCATGTCTTTCATCTTTCTTATCAGCAGATTCATCTTCTCAAATTCCCTCTTCTTTCCCAATCCCGTCAAGAGCGCATTGCAGGGCGCAGCATCCTTAAGACCATTCCGCATAATCACATCATCCAAAACATTCCAAGCAAGATCTGTATTTCTACTCCTACAAAGCATGGAGATCAATTGCGTTAATGTAATAGGATTAGGAACAACATGGTGTTCACCAAATTCGGCGACCAACCCAGCGAATTCATCTTCCTTCACTCTCCCCTCCGACTCATTTAACTTCAAAAATTTAGTGAAATTAATATGATTAGGTCGAAACTCCGAACCTGGAAGAAGCATTTCGTCGAGCACATTCAATGCACTGTCGAGTCGCCCAGATTTCAGAAGCAAATCAATGATTACATTACGAACATTTGTGTTTTTTGGTGTGTGAATCAAATTTGGAAAACGCAGCAAGCGCTTCATCAACCATGCCAGCCCTTCCAAGGCGCCGAAGAAGATGAACAGCATCGTGGGCTGTTGGGCGAGACATTCTGCAATTTTGTTGTCTCGTAAGGCTCAAAAAATCAAATCAAGTGAATAGAGCTCTCATTCAAGATCAAACGTTAAATAAAAATACTAAATTAATTATAAATTTTTTTTAAAAAATAAATTAAACTTTCCTTTTATTTATTTTTTTAAAAAAATCCACGTGGGAAAATTATAAAAGGAGGATAATTTATGGTTTTTTTTTTTCTTTTTCTTTTTAAACTAAAACCCTAGTCCCCGCGAGTTTTCTTCCAGCCGGCACACCTCTTGTTCACGGCGACGGCTGTAACCACGACAGCCGCGCGACCTCAGGCCTGAGCCGCGCGATTCCGGCGACTTTAGGTTTGGATTTTTCATTTCGACACCAACCAGCAAAATAAAAAAATCGATACATCCTTTGGTTCTTACCAAAGCGGAACCAGTTTTTCAGCTATGAATTCGACTCCGGAGAGGTTAAGCTTGCCGTTGCTGCAATCGAAGATGAAGTGTGATCCAGAAGGATACGAGTGTGAGTTGGTTCTGCTCTACAACCAATTTAAATCATCCATGGAGCTCTTTAAACAACAAGCATCTCTTCACTTCACCTCTGTTGGTGGCATTGGTAGCGACCCTTCAGTGGCTAAGGATCTTAGTGATAGGGCGATGTTTTTGGCTCATGTTACTCCGTTCTACTCGAAACATCTTGTTGAATTTCCTAAACAGTTAGCGGATTTGCTCAACTCATCTTCAAAGTCGCTGCCTTCAGGTTTAAGATGCCACATAACGCAGGCTCTTATACTTCTTATGAATCGGAAGGTAGTGTTGGAATTTTGAACCCAAATTGGTTTTCGTACATTCTTTCTTTTTGTATGTGGATGAATAAACTTTCTGTTAAAATATTGAAATTTGGAGAGCTATACCTCCAAGAGTTGCAAATGTATAGATCGAAGTTTACGTATGAGCTCTTATTGGAAGTGCTTCTGCATTTAAAGTAGTTAAATTAAATTCACGTCCTTTGTATAATTTTTTTTTCATAGTTGAATTTTTTCTTCCGCTCAGTATTAAATGTAGTGCATTTGTTAATTTTGTTTGGAAATTGCTCTTGAATTTGTTCTTCAGATGGTTGATATCGAGGAAAATCTTGCGTTGTTCATGGAGTTACAGACCTTAGGTGACCGAACATTGAGAAAATTGGCATTTTCTCATGTAATTCACAGCATTAAAAGAATGAATCAAAAGCATAAAAATGAAGCAAAGAATCGAGCTCTCCAGAAAATTTTATTTGCACTACTGCAGGTAATAATTCTTTTTATTTTGTGCTGATGAGAGCATTGAGCTTGAATTGGATGGATGATAAACTTTGACTTTCATTGTAGCAAGAGGATGAAGCTAAGGCCAAGAGATCGCTTATAACTCTGTGTGAACTTCATCGAAGAAAGGTTTGGTTTGATGAAAGAACAGCAAATGCTATTTGTACTGCATGCTTTCATTCATCACCAAGGTATTGGACTTTATTGATTCAATGAAATTCTATTGCTAACTCTTCTCAGAATGATTACAATTCACTTGAACTCCTTAGGATTATGATTGCTGCTCTATCATTTCTTCTTGATTATGAGAAGATTGAAGATGGTGAGGATGATAGTGACGAGGAAAGCAGTGAAGATGATGTGGCTTCTCAATCGCCTCATGTCGTTCTTAGTAAGGAATTGGTTTATAAGGTTGGTGCAGACATAAGCTAGAAAATTATGTAACTTAGACTAAGTTTTTTTTTTTTAATATAAGAAACATGAAATTGTAATATATTTAAAAGAAGAGGCAAAAATGGCCTAGGGGCAGGGGTAGAGTTCACCCCCGACCAAGAACTACACACTACACAAAAAGAAACTGTCAATCCCTAATAATCATTCACATCTGTAGTTACATTTGTGTGTGTGTAAAGCTATCCAGAAAGGGGTTATAATTGGTACAAGATTACCGAAACATCAAAATGTAAAAACTTATCTTCAAATGCTCGTGTTTCTTTCTTTCCTCAAGTGCCACAAAAGCACTCTAACTGAGAATGATTTTTAACTTATTGGAGGCTATTTCAAATCTGTCAAGCTTGAAAGTTTTGAATGCATTATATTTATTTTAAACTTTATTATTATTATGTTTTGGGCATTTAGGCACACAATAAAGGTACATCATCTAGCAAGAAGAAAAAGAAGGCAAAACTGCAACGAGTCATGCGTAGTATGAAGAGGCAGCAACGTGTGTCATCAGACAGAAACAATTCATATTATTCTCCACTTAACCATTTGAAAGATGCACAGGTCTATTTATTTCCATATTTATCTGTACATTCCTATTATTTTTTCTCTGTTTAAGTTCTCTTGGTAGGGTTTGATCGAGTGATATACTGATATGAATTTTTTTTTTAAAAAAAAACTCATTGCACCTGCAGGGGTTTGCTGAAAAGCTGTTCTCTCGACTTCATGCTTGCCATGAACGATTTGAGGTGAATATGCTTACTTTGACTAATTAGCATACATAACCATTTATTTTGGTTTATCATATTTCTTGATCACGTGAAAGGAAATAGACAAATGCCATATTTCTTGATTACTTGTGGGGAAATAGACATGACAAACACTGATTATTGAGTTCTTGGCAAGAAAATGATCACAACACAGATAATATATGGTAAACACATGTGACGTAGTTACTTATTGCATAAATAATCATTATATACATCTTTCCCTGACATATAACACACATTGGGCGGATGGAAAAAAATGATTGAGATTTAACTGAGGAAACAACCCCCTTCCCCCGTCAATAAATAGGAGAAAGTAAACAACACCATTGATAGAATGGATAGAGAGAAAGGTCCCCACAAGTCTGAATGTATTAAACAAAAGGGTTTATGAACCAGCAGAGAACAGCAAATAATGTCTTTCCATGACACGATCGACTAACAAAAACAATAAATGGGCCAAATGTTCTCCTATTACAAGAACTCAAAACTTCGTTACATTTTATTTTAAATGTCAGGTTAAAATGATGATGTTGAAAGTTATTGCTAGAACGGTTGGGCTTCACCGCTTGATTTTGTTAAGCTTTTACCCTTACCTTCAGAAGTATGTTCAGGTACGTAATGTTGTTTTAACGTCCTGAATTGGGTGATTCCTTAACATGTATCTAATGTCGGGTTTATTCATGAAGCCTCATCAACGTGATATCACAAGTTTACTTGCAGCAGCTGTCCAGGCCTGTCATGACGTGGTATGCAACTTTTGATGTTCAAATTCCTATGGCTCCGTTCCACATGGATTTTGTTTTTGGTTTTTGAAAATTATGTTTTTTCCTCTCCCTTTTCTTTACTATGGGTTTCACTTCTCTTAACTAGATCTTTTGAATGCGTAATCAAATTCTAAAAATAAAATAAGTTTTTGAAAACTATTTTTTAACTGTCAAAAATCCGCTTTGGTTTTGAATACTCTTAGAAAATAGATAACAAACAAAAAAAAACTCATCGGTAGAAGTAGTATTCATAAGCTTAATTATATAAAATAAAAGACCATATAGTTATCAAACAAGATCTACAATATAAACTTGTAATTAGAATGTTTATATGTGGATTAGTATTGTTTTTCTACAAGGCCAACTCTCATGGACTCCCTGTTAGTAATTTTAGCTTCTTTTTCTTCAATTCAGGTTCCTCCTGATGCGGTTGAACCTTTGTTCAAACAGATTGTAAATCAATTTGTACATGATCGTTCACGAACAGAGGTACTTGTATGATTAGTGATGCTTTATATTGCTCCTATCTACTTGAACTCCAATGTTTATTGTTCTTTTTCAGGCTATTGCGGTTGGACTCAATGTAGTAAGGGAGATATGTTTACGTATGCCTTTGGTAACTTTCATTACTTGCTATTTGCTCTGTAGTATTCAGATGTTAATATCAGGATTATGTGCTCTACCTTTCCTGCAGTTTTCTTTTTCTATTTTTTAGAGGAAACAACGTATATCATTTAATTTATCCAATATTACAAAAGAGAGAGGGTATAAACCCAAGAGTCTAAAATGAAGATACAAAAAATGCATACATTGCGTGTTAATACAATATTTAGATTTGGCTGTTTTTAATTCGAAGTGAGATCTTTTTTTAAAAGAAATTTGGTACACTGTTTAAATATATATTGAAGCAGACGTAGGTTAACTTACACACATTTTCTTTACTATAGAATTCTATCATGTTTCATATGGTACACTGTTTTTATGGCTGGTATACTCTTAATGGTAATTTTGTATTCTTGCATTCCTGCAAACCAGTTAATGACCGAAGATTTGTTACAAGATCTTGCGTTGTATAAGAAATCACATGAGAAGGCAATTTCTGTAGCTGCACGATCACTTATTGGATTATTTAGAGAGGTATGCATAGGCTTGGCCTCCATTACTTGTATTTATTGCTTCCTACATTTTTAAATTTTTTTTTTATAATTATACACGAGTGAAGCTGACAACTTCTCTGTTGGTAGATTTGTCCATCCTTACTGGTTAAGAAGGATCGTGGGCGTCCTACCGATCCGAAGGCAAAACCTAAAGCTTATGGGGAAGTATCTGTTGCATCTGATATTCCTGGTATTGAGTTATTACAAGATGATGATGGTGTCAATAGTGATGACGGTAGTGACGACGACGACGATGACTGTGAGACGATTGCAACTGGATCTGATGATGACCTGGAACTAGCGGTTGATTCTAGTGACGATGGTGATAATCAGATCTACAGTGACAGTGGGACTGATGACGAGGATGAATTGACAGAAGATGGTTCAGCATCTAAAGTTGATTCCGATGAAGGTACAGATGATGATGAAAATGCCAACGATTCTAGTGTGCTGGAATTGGAGACAGATGAGGAGGCTGAGGATAGTGGTGACGAACCAGATGCTATGTCAGATGAGATTGTTGAGGCTGGTTCCGTAGATGCTCGAACTACTTCTAGAGATTCCAAGCTGAAGAAAAGAAAACATTCTGATTTTGACCAACAATTTCTTACTGCCAATTCAAGTCTCCGAGCATTGAAGAAATTAGCAAGCACAGTTGAGGAAAAATCATCAGAACCAACCGATGGCATTCTTTCCAATGAAGATTTTCGAAGGATCAAGGAATTAAAGGTAACCTGGTTTTTGCAACTCTTCAGGCTTTGTAACATCTTCAAAATGTAGTTTTTAATTGTCAAGTAGAAATACGATACGACCAATAATTGTTGTTTTGGGTAATTATTAGGCAAAGAAAGATGCAAAAAGTGCTTTGACTCAACATGGTTTGTTGAGAAATGCTCCAGATGCGAAGTCAACTGCATTTAAGGTTCCAAGTACCGATGAATTGAGTACAAAGCGAATGGATCCATCCAAACTCGAGGTAAGATTCTAGTTTACTGGATGTTTGTACTTTTCTAATTGCAAATTCTAATTTTATCATGATTCTCAAACTATGAAGCTCAACTTGATATATTTGCCTTGATGGTGTGCTAGGTCCATATTCGGAGAAGGATGAGCAAGGAGGAAAAATTAGCATTAGTTAAGGCTGGGAGAGAAGATAGAGGAAAGTACCAAGCACGTGCTGCTGTCAAACAAAAGAAGGTTTGTGTTTCGATATGTTCTAGAATATTTTCGCGCCCATTAGATATTTTTGTTCTTTGTGTAGATGTCACCAAAGTCACCACTTTTAAAATGTATGTTTGGGTCCATATTGCTCTATGATAGCTTTGTTAAAAAAATAAGTTGTTAGATCTCACATTGGTTGGAGAGGGGAACAAAATGTTTCTTATAAGGGTGTGGAAACCTCTCCAGCAGACGCGTTTTAAAACCTTGAGGGGAAACCCAAAAGGAAAAGCCTAAAGCGGACAATATTTGTTAAGGGGGGTTTGATTAGTTGTCCTTTATTTCTTTTTTATTTCTTTCCTAATTTCAAAACTATGAATTTTTAAATATAGATTTCAAAATATATTTTTATTACTAAATCGGTTTTGCATAAAAAGAACCTTATGATTATCAGGTGGTTACGTCGAATTTACTTTTGTGATTGTCAAATGGATCCTTAAGATTTTACTTCGAAGCTAAGTTATAGCATATCTTATTCATGTGTGATACTTCATACGATGATATTAGCTGATTGTTTTCGGGTTATTATTATTATTACGACTAGA
This sequence comes from Cucurbita maxima, assembly GCF_002738345.1. Classification (NCBI taxonomy): domain Eukaryota; kingdom Viridiplantae; phylum Streptophyta; class Magnoliopsida; order Cucurbitales; family Cucurbitaceae; genus Cucurbita; species Cucurbita maxima. Next base: position 958,593 of record NW_019272029.1, on the reverse strand, counting down.
CGGGTGGCTTAAGCAATCGACAGAAAGAACACAAGAAGGCCATGCCGTTAGCTGCAAAACGATCTAGAGTTGCAAAATCTCGAGTTGACAAGAGGAAGAAAGATCAACGTTCTGGCAAACAGTTTAGAGGGAAGAAAGCCTGGAAGCAGTGAAGCTACTTACTTTTATTCTATTTTAAGAATGGAATGGCAACTTTTGTTAAATTATTGCTTTGATCCAAATATCAATTCAATTATGTAGTTTGTTTCATAACTTATTAGTTGAGAAAAGAATGCCTATAAGAATGATCCAATTAGGGGTTAATTATTGACTACATAAATTCTGATTTAAAATGTAATCGAGAGGAATATCTTTGGTAGAGAATCTTTTGGACGAACAAGAATATCCTTTTGAATGTTCTAATCTATGGATTTCTTTTGTATGATTCGATCTATCCCTAGCTCTATAATCTAGTCGTCTTTGTCATAATGGGATTGGCGAGCTACGCCGAGCAGTAGATTTCTTGGCCTTCATTAGTTGAGCAACTTTTTGATTAATCACTTCATTCCATTCAGGGACAAATCTTTTCTTCTTTTTGATCGGTTTTTTCTGAATGAGTTCAATGAATACCTGATATGTTACTCTCATTTTCCTATTTATTCCCTGTCTATAAAAGAAAAGAGAACCCTCGAGAAGCATAAAACATGTTAACATAATCCATGTTGATCAAGGAACGAGCTTACGTACTTAAATCTAGATCGAACAAAATAAGTTCAAACAAATCACATCACTCTGGAACGAGGAACGAGGCCACAAAGTAGTTCAAATTTTTGTGGATGGAAGCATGGGATGCCACATAAAAAAACACAAGTGCAAGAGTATGAGCTGTGGTTCATTTGTATGAAAATAAAGAGGACAAGAAAGTGATAGGAACATGTCAAGAAGGGTTTGTGAATTTAAACGTAGCTTTGGGAAACAGCTAAGGACTTGCAAACTCACTGTGGGCTCAACACATTCATCTTTGTCTCTCCATTTTCACCCACTCTTATCCAAACAACCACCAATATAGACCATGAAAAAGGGTAAACAAAAGATTAAAACATATATAATGATTTAACTTTTATTTTTTCAAAATTATTTTATTAAAAGATCGTGGTTAAACGATCAAGATTAGGGTCATCTCTTTCCACAAATTCAAGTTTATTAGAATGATCGGTACGAGTACTATACTTTTCAATGAAACACTCATCATAGAACCACTTTCTCTATTAGTACTTTTGAAAGAAATGAAAATGCATGTCGTTGAAAGTATTTGTGAATACTTTTAACTCTTTTCTCGAGCTCATAACCTACTTTTCGCTACGATACCGAGCTACGAAAAATTAGAAAAGTGCAAGAGCACAAATTCCACCATCCCAAAAATCATACTAAGTTAAAGAAATGTGGGCTTTGGTCAAAAAGAAAAGGGGGCTTCATAGCCTAGGGACAAACTTTCTACCTTGGGGGTATCTTAATAAGAAAGGAATTTTAAAGGAAGAAGAAGTAGAAGTGTGTGTGTGTATATATATATATATTCCTCTGGTTCACAGCCATTGAAGTATGGGGAAAAGCTAGTTGATAAGTGAAGAATATATTCTAATGAATGTCACATCACCCAACTCTCTTCATCTTTAAAATTAATGAAAGATGTAAAGTTGTATACAATGAGCTGCCTTTCTTCCATCTTTGTTTAAAGCGTTCTACGTCACCTCTTAATTAACTTTAAGGTAGAGATCGATGAGTAATATTTAAGCTGATTCAGACGTATATTCTCGATGGATCACAAAACGTTTTCCTTAAGAACAACTTCGAAAGAAATGACTTAGACATAATATCAACAAAAAAATGCTTCGGGAGGTTTTCACACTCTTGTAAAGAATGTTTCGTTCCTCTCTCCAACAGATGTGGGATCTCACAATCCACCCCTCATTGGAGACTCAGTGTCCTGCTGACACATTGTTCAATGTCCATCCCCTTTCGGTGCTCAGCGTTCTTGCTACCACACTGCCTGGTATTGGGCTCGAGTACCATTTATAATAGCTCAAGTCCATTGTTAGCTCATATTGTTCTCTTAAACTTTTCTTTTCGGGTTTTTTCTCAAAAATTTTAAAATGTATCTATAAGGGAGGTTTCCACACCCTTATAAAAAATGTTTCGTTTCCCTCTCCAACGAACGTAAAATCTCACGCAGAAAGAAAAGAAACTTATAAATCGTTGATTATCATTACTCGGAAATTAAAGAAATGAATATGTTGACCTTAGAGAATTATTTAAGTGGGCAGATTTTGTCTCCTGGTAAGGTGACCTAGGTGGAATTGGATATGAGAGATAAGAAATAAAATGAGACTTCCCACCCACTAAATCAAACACTACTACCAACCAAAAAATTCATTGGCGGGTCAATTGATTTTGAACTTTGAATTTTAAAATATATACGTATATAAGTAAGGTCGGAGTATACGAAACTTAGGTTTAAAGTGAATAATATGATATTATTGTAGAAACGTTCAAATAAAAACCGAATTAATTTGCATGCATGGGAAAGAAATGGTGAGGCATATTACGGAGGCCAATGGGGACCCATTCTTCTTCCATCATGGGAGACATACATTTCTTCTTTGTCCTTTCCTTTCTACCCATTACCCTAATTTCTCACAAGTCACATCGAGAGAGAGAGAGAGACAGCCTCATTAGGGTTTCTCTTAAATTTCCGGGTTTATCGTTAATCTAATACTTAATTCCGCTATCAACCCACGTCGTAAAAAATAAATTAGTATTCTCTTACATTTATCAAACTAGTCTATTCCATTTGACCTCATCTCGTGAAGTCGAATTTGGAGTATCCTACTTTCACGCAATTCGCACGGTTCAACCATTCATGAATCTAATCAGCATGTCACGAAAAATTAAAATCAAATCGGGTCACTGAAAATTGTAAACTTTCAAGAAAAAAACAAATTAAAAAAATTAAAAAAAGAATGCAAATTTTGATGGCTTTGAAAGATTTGTTGAGGAACCGTCCAAACAACAAAAAGCCACCACAAAATTTCCTCCTTTTTTCTTTTATGATCTTTCTCCCATTTAACTTTTCCTTTTCAGATTCTATATCTGATTTTTCTCTTTTGTTATTAAATTACAACAATACCCCCCACTTTTTTCTGACCATAATACCCCTCTTCCATTTCCTCTATTCTTTTCTTCTATCATGCAAGGGCTTTATGGGGATAACTCACTCAAAGCGTATTTATACCCGACACATCTTATTAGCTATACGCATCACTCTTCTCAAAAGACTTAAACATATTAGTCTTGTTTGTATTTTATGAGTACTCTCATGTTCACTGTTTCAGTGATTCTAGCTAGTTTTGTGATAGCTCGAGCGGTAGGTATTGTTTCACTCGTTCAACTCGTTCAACTCCAATAGCTGATGACGTAAACAAACATTTACTAAAAACAAACATGTTCTAAGCCTTGCCCTAAATATTTATATGTTTTGGTGATGAAAAAAACATAGGTATTGTGAAGGACATTATTGTCTTTTCACTCAACCCCATTAAAGCTTCTTCCTTGTTGTTGTTGTTCTTCTTTTGTTGAAGCTTCTTCACCCTCTTCTCTCTCCTTGGCTTCTCTGTCTTCCTTCATAGGAATTGTTGCTGGTTAATGGATATTGAACCCTTGTGGGGTGTTGGGGGGTGGTTTCTTGTCTTAAATTGTATGGCAACTGCTACACCAAACCAATCTTCATCTTCATCATCTCACTCTCTCTTTTTCCTTCTTTTCTTTTCTTTCCTCCTCCTTCTAACCCTCATTTCCTCTCCTCCTCCTCCTCTTTCGCCTCGTTCCATGGCGGCTGACACCCACCGCCGTCTCTCTGCCGCCACCGCCTTCCATCCGAAGAAATCTCGACCTCGATCCTCTCGTGCCACAGCCGGAGAGTTCGGAGCCGAAGCCCATGAAGTCCCCAGTGGTCCAAACCCTATATCCAACTAATGGAATGACATAAAAAAAGAACACAAAAAGAAACATTTGCTGAGGTTTGATGTTTTTTTGGGTTTGTTCAATTGTCGCTGCTGATGCTGTTTTTGTTGTTTTGTTTTTCCTTTTTTGTTGGGTTATTTTAATTGTATAGTGACAGAGATACTGCAGCGTTCTTCTTCTTCTTCTTCTTGGTTTTCTTTGTATGTAATAGCCCTCTATTTCTTGCATATATAGAAGGTCATGGTTTGGATATTATTTGAGTTTATTTCATATAATCTTCGCATTTTAATGACGGGTTTCATTTCAAAATAAATAAGCGGGGTCGTATTCAAATTTATCATAATCAACCATTCGACCCTTGTCGAATTGGAATCAACCACTCCACGGCTATCGATAAGCAACTTTCGTACATAGTTATAGATTCATTCTTCGTACCTGGTCCAATTTTGAACGGGTTGGTTAGAAAGTTGGTCATGTTTGGTTAGACGGGATTTGACAAAGAAAAGAGAGCGCTTGACTGAAACAACTGTTAACCCTAGCTTTTCATACGTCTTTTATGTTTGGTAAGACGGGATTTGACAAAGAAAGAGAGCGCTCGACCAAAGCAACAGTTAACCCTAACTTTTTATACGTCAATCATGTTTGGTAAGATAGAATTTGAGAAAGAAAAAGAGAACACTCGACCGAAACAATGGTTAACTCTAGCTTTTCATACGTCTATCATGTTTGGTAAGACAGAATTTGAGAAAGAAAAGAGAGCGCTCGACTGAGACAACAACTGTTAACCCTAGCTTTTCATACGTCAGTCATGTTTGGTATGATAGAATTTGACAAAGAAAAGAGAGCACTCGACCGAGACAACAACTGTTAACCGTAGCTTTTCATATGTCAATCATATTTGGTACGACGGAATTTGATAAAGAAAAGAGAGCGCTCGACCGAAACAACTGTTAACCCTAGTTTTTTATACGTCAATCATGTTTGGTAGACAGAATTTGAGAAAGAAAAGAGAACGCTCGACCGAAACCACGGTTAACCTAACTATTTGTTAGCATAGCATATAATATAGAAATATGAAAAGTTTTGTAAAGAATAAGAAAGCAGTGAAGGAGAAGAGCAGCTGCACTGACATAGAGAGGACACCTTTTGTTTTTGCCTTAGAAATAATTTGAACAGCTTTGGGGACTTTGGCTTTTGTCCTCTCCCTAACACATTATCCAATAAAGTTCATTATTGATACCACAATCAATAATATATCATTTTTATATAATTTTAGAGACAGAAATTAACCCTATGATTTGATAATAATGAGGATATCATGTTCAAAAAACTTTAATCATAACGTTTATCATAGTCTTATCTAATTTTTATACATTTTTTTAAATGAATTAAATTAGAACTATAACTTACAACGTTGTGTTCCCATGATCTAACGGGAATTGACGACGAGAGAATCTCAACTTTCATCTAAAAAATTGTAAGGAAATCGCGGTATACAAAGTTGACGGTAGTGATTTGTTGAAAAAACGAGCGATAGTTTGACGAATATTTAAATAGAGAATCACCTCGAAAGATAGCCTCAAATTTGAGTTTTGAATTGAAAGAGGGAACAAACTTGGACAGGTTTCAAATTGACCTTCATACGCCATGAACCATGAGATTCTCGGCCGTTTCACTCGAGTTGAAGCGATTCCTTGAGTCGGGTGTCAAAACTAATTATTAAAATTTAGAGGGTAAATAACTCAATTTAATTGATAAAAAAATTATATGAATCGAGTTTGATTGATTGACTCGTGATTCGAACCCAAGACTCCACCGGTGGGAGTTATGTGGAAAATTGTGACCGACTGGAGAGGAGTTGAAACCTGGGCCTGATCCAATGGTCCACTTGGGTCGGAACCACTTGAATTAAGAGGACCCGAACGGACCATGCTTCTCCATAATGACTAAATTGAAACAAAATGAGGTCAAGGTCAACCTAAATGTTGACTCTGAGTGGTCAAAAGTCAAAGAGTCAATTTTTTTTTTTTTTTTTTTTTTAATCTAAACCCAAACTAAATTGAGAAATTTTATAATTTAATCTATAAGATAATAATAATAAGAGGGAAAGAAAGTCAAAATTGAGCCTAAAATGGCTCATAAATCTCTCTCTATTTCTGTCTCCTCTCCTCCGTGTGAGAGCTGTTTTTATTTGAAGGCAATAATTTAGGGTTTCTTTTTTTAACTCTCATTTCCATTCTTCTTCTCTTTTCCTTGTCCCTAACTTCCTGTTTCAAAGCCTGCATTTTGGCGTTCATCAATTGATTGATTGTTTGTTTAGGCCAAAAGAGCCATTTTTTAGCTGTTTCGAGTCATTTTTGAGCCATTTTTCGAGCGTTTTCTTTGAAATTGATACCCAGAGAAGAGAAAGGAAAAACCCCATTTGGGTTTTTGTTGGAAGAAAGGAATTGTTAGGAAAAAAGTTGAGATTTGATGAAAAAAAAGGGGAAAAGAAGAAGAAAAATGAGTTGCTTTCCATGTCTTTGGTCTCGTGGGAAAGCAACACGAAGAACAAAGAGTGATCGAAGGGAACTGTCTGTTTCGTTGCATTCTCGTAGTCTTAAACAACAACAACATCATCATCATGCTCCTCCTCCTCCTCCTCCTCCTCCTCCACGCCCTACGCCTGCAGGTCATTTTTCACTTCTCCCTTTCTTTTCTTTTACATTTTTCGTTTTTTTAAAAATATTTCGATTAGGGTTTGGATAGAGATTGAAAATCGAGACAAAAAAGCATCCCAACCCAACCCCGTTAACAGAAATAAGGTATAGAGATTGGAATTCTCGACCCCATTATCATTCTCTGATGTATGAATGGTCGTAGATCATATTATAAGTTTAGATTCTAAGCATTTAAAAAGTTTTTTTTCACCTTCCTAAACTTTTAATTCAAGATTTTTCTCTTTTTTTAGAAAAATTTTAAATAGGGTTTTGATAGAGATCGGAAATCGAGATGGAAAAGCATCCCAACCCAACCCCGTTAACGGAAATAGGGTATAAAGATCCGAATTCTCGACCCCATTATCATTCTTTAATATATGAATGGTCATAGATCATATTATAAGTTTAGGTTGTAAGCCTATAAAAAGTTTCTTTTCACCTTCATGAATTTTGATTCTAATATTAATATGCTCTTTCTTTTCTTAAGATTTTTTTCTTTTTTTAGAAAAATTTCGAATAGGGTTTCGTTAGAGATCGGAAATCGAGATGGAAAAGCATCCCAACCCAACCCCGTCAACAGAAATTGGGTATAAAGATTGGAATTCTCGACCCCATTTTCATTTTTTGATGCATGAATGGTCGTAGTTCATATTATAAATTTAGGCTCTAAGCGTTTTAAAAAGTTTCTATTTACCTTCATAAACTTTTGATTATTTCGGTGTCACGTCACGAAATTAACTAGAAATTATTCATAATCAAACTCGAAAGCTTATTATTCATTTTTTTTACAAATGCATGAACAGAAAATCCAAAAGGAAACAAGGTGCAAAAGGTAGCAGAGAAAGATATTGAGATTGGGGAAAAGAATAACATTGAAGCACAAAGCTTTACTTTTAGAGAGCTCGCCACCGCCACAAAGAATTTCCGTCGAGAATGGCTCATCGGCGAGGGAGGGTTCGGGAGAGTTTACAAAGGCAAACTCGATAAAACTAACCAGGTAACATCTTCACCCCATCACCTGTTTCTTCCCGCTCGTTTTATAACCATCTTGGTTTTTAAAATGTTCGTCTCTTTGTAAAACTTCTTTTGTCGATAGACTAATAGTTTACTTGTTGAGTTTCGTGAATCGAACTAGTTTATGAGACGAACACGGGAGGAAATATACGAGTAGTTTGTTCAATAACCCTAATGAATATGTGACATGCCACAGGTTATAGCAGTGAAGCAGCTAGATAGAAATGGAATGCAAGGGAACAAAGAGTTTCTTGTGGAGGTTTTGATGCTAAGCCTTTTGCACCATCAAAACCTTGTCAATCTCATTGGCTATTGCGCAGATGGTGATCAAAGACTCTTAGTCTATGAGTACATGCCTTTGGGATCCCTCGAAGATCATCTTCTTGGCAAGTATCCAAAAACGAGTTTAAAATTTTCATATTTTCACGCCAATTTCTCCGTCCTTTAATTTTTCAAGATTAACGTGAAATCCCGTGTCAGTTAGAGAGGAGAACGAAACCAGAGTGTGAAAACCTCTCCTTAGCAGGACCCATTTTAAAAAGCTTGAGAGGAACTCCAAAGGGAAGAACCCAAAGAGGATAATATGTTTTATTAGTGGGCTTGAGTTGCTACAATTAAGAAGGGTGACGTCAAACGCTACTCCCTGAAAGCCACACAAACACAAATTTTTGTTATTAACGTGAGATCCCATATCGGTTGGAGAGGAGAACGAAATATTCTTTATAAGGGTGTGGAAACCTCTCTTTAATAGACTAATTTTAAAAATCTTGAGAGAAAGTCCGAAAGAAAAATCCAAAGAAAATAATATCTGCTAGCGATGAGCTTGGGTTCTTACAATTAAGAAGAGTGATGTCAAACGCCACACCCTGAAAGCCCAAAACATGTCGTGACCCACAAACATGTTTTCGTTGGCGCATAAGCTAAACTTACCTGCCGCGTTTCAACGCTGTTATGTAGTGTCTCAACGTTGTATTCTTTGTATTCCTCTATTTCGTACCTTTTTGCCCATGTGGTCTATTTTCTCGATAATCGAAACCGTACTTTAAATGAACAAATACCAAACGTGAAAGGTTAGCTATGAATAAGCTTTATAAATAGCTCACAAAGATGGGCATTGATTGTATATTTGTTTGATATGCATTATAGACGTTCCAGCTGATACAAAGGCATTGGATTGGGCAACAAGGTTGAAAGTAGCGTTGGGAGCAGCAAAAGGATTAGAATACTTACACGACAAAGCCAACCCACCAGTGATATACAGAGATTTGAAGGCATCAAACATTCTATTAGACAATGATTTCAATGCAAAGCTGTCGGATTTTGGTCTCGCAAAGCTCGGGCCTGTCGGGGACAATTCCCATGTTTCCTCCAGAGTTATGGGAACCTATGGATATTGTGCTCCCGAGTATCAAAAAACCGGCCAACTCACGCTCAAATCCGATGTCTACAGCTTTGGCGTCGTCTTGTTGGAGCTCATCACTGGCCAAAGAGTCATTGACAACGCTCGTCCAGTTAAACAACAAAATTTGGTCGCTTGGGTGAGTCAAAATTGTTATGGTATGATATTGTCCACTTTGAACATAAGCTACTCTCATGACTTTGCTTTAGTCTTTCCCAAAATGTTTCATACCAATGAAAATGTATTCTTGACTTATAAACCTATTATCCTTCCCTAAATTAGCCATCATCCCCTCGAACGCCTCTCCTGAGCTCCTGAGGCCTATGGAACCCTCGAACAGGCTCCCCTTAATCGAGGCTCGACTCTTTCTCTGGAGTTCTTAAACAAAATACACTATTTGTTCGATATTTGAGTCACTTTTGACTACACCTCAAGGTTCAAAACTTCTTTGTTCTATTGACATAACTAAGCTAAGAGCATAGCTCTAATACCATGTTAGGAATCACGGCTCTCCATAATGATATGATATTGTCCACTTTAAGCATAAGCTCTCGTGACTTTACTTTGAACTCTCCTAAAATATCTTATACCAATGAAAATGTATTCATTACTTATAAACCCATGATCATTTCCTAAATTAGTCAATGTGGGACTCCGTCCCAACAATCCTCCCCTCGAACAAAGTACATTTTAGAGCCTCCTCCAAGATCTATGGAGCCCTCGAACAGTCTCCCCTTCATCGAGGCTTGACTCTTTCTCTAGAGTCTTCGAACAAAGTACACCTTTTGTTTACACTTTTGACTACACATTCGAATACTATATTAGAAAGATTCATGTATTAAAAGTGATAAAAAAAAAGTTGAATTTTTTCGTACATTTAGGCATACCCAATATTCAAGGAACCAGCGAGTTTCAAGGAGCTGGCCGATCCCCTTCTTGGGGGAGACTTCCCAGTGAGGGCTTTGAACCAAGCAGTCGCGGTCGCCGCCATGTGCCTGCACGAGGAGGCAGCGGCACGCCCGTTGATCAGCGACGTCGTGACCGCTCTCAGCTTCTTGAGCGCAGAAGCCACGCAATCGTCGTCATCGTCGTATGGCGATGTCCCCTCACCACTTAATGATCACAGTCCAATCAACCCATCCAAAGCCAAAGCCAAAGCCAAACCCAGAGACTATCTTCACGACGACAACGAAACGGCCGAGGCGCGCCAACGAGCGGTGGCCGAAGCCATCGAATGGGGCTCCTCCTCCAGGCAAAACGCCGCCGCTTCGCGCCCCCAAAGTTGTTCTTCCTAAATTTAATAAACCCACGCTCTCATTCCATATGTATATTAAATTCCAATTACGTTACAATATACTAATTATTATTCATTTAACGGTCAAAATATGTTTTTTATTTTATTTTTTTATTTATTTAAAGGAAAGTTGGTGGGTACTTTTTTTCAAACAAAATATAAAGATATTTTTATTCATTTTACCTATTATAAAAATACTATATTAAATTATTCGATGCATAAACAATAATTTATTGATTGAAGTATATATTTACTTAATTTTTTTTCGTAAGAATAAATAAATTAATATAAGTACTTAATTTAAATTAATTCGTTTTAATTTGTTAAATTAATTTATTTATGGATATTTTAGTTACCATAATGGATCATTCAATGGACATTATTCAGTGATTATTAATTATTAATTATATAATATTTTTAGTACATTAATTAAACTATATAATTAATTAAAAATTTAATTAGAAACTATATTACCTAATGCCTTTAAATGTTTTTAACCGACTTTTCAAAAGGATGAAAAAAGTGAGATAGAATAATATGTTCGAGAAAGACATAGATAGATCCAAATAATCATACGTGTTTTAAAACTACAATTTGATATAAAACTTAGATCCGAAAGGTTACATCCTAAATTAACAAAGTTCAATCTCGAGAGGGTTAAGGTCCAAGTCAACCCAAATTGAAAGGGTCGGACCTAAAGCTATGTAAGTGCAAGCCCACGTGAATGAGAGATTTGAGCATCGTAAGATAAGAATCATAAGATTGAAATATTATCGGATGTTATAAAATTCGACATTTAATTTTATGTTTTTTTGTCGGGAATGGTTAAATTATTACAAATACAATTATAAATTAGAAAGTAAAAAAATTTAAATGGTTAAAAATCTAAAAGTGTTTAGGATTAAATTGTTAAAATAAAAGTGATTTTTAAATATATTTTAATTAATTTTAGGCCATTGAAACTGAAATAAATTTTGATGGTACATTCTAGAAAAACAGGAATCAATTCCAATGGTTGAGAATACCTTTCCAACTATAAAAGCGCTTCCACCCAACAAATTCGTTGTCAAGTTCTGCTATTTCTAGCGAAACCATCGCCTCTAATTTCCTACCTTGCTCAGGTTCGTCTCTTTCTTTTCGATCTATTTTGTGATTCTTTTCTACTGGGGACTGCATTTCTTGTTGTCTAGTTCTTATGCAATTGTTTCTGTTTTTGTTTTTTTTTTTCTATCATTTGGAATCCTCGTGTTTGAATCTGAGTTTGGTTTCCCGCGACGGAAATCTTTAGGACCTCATCATTCTATGGTTGCAATGCGGATCTTTTCTTGTTTGTGCCCTGTATTTCGGATTGAAAGAAGCCTGTGACGTTCCAATAATTTTCAGTTTTTGTGTCTATTGGTAATGTGCGTGGAGATCTGGCTTGATGCGTTACTTTTATGGTGTTTTGTTTTGTGATTTCACTCGCTAAGATTATATTGTTCTACGATTGTGGAGGCGTTCCTGAATCCTCTATCCTGGAACAAAGGAAGAATCCTTGTGTATTTTCCAATGATATGGGATTTTTGGAGATGCAGAGAGATCTGCTAATGGGCGTAGGGTCTCTCTCGCATTTGTAATTAATAGCTTATTTTGTTGGATCTGAATAAGTTTCTCCGTTCTATAACTGTCTTGTTTTTGTTTTTGGAAAATTAAGCTGATAAACACTTAATAAACCTTTGAATTTCTCTGTTGCAATCTACTTTCCAACAATGTTACTAAAATCCATGTTAAGTTCAAAAGCTAAAAAAGGTGGTTCTTAATTTTGAAATTTTGCTTAAGAATTCAAATCTTAAACGAAGATCATTATAAAGAATCGTGAGAAAATAAGCACATTTATAAATAAATAATAAAAAAAAAAAATTCAATGTTTATCAACAGGATCTTAGTTCAGGACATTGTTTATACTATTTGTTGGTGTTTTGTCTCCTTTGTGAACTGTTCAGATTTGATTGTTTATTGTGTGGGATGATATTCAATTGTGTTTTCTTGATATTGAACCTTATTTTTTTCCATTGTGATTTGCATAGGTCGTCCGTTTCTTATTATCAGTGATTTTGCTTCCTTGAGCAACTGAAGATAATAAGAATAACTATTAGTCAAATTTTTGAGTAATGGCTGAGGTAATGAAGGCTCACACCTTTTAATTTGTTCAATTTCCTCTTGTGTTGTTGTTTGGAAGCTGATTCGTCTATATTTTCTTTGAAATTATGGAATCTATTGCAGGAAGGTCACAAGGTCACTTTGAATGTTTATGACTTGAGCCAAGGTCTAGCCCGGCAGCTTTCCACCGCATTCCTCGGGAGACCAATCGAGGCCATATGGTAAGTCATTGGCATAGCCTATTTAAAATTGAATCCAAATGTTTGTGCTTTGTGACGGTGCAAATGATTAGTATTTGGAAGCTATAGTGTGATGAGTTTTTTAGATATATTAAGAACATGCCTCATGTGGGCTCCCTTTGATATTTGTTTTATTTTGTGTGTTCGGTTTCAAAAACTATGCTTGGTGAATGGTTTTCAATAGCCAAATTCCATTAACGAAAACAAGTTTTTAAATGCTACCCTTTTTAGTTTACAAAAAATTTCTTGGATCTTGTATAGGGCTTGAAGTCTTGGGTTGAAAATTGTCAGAGTGTTTGAAAAAAGTGTTTTTAAGTTCCGAAAAGGGATTTAAGCACTTAGAAAGTCATTTCAGAGTTCAGGGTTCTGATTGGATAACTAACTTACTATACTTTGGTCAAATTTCTAATTTGTGACAGGCACACAGGAATAGTTGTGTATGGCAATGAATATTATTTTGGTGGAGGTATTCAACATGATCCTGCTGGAAGAACTCCATATGGAAAACCGATGCGATCGATAGATTTAGGAACGACACACATTCCCAAGGACGTTTTCGAGATTTACTTGCAGGATATCAGCCCTCGGTACACAGCCGAGACCTATAGTTTACTCTCACATAACTGCAACAACTTCAGTAATGAAGTTGCACAATTTTTAGTTGGTGCGACCATTCCTGATTACATTCTTGACCTCCCTAACATAGTTATGAGCAGTCCCATGGGCGCCCTCATATGTATGTCATTTTAGTAACCATGCTTTCACTTTTCATTTGTTGGGTCAAGTAAATTCTTAATGAACATGATTTCTTCTCCAGTGCCCATGATTCAGAACCTGGAAACTACGTTGAAGTCAGGTGGCGTTCCGAAGACCCCACAGTTCAATCCTGCTCCAGCTAATGTCACTAGATCATCACCGTCGGGGTCAACAAATAGCTCTAGTACTCCGGTGGCTGTCAAATCAAAGTCGGAGGAAGATGATGCCAAGCCACCTGAGAAGACAACGCCTGCAGCAGCACCGCAGAAATCGGACGCGAACGAGGTTGCAGACCCACTCAGGGATGTTCGTAGCAAGGTGCAGGAAGAGATCGGCCAAGAATTTGCAGCAATCATGGCGACGGGGACTCTGCGGGCGAGCGAAGCAGCAGCATTGGCAACAAAAAGAGTGATGCAGAAGTATGGGCATGCTACACTATCTCAAGGCTAGATTCATATTAATAAACGATGCGATATTAATGATAGCTGTAGAGGATGGAGTGGTGTAGGAGAGTAACTTACTTGTATGGGATGTCTTTCTTTGTATGAGGGAAGAATTAAGTTGACTGACTATGGCTGAATTCAGAATGCTTTAGAAAGAGCATACATATCTTCTATTACGTATTGAATTACTAAACTTCAATGGAGTCAAGATTTTTTTTTTTTTAAAAAAAAAGAAAAATGCTTTATTTCGAGCCATTTTAATAGAAAAATCAACTGGTTCAAATCTTAGTGGTGGATTAATTTTAATATTTTTTATTTGATATTTTATTTAGATTTTTTAACATGGGTTAAAATTTTAATATATTTTCTTCTCATAAAATAATTAATCCTATTAATATTCGTTGAAATCTAGGTAAATCTTAGCTGTGGTTAACTTTTAAATTTTTTTTCTCGATATTTTATATGGGGTTTTAAAGCGTGTGACTCAAATGACGGGATATCAATGGGTTCGACCAAAGTAGAGAAAGCAATGAGATAGTCCCACTTGACCATAAGTACAAAGGTAAGAAGCTTTCTAAGGATGACATCCTTTTATATATGATTTATTTGAGACTTCCAAAAATTACAACCCTAACCCAATTAACCAGTAAGGAAAAACCAGTCGTTTTAGCAAAGCTGCAATTAGAAAGGAAAGGAAGAATGGTGAAGACATCAGTGTTTGCAATGTCGTTAAACTTAATGGTGTATTAGTGACACATTGGAAAAAGGACTAGTTTGTGTACAAATATATAATGACAAAGTGATCCCCTATGGTTCTTAATGGTCGAAGGAATACAAATGCAACTACCTAACTCACGAACAATATTTATCGACCACAAAAGCTTAAGGCAGATCAAATGGTTTGAATCAATGAAAGACTATGTCGTATCCCTTGAACCCTAATCAAGACAACTCACGCCTCGGAGCTCTTTTATTTATTTATGAAAAAAACAATAGGGGTGGATGGCACGTGGATTTGACGAATAAATAGATTAGTAATATGAATGTGTAAATATAGATTCGAGATGAACTCAATCATATCCCTTGAACCCTCAAACGGCGTCCTGCTTTCTCAGCGGCGACACTGTGGCAACCATATGACTGCCGCATGTGTCTCTTTTCCTGTTTTTCATTTATTTTTGTTTCCTAATTTTCTTTTCTTTTACCTTTTCTATAGCTTCCATTCAATTCAATCATGGCGATGATCCAGAAAACGCCATAGCTTTCTTCCTCGTCTTGTTTTTTTTCCCTCATCCTTCTCCTCTGCCCCTTCAAATCGACGTCTTATTCAAATTTCTTCAATTTCCCCTTTTCCACGCCTAACCCATCGCGAATTTCCCTCGTTTCTTACCTGGGTTTTCCCTGTTCTGCAAAATTCTGTAGTTACCAGTCTTGCTCCTCTGTTTTATTCAGGTTTCTTGCTCCTCTGTTTCTGTATTTTCTGTTTTATTTTTTCTCCAAGTATTTGGAAAGATTGCTGTTCTGTTTCAATTATTGTGGACGGTGTTTGTTTCCCGATTCTCATAGTTTGTTACTGTTCTTGATTTCTTACTTGCCAAGTTAGAGGAAGAGCTTAGGATATCCGATTTTCTGGTGATTGAAATCCATGACGTTCCACGAGATTCATTCATGGACCTTCTGTGGACTAGTCAGAGCTTTTCTTAACCTAGCTGTTGTTTATTTTCTTTTGTGCGTGTCAGCGACTGTGTTTATCCCATCTAAGATTTTGAAAGTTGTCGGGTTCTGCTTGCCTTGTCCTTGTACTGGATTTTATGGGAACCAGAACCCTAATTTGTGTTTGCATAGACTCCTTTTTAGTTGGCCCAAGAGGAAGATCTATTTGGTGCTCGATTCGGTCAAGCATAGGTTTCCTTTTGATTTGATTTTGGTCGATGATCAAATGGGTAAGAATATGAATTTGTCAAGGGAGAATCATCATACAGATGGAGTTCCTCTGCTGCAATCTGCGGCATGTTGTAGCAAGGGTAATAGGATTATGTTCCAGAGGCCAAGGCGGAGGAGAGCTTCTGTTGAATATGGGAAATTGTTCAGAAAGGAATGGGAATTTCTGGCATTGGATCAAAAACAAGACCTCATTCCAGGTGGGTTATGTGATCAATTTCATATTCTTCATCAATATTACAAGTTCTTTAAATGTTGTGAACTTATGATGTATTGTTATCTTCCTAGGATTGTTACTGCTTCCTTTCTCTGACATGACAAGTTTGTTTGTTTTTCTGGTTATGAAACTGTTTTGAAGATTAACTGGACTGTTACTAATCGATTTGATGCTAGCCAAAGTAAGAGTGAAGGAACATTACCTGATTCCTTTTTCCCCTTGACTGTTATTCCTATGATACGAGATCACTGCTCATTTATAGATGTAGCTGTGCTAACAAACAAGGACTAACCAGCTAACCGCACGCTTTCCGACTTCAAAGTAACGAACCACCCGTACATTTTATGAAAGAAATTTGTTGGAAGCTGTATTTAACTCATCGTGAATTCCCAATCTCTTTTTTTTTTGTTTGGCTTATGTAGAGGAGGAGGTGTAGGAGGGGTTCTATGTTAATTTTTTTGCTATATAATGATGTTTCTGTGACCTTGCTATTTCAGATGATGTTAATGAATCATATCATATGGACTTGGGTCGAAGAACCTGGCAAGGGTTCGAATCAAGTGGTTTAGTTGGCGAAAATAGTTGTCTGAATAAAGGTTCTTCCACTATTGGACATGGTACCAATAATGATCAAGAGAGAGACATTTTTGGAAATGAAGTCTCTATTAGATTGTTGGAGCAGGCTCTTGAAGAAGAGAAAGCTGCTCGGGCGTCTCTCTTTCTGGAACTGGAAGAGGAGAGAGCTGCCGCTGCTACAGCTGCCGATGAAGCAATAGCGATGATAACACGCTTGCAAAATGAGAAGGCATCGGTTGAAATGGAAGCAAGACAATATCAGAGGTTAATAGAAGAAAAATTTGCTTATGATGAAGAAGAGATGAATATCCTTCGAGAGATTCTTGTTCAGAGGGAAATAGATTATCATGTTCTGGAGAAGGAAATTGAAGCATATAGACAGATGGATTTTTCAGAAAAGGAAGAGTTAAAAGGAAACTGGGATTTCATAGTAGACGAACATAAAGAACAGTCTTCCACAGCTCGTTACTCAAATGGAGATCCACCCGTAGTTCATCAAATTGAAAACGCTCTCTCTCTTTCAAGTAAAGCAAAGTCGAACGAATCTAACAGTTGTAACTCTCAATGCCACTTTAATGAAGAAGGGTTGCTTAAGCAAACGATCTGGACGGATAAAGACAATGAACTGATGGATAATAGCTTATTATTTGAGCGCACTGCTATTGAGGAAGCTCTACGTCGTGGTGGTTTTGAGAAAAGCTTTCTTTCTCGTGGGGGGGTGCAAAACAGATTGGAACACATAGATCACACAATTAATGATCTTGGAAGTTCCATCCTTGATATGGAAATAGACGTTCAAGATATCCATGTGATTGATGAAAAACTCCACATGGATGACTCAAGAGAAGAGAGAAGTTGATAATTAACCATCTAAATCAACCATAGAAGTAAAATTCTGGGCTGTTTAGTTATTTGTAGTTTGATGCAGTGTGCTCCAGAAGAATTTTGTCTATATTGAAAGGTCGTCGTCGCAGTGTCGTCCGGTTAGAAGGGTCAGAACTTCTCCATCTGTGAAGAAAAGGATAGAGAATAATGGAATTTCCTGTTGAAATACCAAACGCCAAGATATTTGATGGTTTGGAGTTCCTTTTAAGGTATGAATTGTCTGTTTACGTTACCATTTATTCATTGTTAATGACCTTATTTAGTTGATCATGGACTCTGCTGATATCTTTGTCTCTTGAAGTTCATATTGATTGAATTGGAAAATGGCAGATGTTAATTCCATTCTGAAAAATGTTAACAATGTGCGTTCAAGTGATATCTTTTAGAGTTCAAGGACTAAATAGATATAAACTTGATAGTCAACGATGTGCGTTCGAGGACCTTATAGATATCTTTTAGAGTTCAAGGACTAAATCGATATGAAAGTCGATGTCGGTGGGCATGCATGATGGTTCTGCAAAGGAACTCCTTGTTTGCAAAGCTGAAGAAAAGAAGGCTTTTGAGACCACCTTTCACTTTCGTGTACTCATATTCTCTGCGACACAGGACGGACAGATTTGACTCAATTTTATCTTAGCTTTATAGAGACGTCGATATCGATCAATAGTATGAAGAATGAATTATAGAAGGAAGGAAGTCATAAAAGTTGATCGAATCATAAATAAATCTCTGTTATTAGTATTAGATTCTTACTAATTGTATACTTTTCTTTTGTTGATAACTTCCAGGTCAGGAGGGGAAGATTCATGAGGATTGTAAATGCCGTTCTGTGAAGAAGAATCTCTGTACATTTTTTTTTTTTTTTGTCCCTTTCTTTTCCAGTTATACTATGAACAGTTTCCTTTGTAAATTAATTATTGATTAGGTACCATTTCTTGATATCATTTGTGTTTGTAACCTGTTGTAAATATGTACATATTTTTCCTTAAAAAACAAACACATTGCGAGTATCTTCCAAAATTTTCTTCTTGTTTTCTTTTGTTGCTAAATAAATTACCTTTTTTGTTCGGGGAGATTTTTTAACGAACGGCTGACGAGTTTTGTTAAGACTCGGGTCTTGAGAATGTATATTTTTTAATTCTTGGTACATCTTGATATCTTACCTTCCTAGCATTTTATCAAAAATCTGTACCGTCCATAAGATAGTGTTATGGGATGGTTTAATTGAATGTTACGACGATTTGGTTGGGGGTTACTTTGACTCCGACCTCAAGATGGTTTTTTGGGATTGCCCACGAGACCTCGCAATTCGTACCGAAAGTAGTGAGATGGCGCCTATTGGGTTGGAATATTTGGTCTCTCAAACTTTTCACCATGTTGATGAATGCTTGAAATCCAAATTCAAATCTTGGCTGGTGATCTTGGATCAATATTTTGATTGGGCTTTTGGGTGGGGGCACAGTAAAAAAGGCAACAAAATGCCAAGTTTGAGTGTGAATGTGAATTCTCAACCAGAATAAAAGTGGTCAAAACTAAGGCTGTAAGTTTCAATTTTGTGTTGGAATCTGATTCTGATCTGTATCAGAATTCAGAAGCTGTTGGAGTTGGAGATGGAATTGGAGTTGAGCACTAAAGTAATCGACAACTCGAAGTAAAAAATACGGCGTTTTCAGAAGCATCGGGGAAGGCGAAGAAGAGACAACGTCCGTCCTGCGTCCTTTTCGCTTTTGTTCTTTTCATTCTCTTTGACGATTTCCTCAATTGATCCTCTGCATGATCTCTGCCCTGATTCCGTTTCCGTCAATTCAGCCAGTTTCTGGGCTCTCTCTCTCTCTCTCTCTCTCTCTCTCTCTGGGTTTGCATCGAATAATTTTTGATCTAACACAATGCCGGGTAGACTTTCGGATCCGATTGAATTTGATTTCGTCAACTTTGATTTCTGCTTCCCACACTCGATCGTCTTGTTTTTGTGATTCGTCTACCTCCCTCTGTTTCAGGAGATTTTGGTGAAGATGAGAGGGCGAGGGTTTTTGAACCTGAATCCTCTGAAGATGACAGACGGCGAACTCGGTCTAAATCTCTTAGGAAGAGGGCGATCAGTGCTTCTGCTAAATTTAGCAACACGATTAGAAGGCAAAGCAGTAGGGTTGCAGATTGCCGCTTTGCTCCGATTTCGGTTGATGAGGTTCGGGACGCCGGGGAGGAAGATTCCGTGAATAAGTTCCGCCAGGCTTTGATCGCGAGAGATCTGCTGCCAGCCCGTTTTGATGATTACCACACTATGCTGAGGTAGCTCAATTGTTGTTTGAACACTAGTGGATTTAAACGATCTGAATAAGCTTCTATGGACGACACCGATTAAAGAATTGCAGGAAAATTTTAGATTTAGACGTCTTCTCCACATTTTTTTTCGTATAATTCGTGTTCTTACCTCACTGTGCTTGTTAGCATTCTTGCTAGATATTCACAACCACATCAACAGCTCTATTTAATTCAATACGTATCAAATTTCTTCATAGCCTAGGCAGAACTTTCTTCCTTCATTGCTTGGTTTCTAGAGAGTTTAATTTAATGAATAATTTGGAGACGAAAAATCAATAGGGTCATGGTTCCATGTGTAGATATCATGTGGCCTCTGCGTCTGCAATTTCTAGAGAATTTTGCAATCGTTCTTCCTATGCCATTTTTTTTAATGAATATTGTTCCAACGTAATGTATAGTTGGGTTTCTTTCTTCTAAATTACTGAAGAGATTTGAAAAAACAATCTTGGCTAGAACTTATCAGTCATTGGTGAAAAGATTGTTTTGTGTTTTAGAAAAAGATTAAACCATCAGGTATCTACGAGTGCGCATTACAATGATGAATATTCGACCACCAAGAACTGTACACCACATAGACACTTGAGTGTACTTTGAACTTTAGAACTCCACAAGATTTTGCAACAAGTGGGAGTGCCTTCTAGTTTTGCAATTATGTCATAAAATTGTGATTTACCATGGAAGAGAAATGAGATATGAAGTTTCTTTTATCGCTTGTTACTTCTCTACTGAATTTTCTTTTCTTTCTTTCTTTTTTTGCCCTCAGATTTCTCAAGGCTAGGAAGTTTGACATGGATAAAGCTCTCAACATGTTTACAGAGATGCTCAGCTGGAGAAAAGACAATAATATAGATACTATTATGCAGGTAATGTGGGACGATGTCTACTTATTTATATATATGTACATTGTTTTGCGTTTCAGTAAACGAATGTTTCAAACATGAAAGTTTAATGATTACGAAAGAATGAGCTGAGACCTATACCCTTGCTGATCTAGCAGTGAGGTCTTAGTTTTTTAAGAAACAAATTTTCATAACAAAAAGAAAGTACGAACGGATGCTGAACCTAAACTAATATCTCTGTAGGATTTCATATATGATGAGTATGAAGAAGTTCAACGATGTTATCCTCACGGTTACCATGGTGTGGATAAAGGAGGAAGACCTGTTTATATTGAAAGACTTGGAAAAATTGAACCTGGCAAGCTAATGAATGTTACCACAATAGATCGGTTTTTGAAATATCATGTCCAGGGGTTTGAGAAGCTTTTTGCTGAGAAATTCACAGCATGTTCTATCGCTGCCAAAAGACACATATATTGTACAACAACAATACTGGATGTTCAGGGACTGGTAATTTCGGGCATTTCTGAGTGTTACCATGTTATGGTAGTTTTGCATTGTATGTGCTGACAGCGATGATTCTTCTTATAATTGTGTAGAACATCATGAGCTTTGGAAAGCTTGCACATGACCTTGTTATGCGCATGCAAAAAATTGATGGGGACAATTATCCTGAGGTTGCCTAAACTATATTTTATATTTAGTTTCCTTACTCTGGGAGCTTCTAAAAATTTTTTATACTCGCTACTTTGCAGACGCTGAATCAAATGTACATAGTGAATGCGGGTAGTGGGTTTAAATTTCTTTGGAACACTGCAAGAACCTTTCTTGATCCAAGAACTACAGCAAAGATACATGTACAAGTCCCCTTTCAGTTAATTTTCATTTTTCTCGAGCTTATAACAATGCATGAATTTTGAGTACTGAAGTTGTTGTTTCCTTGCTGGTTCTGTAGGTTTTGGGCAGCAAATTTCAAAATAAGTTGTTGGAGGTCATAGACTCAAGGTCTGAGGATTTCAAATGTTTTTGTTTCTCATATTTTCTTTTAATCTCATGCTGATTTTTTTTTTTCCTTTTACTAAACTGAAAAGAATGTTTTCTCCTTAAACAGACAGCTTCCCGACTTCCTTGGAGGAGATTGTTCGTGTTCAAATGAAGGTGGATGTCTTAGATCTGACAAGGGGCCCTGGAATGATCCTGAAATCATGAAAGTCTGGTCCTGTCAATTTAGGATGCTTATTATACTTTGTAATTATCAATTTCTAAAAATATTAACATCCGTAGTGTTAATAGTGTTAGCTTCGTTACATAAAGCGTGAAGTTACATCATTGCTTGTTTTATCTAGCAGCTTGTTTTTGCCGAAGAAGCTACTCACTCGAGGAAGGCCAACAATTTCTATGGCAGAAGCAGTTTTGAAATCGACTTTTTTAACTCGAAGGTGACCTTGTTGTTTCATAGCATATATGGCTTCATTATATATATATTTTTTGCTGACATGTCATTTCTGATGCTATTTCCTTTCCTAGTAGCAGATTGACGGTAATGAAATATCTTCACCTGAATCAGGGTCTGAGACAACTGCCACTACCAGTGCTTCTAGCATCCGAAATTTTGTTTCGGTGACTGGCAGGGTAAGCATGATGGAAATTAAATTATTTTAAGTGCTTCGTAAACACGAACTTTTTTGCTTCAATCAATTCTGAGGAATTAATTGTTTATTACAAAGCTGAAGTTGGCTCCTTCTACTGTTGTGACACTAGGATGCTGTTTGAGATATAATTGTAACTGTTCAATGTTTATGTTCTGAAAAGCTGTTTGCTTGTCTTGCAAATATACGAATTAAAAATCAGTGAGGATAGGTTTTAGGAATTTTCTTTTGGGGTCCCCTTGCAAAAGTAGTACTTCTATTTTAGGTCTATCATAAATCATGTCAGAAATATATTGCATTTCAGGAAGTATAAAGGGAAAAGGTGCTGAAAATTGTCCAATTAGTTGGTAAGGTGTATGCTCTTTTAGCAGTTTTGATCTCGTTAGCAGATCATGTTGTTGAGGAATAGTTTCTACATTCTTACGTAAATATCAATTATTTTTTGTAATTTTTTTGTTTATTTTACTTTTGTGCCAGGAAAAGTGCTTCACACCGAGGCCCGTTAACAGCATCGTTGCACCTACAGTTCCTGCTGGAATAATTGAAGAATATGGTTCAAGTAGGTTAACATTCAACTATTCCTTCATTTTTCTTACCTTAGAAACGAGCTTGATAAAATCTATATGAGATGAACGATGTATCTTCGCTGTAGAATGAGAAAGTTTAAACCGTTCCTGCATTGCATGCACCTAGCTTCCTAGAACTCGTGAGCTTTTTCCTAGACTGCTTGTTGACTTCCTTATCATATATTTTCCATCCTCTTCTAATAGTATGATTTGCGTGCTTAATCTTGGACTGATTATGATTTTTGGATTTCTTTTCGTTCTTAGTGTACCGTACCTACTGATAACAAAGAAAATGATCCATATGTCTTCCCACACTGCATGATTTTATATTTTTTCCTCTTCTTTCAAGGAGGCTTATGAATGTCTTACAGTTAAACATCAAATAAGTGACAGTGTAGTGCTTCTTCCAATATGAACCTGTCATAAAGTTGCCAAGGATATTTTTATTCTATAAAACTGATAAATTAGTTCAAATTGTAAAGACATAAATGTTACATGTGACGGGCATCAATAGTGCTTTATGTGGTAACTGACCTACCTTTGTCTGACTGGGTTTTCGTAAACGTGACAGATAATCTAAATGCTGATGTTCAACCAATAAGGCTACTGAAGAAATTCATTCCTCAAGTTACCAGTACATTTGTTCATTTTGTATTCAGAATTTTTGCATGCATATATCTATTAGTCCCAGGATTCCGGAGAATTTTCATGATTAGACATGCTGAGAATCAACAACCTGAAGACACTTCCAACGACCAGTTGGAAGATTCAGGGCCTCAAGAACAGCCTAATACATTGGAAGTGGACCCAATCTGGCAAAGGCTGCAAAATTTGGAAGTTATGGTGACAGAACTTACCAATAAACCTTCAAAAATCCCTCTAGAGAAAGAGGACATGATTAATGAATCTCTGAACCGTATAAAATCCATAGAATATGACCTGCAGAAGACAAAGAGAGTAAGAAATCTTCCAGAATAACAAGAACACTGAAGTGGTTTGTGCTTTAACTGAACATATTTTCTGCTTGAATCCTAGGCATTGCTTGCTACTGCATCAAAACAAGTGGAGCTTGCTGAGTCAATGGAAAGTATAAAGGAAAACAACTTAGTTGTAAGTCTCCAAAATACTTATTTAACATTTTGCACTTCAATGATTAAGCAATTGGTTGTGAACTCCTATTATACATGCTGCAAAAGTATGCATAGTCTTGTTTTTTCCATTATGGAGAAGTCTGTTCACCATTACCAAACATTGTCACGAATTGCAGGGAGCGTATTCATGTTGGCCTAGAACTCGAAAACCATTTTTGTATTGAAGTTTAGCCCGTCACCACCGGTCGAAGTTTTGTTGAATTATCAATTCAGGTTATCTCTCTTTCTCTCTCTCGATCTGAGATGGCTTGTTAGGAAGAATCATCTTCTTATTTCGCTCCCAATTCCATTGTTCTTTTCAGATCTTTCTATGGAACGGAAGATGTTTCTGATCATAAAGAAGAAAAATGGTATACGCACATAATCAGAGTTCTTTTGTATAGAGCATAACACACAGTATCACACCCACACACATTAATATAACTGTTCTTTTACATTTATATTGTACATGATTTACAGTTTTTCTCTTTTGCTCGTTTCCTTATTGAGTCTTGAAACTGATACATAGATATAAGAACTATACATGACCTCACTCAGTTGTGTATTATATCAACTAACATCTGACTAAATATACAAAACATTCCTTGTTTCCCCCTGAGTGTCAGATAATATCATAGTATACATCTGTTTTAACTCGGTTTCATATCATATCTGCAGCCTCTCGATGATATGAAAGTACCCCAAAGCATGTTTTTGTTTTTAATCATTCGGAATCAATTTTTAGGCATTGAAATCATGATTGGTTGTGTGAAATCAAACGTTAAATTGATTTGTTTTGTTGTATAGTTTATGTCGAAGATATGGTGAAGTTTGAACTAACTTCAAAACCTTGAACAAGGGATGAATTGCGAGATCCATGCCCATGAACAAAGTAGGTCGAAGTAACCTAACTCGTCTTTTATAGTCTTTTCTATTTTTATATCACACGAGCTTACTCACTAAAGTTTAAATCCAGTAATAAATTCATATCAACTGATGAGTCATTTGGCTCATAAAATTTAGATCAGTCCTTTCAAATTCAAGAGAGATAGCATTAGATACGTGGACGAGACTCAAACTTAGATGCATTACTTCTTTACATTAAATATAATCTTCATCCCGACTAATTAAATGTGAATTACAAGATAGTTCTAATTCAGGTATCAAATATTAGTAGCACTCGTAATATTAATATATTTAACTCAATTACAAATGACTTAATTCCCCCGATGTATTCATGACATAGATTATGAGATCGATGTAATCCCTTGCATAAATTAATTGGCATTTTAGAACTAAATGGATCAAATTTGAAAAATTAAAAAAATTTAGGGGAAAAAAAGAATAAAATATTTAATGTCACACCAATCGGAGATGTGATACTAAGGCCGTGGATGCGAGGCGAATGGCCTGAGAATCTCAAAGCTCAGCATCCATTATCCATGGCCGCCCACTCCACTCCCTCCATCCTTCTTCCACCGGCAGTCAGCCATTCAAATCCTAAGAACCGTGTATTTCTTTGTCAACAACGAGCGAGCCATCACAATTTCGAATCTCCCGCCCCATCTTCCTCTTCGTCTTCTACGGATGGTAAGCTCATGCAGAGAAGTCCTCGCGAAGGACGCATGGACATCGCAAAGCTGAAGGCGAAGGAAGCGGGCGAGAGAAAAGAGGAGGTCAACAGGAAGATTGCTTCTCAGAAAGCCATTTCTGTGATTTTGCGCAGGGAAGCCACGAAGGCCGTCATTGAGAGGAAGAGAGGCCCCACTAATTCTAAGAAACTGCTTCCGCGAACTGTTCTTGAGGCTCTCCATGAACGAATCACGGCCTTGCGATGGGAGTCTGCGCTCAAGGTCAGTTAATTTTGGTTTTAAGCTGCGTCTGATTTTTCCTTTTCTAGTATTCGTTTGGAAATTTATAATCGCTTTGGTTGGAGACTCTTGGAAGAACAACGTAAAGGTGTTTTGTTCTTCCCTCTTTTTGGTTCTTGTATGATGAGTGAAATGACTCTTGTTCGGAATTCCAGCAGTTCCCTTCATGTTTGAGTTCAATGTAATTCATTTTAAGAACAAATTTAATTGACTGCTTTGAGTGCAAATAAACCTCAATTGAAGCTCAGAAGTTGGATCTTTCTTCATTTAGCAACCAGGAAAGAAGAAACAAGTTTATCTTTGGATTGAGTCGGTAAACACGGGCAGCACCGAACGAGAATGAATATGTATAGTTCTGGTACAACAAAGACGAGGCATAGAAATATAAATCACCATGGAACCTAAAAGTTTGAGCTTGTGGGTAACAACAAATTTAATTTATTTCAACACTTCAACATTCACTAGGTGGATTTGCTCGTGTGTTAGCGATCAACTGGAAGAGGACATTCTGGTTTCCTGTCTTTTTGGGGCATATCAGACTTTGTTGGGACGATCTAAGGCTTTGACTTATCTTACAACCATGGAATAGATTCGGTGAGATCTCACATCGGTTGGGGAGGAGAACAAAACATTATTTATAAGAGTGTGGAAGCCTCTCCCTAGTAGACCCGTTTTAAAAACCCTGAGGGAAAGTCCGAAAGGAAAAGCTCAAAGAGAACAATATCTGTTTGCGGTGGAATAAGCTGCTATTGCTATTTGGAGTGGGAATTTGTATGCATGAGAAAAATTGAAACTGAACTGCGGATGTGCATTCTATACTCTAAATGCATAAGGCCAGCAACTTAAGAAAAACTGGCACCATTGACAACTTATGGATTGTGTCATTAGCATTAATGCTAAATTTTGTTCATTGTTAAGAACAAGAAAAGTTCAAAACTTGGCCAAGAACGACCGTGATTAAGCTAATTCGTCTTCTTAATTGATTATGGATTTCAGGTTTTTGAACTACTACGCGAACAATTGTGGTACAGACCTTACGCCGGGATGTACATCAAGCTAATTGTCATGCTTGGAAAATGTAAGCAACCTGAAAAGGCCTATGAGCTGTTCCAAGAAATGATCGAGGAAGGCTGTGAAGTTAGCCATGAGTCCTATACTGCTCTCCTGTCGGCCTATAGTAGGAGTGGTCTTCTTGACAGGGCATTTTCACTCCTCAACGAGATGAAAAACAGTCCTGATTGCCAGCCTGACGTTCACACTTACTCTATCCTCATAAAATCATGCTTGCAGGTGTTTGCATTCAACAAAGCACAAACTCTACTCTCTGACATGGTGACTCGAGGAATAAAACCGAACACTATTACATATAATACCTTCATTGATGCTTATGGCAAAGCAAAAATGTACTCTTACTTGCCTGCCTTTTGAGAACATAATAGATGATTCATCTGGTTGCTGACTGAACTATGTTTAAATTTGAGTACTATAGATGATAATCAACTTCATTTTTAGATGGAGCTTATATCTTTCTGCAGGCATAACGCCTTCCACGGCCAGTTCTCTTCAATCTTTCCTCCAGAGTCAACTGCTAGAAGTTGAGCTTGGTTATAGCTAGTAGTTGGAGCCAGCATGGGGTGTGTGAGGTCTCCTTTTGTAGGAAAGGGGTGGGTGCCTTGGGGCTGTTAGAAGAAAATGGTTTCGTCTTTTATGCTTATGGACTAGTTCTGCTCCTCTATGTCATGGTTGTTATCAATCTCTCTAGAAACAGTTCAAACCCACCACTAGCCGATATTGTCCTCTCTAGGCTCTCCCTTCTGGGCTTCCCTTCAAGGTTTTAGAATGTCTGCTAGAGAGAGGTTTTTATACCCTTATAAGGAATGTTTTGTTCCCATCTCCAACCGACGTGGGATCTCACAACTTCTGTCTCTTCTTTGCATTGTCCTGTCTTATAATTTGCGACCAGATGAATGTGTCTACTACTTCCATTGTAGAAAAGTAATTCTTTTTGTGTGTATATATTCTGCAGGTTTGCTGAAATGGAGTCCATCCTTGTGGAAATGCTGAGTGATGATGGTTGTAAACCCGATGTTTGGACAATGAACTCGACACTTCGAGGCTTTGGCAGCAGTGGACAATTAGAGACCATGGAGAAGTGTTATGAAAAGTTCCAGGGAGCTGGAATCCAACCAAACATTCAGACCTTCAACATCCTTTTGGATTCATACGGCAAAGCCAAAAGCTATGAGAAAATGAGTGCTGTTATGGAGTATATGCAGAAGTACCATTATTCATGGACAATCGTAACCTACAACATCGTTATCGACGCATTCGGGAGGGCTGGGAATTTGAAACAGATGGAGCATCTCTTTAGACTTATGAGATCAGAGAGGATCCAACCGAGTTGTGTAACACTTTGCTCGCTCGTAAAAGCCTACGGTCAAGCAGGAAAACGCGACAAAATCGAAAGTGTACTGCACATAGTCGAAAATTCCAATATAACGCTGGATACCGTCTTTTACAACTGTCTTGTGGACGCTTACGGGCGAATGGAATGTTTTGCAGAGATGAAGGCGGTACTCGGAATGATGGAGCAGAGAGGATGCAAGCCTGATAAGACTACCTACAGGATCATGGCTCGAGCTTATTCAGATGGAGGAATGGCCAACCATGCCAGGGAGATCCATGATCTTGTAAGAACAGCAGAAGCAAGTAAGAGAACTCGTCCTGACTTATGATATTAATCTCTTAGCATATGTAATGAAATAAATCTCAGTATTGATAATTAAAGGAGAAATTTAAAAATAAATTATCTCAATCAGGGAAAAAAATTGGATTTGGGCTTTGAGGGGTGGGCCAGGCCCATGCAGTAGTGCAAGGCAAGGGCGACGCTCAAAGGCCCACAATAGCAAGCTACTGTATTGGGCCTTTCCCCGAGAAAAATTAATTTAATATCATGTGGGCCGATGGCCCACGTATCAGATATTAAACTGATAAGAACAGATACTACACTTGATCTTAGCCAAAAGGCCGAGAAAGGTATGAAGATTTTAAGTCACATGATTCCCCTTTTATACCAATCCTTTGTCGCTCTCATGATGGGCTTTCTCGATGTGGGACGATTCTATACGCCACAATCTTGCCTTTCTTTCTTTATTTCCTTATTATAATTATTTAATAAATTCGGTTTAATCTATTTTAGATATTTTTATTATTTTATTACTTAAATTCTAAAACCAAATACGACTTTTTTTAATATTTTTGTTGGCATTATTTAATTTAATTTTCAAACTATTAGTTATTATTTATGACCGTAACAAGCTTTTTAATGTTTGAAAAAAAATTGTTTATGGAGTCAAATATTCAAAGTTGAATAAAGAAAATTAAAAAGTCTTATACTAATAACTATTTTTAAATTAAAGTAAAATAATAATCGTTGTGTTAAATTAGTTTTTATGTTTCGAATATAATAATTTAGTCTCAGATTTACGATGATTTCATGTGTTCGAGTTCGTTATTTATTTTTTAAAAAATAAATTAATAAAATATAATTATTCTAAAAGTATCCAATAGTTTAAACATGCAAATTAAGGAGAATGAATAACGATTGTGCAGTGAACATGTTTAGTACCACGATTGTACTTCTTCTAACCACGTGACACTATGATTTAAGATTGATCATGATTATCTTTCCGGAAATCTAGTCCTAACCTACTTTTCACGCTTCTTTGTGACTTTGGATGAGATTTTTTTTCATCCTCAGTCGAACTTCACTTCATGCGCAACTAAGCTTCTCTGGGCCATACACGTTACATGTATGTGTATTTTCCTTGTTCACTATTCTAATTGACTCGTTTCTCCTATAGGTCAAGTTTCGTGTATTTATGTTGTCCTGTATGCTGTGCAAATGTCTTCTATCAATGTCGCATCTCGTTATACCATCTTTGTTTCAACAACACTGTCTCCTTGCTTCTCTATTAGTTTAGAACTTCACCAATATGAGTTTGAATCCTTTGTTAGGTCAAAATAGGCTCATAGCATTTGAAGGATCATACGGGGTGATTTAGTCACTTATCGGGACTCGTTCGATCATTATAATACTTATCAAACTCTACCAGCCTACTATGGTGTCTACCTACCTAATGGTTGCATGTTGGGTTTTATCAGGCTATTAAAATGTTTGTCGCGACAACTTGGGCATCGAGTCCACTAACACTTCATGATGTCACCCCGAGCATCAAAATGTCATTTATCTTCATTGCTTGCTCATGCAAATTTATCGATAATTCATCCCACGAGCAGTCTTCCAATTAGACCTTCTCAAACATCCATCCATCTAGGCATATTATGGTATGATTGTTCGAGAATCCATGCCAAGTCATTTTAGCATATCATACCCTAGATCGGGTCTACGCTGAAACCTTTAACTCGTGAGAAAGGAGCAATGTCCACACACATATACCACTTGACCCCTTTCATGAGATCACATTCTTGATGGAAGCCCAAAAAGGAGCCGAAAGTTAGACACTATGTCTAGCCTTATAGTAGATTTTAAGGTATTTGTGAAGCGTCACTCTTGTCAGTGACAAGTGGTGAGGAGTGATGCACCATCACAGAGTGTCAATTCAATGTCCAATTAACTCAAAACGTGACGTGTTTAGGTATCTCATTAGTATGCATCTTAATCTAAAGTCACCTGTCAAAACTCTCAACGTAATCTCCACTTCTAGAGTCATGACTCGAGATCCAATATGGCCCCACTAAGCTTTACACTACCGATAGCATCATCACTTTTATTTTTGTTTGTGCCTCAACTTGACTTTCTTTTAACACTACTTAACGTGTCAGATGATGTATCATCCTCATCAGTTACATCATGACACCTCTCTATTGGCACTTTGTTTAGTCTGACAAAAAACACTCACGTGAGACACCAACTTTGGGAAGGTAAAAATCACTCCCGCTAAATCATTAGATGATGTACCAATGTTTCCCATTTCTTTCAATAATAAGCCTTAGTCAATAATTATGTCCATATTTGTGATATTCCAAGTGGTTGTTATAATAATTTAATTATGTGATGCATCTCCAGACGCGATAATGTATGACTTTGAAACACAATTCACATTTGAACGAAAGCGATGCTTTCAAAGACATAGATAAAGAGAAAATTTTAAATTTATAAAAATGGAATCGAAGAAAGTATAATATATTCATAAAATTAAAATAAATATAGTTAAATTAATTGTAAATTAAGGTTATTAATTATAAACATATCCCACTTTAGATTTGAATTTTTTATTTTTTTATTTTTTTATTTTTTTATTTTATTATAAACTTTTTAGAATTTTCCTAAAATGTATTTTGAGAATAAGAAAATAAAGAGGGATGAAAATAAATAATATATTATTTTTAATTAAAAAAAAAGCCCAAAATGGATACCCATATTTTCAAAGGCCCCCTTCTTCATCGTCTTCTTCATGTTCAGCCCACTACTCGCAGAGGTCGCATAGGTCGCATAGTCCCCCATTTTCAACTCCATCGAAACCAACCTCGACGTTGGAGACTCAGTGTGACAGAAATTAGGGACAAATAGGGTTTCTCAACGATGCTTCGGGACTGACATTTGCAGGGACGTGCTGTGTTCTTGGGCAATTTTCGTTCCATTTTAATTCAACCAACGTTTTCCCTCGCACAAAACCCTAGGGCAGACCAAGCTGAGGGAACCAACTCTCTGGGTTCTCCAATATACCTCTCCCAGCTTCCAATTTCTTCACTCTCTTCGAAATTCAGGTGATTATATTATTGCTTCCTGGTTTTCGGTTCAATTCTTGGAAACCCTAGAATTTTAAATTTGGGGATTTGCCAGGGGTGCAATAATTTTGGGTTATTCTACCTTAGTGGTTTTAACAGTTATATGATTGTGCTTCGTATGTTTTATGCAATGTCGAGGCTAGTGTTGCAACCCTGTTGATTCATGATTGATAGATACGGGGACGAAAATTTATCGCGTTTGATGAATATGTTTAGCAAATTCCATTGAATTTATTCAAATGGGAAGTTTATTGTTTCTGAGGTTTCATTTTATCAGTCATGGACACGCACGTTTGGAAATTTGCAAGAAAAGCAATTGCAGCTGGCATGCGTTAGCGGGCACTGTAGCTGGTTTTCATATTCCACGTTGCTCGTGTAACCTTATCTCTAAAGATTTCATTTGGTCTGTTTATTCAGTTTACTCGTCATATAGTTGGTGCTGCCGATTCTGGTTTCAGAGTATTCCAGCTTTGCGCAACTCGTTTTGTGTCTGTGCATGCTCTGTACTGATGTATGTCTACTTTTAGCTATTTGAAGCAATGCCGTCATGCTTGGAACTGCTCAGTCGGGTTTTGTGATTTTGCTATGTGTGGGGTTCCTGTTAGAGGGTAGATATCTCAAGGTTTTGCCCAAACTAGCTTAGTAAAAGGATGGAACACAATATAAGGATGGGTCTCATTGTAAATATTGAAATTTAAGTGTAAGCTTGTCAGGTGCGTATTTCCAATTCCATGGTTGGCCTAGTAATCATTAGGGCCAATTAAAAAAGGAAGTGGCTTAGGGGGATGGGTTTGATCTTGATGGCTACCATACCTAGGATTTAATATCTTGCGAGTTTCCTTAACAATCAAATGTAGAAGAGTTAGGTGGTTTGTGAGTTTTCTAGTTTAATCGAGGTATGCTTAAGTTGGCATGGACATGCATGAATATCGGTAATAAAGAAAAGATAACTATTTTCTATTTAAAATTTATGTAAAATATATTTGATAAGTGTTGTCTAGATTTCCAAGAACAAATAGAGGTTTGAGCACTTGTTCTGTTAGTAGGAGCATCAGCTTTGGAATCATTTTCAGTTCGTTTATTGTCTTGATAGTGGTTGGGATCAGAATAAACCTCTTTAAGCGGAGCTTTATGTGATGGAAAATAAAGATGTTCTCCATAAGGTGGTTGAGATCTTAAGAAACCAGTTATTTGTATGAGAGTATAGTTCTTCAGCACTTGAAGATTTCCTTGAATTATGACTCTGCCAATATGCCAATATGTTAATATTGTAGCTATTTTTGGCATTTTTTTCTTTGGTCGTCTTTGATAACCTTAGCAAGTGCAAAAATTGTTGGAAAAGTCGTTAATGTTTAGAGGTTTCTCTTTAGGATTGGCAGAAGGAAGATAATAGCTGTTTAATTCACTCCTTGCCTTGATTAACATGCTTGGAAGGGTCATTTCTGGTACCATTAGCCTACAGCAATTGGCATTTTCTTTCCAGTAGCAATCTAGTTTTTTCTGTGTTCAAGTCAAGCAAGAAAGCCAAACTTCAGGTTTTTGTTGAAATTTTCTTATCCAGATTCTTCCTCTAGGCTGTGCTTTTCCTTGTTCTACCATCAAGAGGAACAAGAAAGCCAAAAGTGAGGCTTCTAGGGACTTCGATCAAGGAGCGTTCTTTGTCTTGAAAAATTCTATAGATTCCTTCATTCCAAGTTTAACACTTTCAATTATATCCTTCTTGTGGATGATTGTTAAATATTGATTGGTGATAAGCTTACATGACCTATATGGGATTCCTTTGTACTTCCTCCTGCTCTTTAAAATTCTAGTGTCGATGTGCAAGGCTTTGGAGAAGCTTATGTGGGACTTTTTGTGGGAAGTAGTGGAGGAAGGAGGTGATTCGCACTTTGTTAG
Organism: Cucurbita maxima; assembly: GCF_002738345.1. Lineage (NCBI taxonomy): Eukaryota > Viridiplantae > Streptophyta > Magnoliopsida > Cucurbitales > Cucurbitaceae > Cucurbita > Cucurbita maxima. The sequence continues at coordinate 924,911 of NW_019272029.1, read as the reverse complement.
CTGGGCGGAGGTTTCGAAACCAAAAGATTATGGGGGATTAGGTTTAAGGAACTGGACTACTTGTAACAAACCTTGTTAGCTAAATGTCTCTGTCGTTTTTTGGCACTTATTGTGAGTAAATATGGTCCGTTGGTTTGGGGGCACTTCCAAGTCTCTTTAGAGAGGTATTGTAGGATAACTTCCTTATTTGTCTCATTTTTTCAGTTGCTTGGTTGAGGATTGGAGGGATACTTTTTTATGAGAAGATAAGCGTTGGGGATAGACCCCAATGTTGTGCTTTTCCTTGTTTTACCATTTGTCTTCGATGAAGTCTGTTTCGGTGACTGACGTTTTGGCTCAACTTGCCCCTATTTTGGGGCTTTGTCAGTCGTTATCTGATTGGGACACAAGGGATATTGTTGCTCTTCTTTCTTTATTGGGAGATTTTTCAGTGTTCTAATGGGAGAAAGGACTTCCGTTTGTGGTTCCCTTATCATTTGGAGGGCTTTTCTTGTAATCCTTCCTTTTTGTTTGGTCTACCCTTGTCCTTTCAAAATTTGGTTTATGACTTGATATGGAGGATGAAAATCTCCAAGAGGGTTAAGTTCTTTATTTGGCAGGTTTTCCATGGCAGGATTAATACCTTAGACAGAGTGTCAAGAAGGATACCTTCCTTGATGAGGTCGTGGTACTGCATTTTATGTTGAACAGCAACAAAGGACCTTGATCATCTACTTTGGAATTGTGGTTTTGCATATGCTGTGTGTACTTGTTTCTTTGATGAGTTTGATTTTGTTCTAGCTAGACAATGTGACAGTAGAGAGATGATTGAGGAGTTCCTTCTTCATCCTCCTTTTAGTGGGAAGGGAAAGTTCTTGTGGTAGGTGGGAGTATATCATTTTGTGGGGTCTTGAGGTGTGAGGAACAATAGAACTTTTAGAGGGCTTGAGCAAACTCCTTATGATGTTTGGTCTTTCGCCAGGTTTTAGGTTTCCTTGTGGGCTTCAATTATGAAGCTTTTTTGTAATTATGTGCTTAGTTTTATCATTCTTGACTGGAAGCCTTTCTTTTAGTTAGGCATTGTTTTTTGTATGCCCTGGCATTCTTTCATTTTTTCTTAACGAACATTTGGTTACTTCATCAGAAAAAGGGGAAAAATAAAACAATAGTGAATTGGCAACAATGTCGAGTTAGGGCACTTCAGGGAGGAAAAATCCAACTTCAAATTCATAAGAAGTTGACATTAATTTTGACGTGTCTTTCTCTCTGGTTGTCTTACTCTAACTTTCTACCAACTCACTTGTACAATGTCGTGTGGGTTTATTGGTGGCGTTTTAACATTCACTTATGATGAGGGTGTAATTGAAAAATATTAAAATTGAAGCGACTAACTTGGCATTTTTTAACAATAGGGACTAAATTGAAAAATACACTCAAAAGTTAGGGACAAATACTGTCTTTTAGCATTAATAATTAAATGTAAAAAAAAAAAAAAAGTGTTTTAACCCTATATTATCATTTTATCTTGAAGTTTAACGTTTTAAGACATTAAGGGTTTGATTGAAAACAAATCTATATGGGAACAATGAAATTCTTTCATAAGATTAGCGGCACAATCATAAGAAAAAAGAAATATGTTTAGCCTCCATATTTTGTTATGAAAATCCTAGCCAATTGGATCTAAGAACCCTCAGAAACCCTCGCGGATTTGCGAACTCCTGGATCACAAATGCTAAAACTCTCAAATCAAGTTGATTTCAACCCAAATGATTGTAACTCTCAGTAGTTCGATGTAACAACCTTATTGAAGAATAAGACCTTTGATCCAAGAACTTCAAAACGATAAAAAATCACCCTTAGGAAAAGTAATATCTAGATTACCTTGTTGATCAAATTTCTCAAGGCAAATTTTTTTTTTTTTGAATGAGATTTTTTTTTTTTTTTTTGAGATTCGAATCACTCCACAAGCAAGATAGATCAAGTCAAGGTTGAATGATTCTAAACATGCAACGTAAACTACATAGAATTACAAAGAAACTTAGCCTTAGACTAAAAGAAAGCATAAATGCTCTTTTTACTACATTTTTTAAGTCTAACAAAGACAACATATGACTTTATATAGCCTCAAAATGAACCCTATGAGACATTTCAAAAGTTATAACTTCTTATTTAGGACTCTAATTAGTCACTTGTAAATGTAACTTAGAAGTAAATAAAAAATCTTAAAATTTAAAATACATTAATGAAATTCCATAAATCTAGATTTTAATCATCATTTGTAACTATCCAAAGAATAAATGAAGCCCCATTTGAAGTAGCTTGAATCCATTGTTGCATAAATAAAGCCCTATTTAAAGTAGCTTGAATCCATTGTTGGATAAATAAAGCTTGATTCTTCTTTTATTGTGGCATTAATTGAACTTGAGTTTGTTTCATCGTAATTGGAACATCAGTTTTTTTCACATCATCTTTGAAGTTCATATTTTAAGATTGAGATGTCTTGGTTTATATCATATTTAGTAATTTTGGAAGTGATATTATGCCTTTTCCTATTTTTAGATGATACTGTAGAGAAAATAAGGAAGCGTTTTTTTTTTTAAATTTCTATTGTTGTATATCAACGCAATTGGGTAATTATGAAAGAATTGGCTATAACTATGAACCCACCAAAAGGCAATAAGCTGAAAGTTCCCACAAAAAGAATTTGAAATCAGTATGGAAGAGCTATTCCATTGTTTTTCTTTTGGACAATTTGAGTTTATTCCAAATATTTGTTGTGGTGTTGTCTTCATAACAGACATCTCTGTTGTTTTATTCTGAACTCTGCTAGTTGACAGACTGAGATGATGTGGTGATAGGAATGCTTTAGTACCTATATTGTGAGCTTTATCTTTCATCCTGGACTAATTGACAATGGTTCGCTTCACTATGTGTTATGTGCGTGCATTTCTATTGGAAATATAGTTTAGTTACCATGTGCGTGCATTTGACTAGTTCCATATTGTGGTTGATGTCGAATTTTAAATGCAATTTAACCTTTTGAAATTTGATTTATTTTTCTGATTTTTTTATTGTACTCTGTTATGAATTTTCAAGTTTTGGGCATTTTGCTTTAATGATTTTTGATGGATTATATTGATGAGAGGAAATTATTGCAGGTAATGATGCAGGAATGCATGGATGCTGCTGAAGCTCTGCTTTCTTAGTAAATGCTGAGGTTGATTCCATGGGAGGAGTTGATGGTGGAGTTGGAATTGGTTTAAATACCTCCCCACGCAGAGCAGCAATAGAGAAGGCTCAAGCAGAGCTTAGGTACCGATTTTCAATTTTTATGTTCACACATTTATTCAACTTTAGATAGTGCAAGTGCCAAATGTATAAGAACATAAAACAATTTTTTTGTGTGCTGATGACAGACAAGAGTATGATGTTCGTGAGGAAAGGAGGAGGGAACTTGAATTTCTTGAGAAAGTAAGCCTATCTGATATTTTTCCCTCTGTAATGGATTATCACCTTCTATAGAAAAATAAAAAATAGTGGATGTCACTGAAATCCTTTTCTTGCTTCTTTAGGGCGGAAATCCTTTGGATTTTAAGTTTGGAAATACCACTTCTGTTAGTCAGTCTACTTCACTTGCTGATCAGCTTCCAGACCAGCTCGGTAATAGGTATATCTTTCTGTCTTCTACCATTGGGTGAAGTGTTTTTGCGTTAATCAACTGTGTTTTTATTTTCTTAATCCATGGTATATTCTTTGTATATTTCAGTGAAGCTAAGGGTAGTTTTGTGTTGACTGCTTCACCTCATGGGGACTCTGTTGAAAGTAGTGGTATACCGGGGCCCCCAACTACTTGTGAACCAAATAGTGCTGATAATCTTTTACTCTTGCGTGGTGCTAATGAGCCGTCGGGAGCGGAAAGGAACTCAAGACGCCCTAGTTCAAAAGCTACTGTTGCTCCATCTGAACAATCATCGCAGTTGGATGGGAGCCAAAATAACAAGGAAACGGAGGATTCTGCTATTTTTCGCCCTTATGCTAGAAGACACCGATCTAGATCAAATAGAGATGGTGGTAGATCCAGTTCATCTGATATAGTCCGGAGTCACGGTGGTAATATATTGTCTTTAGCAGCTCGACAAGAAGCACGGGAACCAAAGGGGACGGTACCCGAAATGTGCAATGAAAGAAACCAGGCCCTTTCAAATCCGAAGTCCTTAAGTGCAAATGGTGATATTTTAAAAATGGTAACAGATGATGGTCGGTTGGATATGGAATTGAATGGTACTCGTGATCTTGAGACAACTCCTGATACAACTACTGCGACAACAAATGGCAGTCCCCCTGAAAGCGAGTTTAACAATTCAGCTTCAAGATGCCCAAAGGGAAATTTGCACAATCAGCCATGTCAAGTCATTGCCCAACAAACACATACGGGAGTGGGTTCTCAGGGACCTGACATTGTTGGAGAAGAAAGAGAGATGGCCACAGGCGTTGTTGAACACCCGACTTCTGTGTCTGCCACCAAAGTTGAAAGTGAAAGTACATCTGCTGGTGTACATGGGTGTAATGAATTGACAAAAGAGACTAAAATGCCTAATGGAGGTCAAAATGGAAATGTAGTATTAGGTAAAAAGCAATTAGATTTGGTGTCTTCTAGCAACAGAAATAGACTAGGTGTAGATGTAAATATGGATATTGATATGTGTAATAATTCGAGGAAAGTTGATTCTATGAGAAATTCTATTGAGAAGTTACCGAGTTCCGATCAAATATCGTATCAGATTGGTAATGAAGGGATGCTGGAGAAGGAGGTCGTGGCTTCAGACAGTACTCCTGTTTCTCAAGATGACCACAATGTTAATCATCAGAACATCTCTAGCAATGGCTCTGTCTTTCGAGATGGAAGAGACAGTCATACTAGTAGTCCCAACTTACATAAGGAGGTCCATATTGTATCTGATGCAAAGGAGTTGGAACAGAGTGGCAAGAATGAACTGGCAATTGATGAGAAGAAGAATACTGTCTCAGGGGAAGATTCTAAAGAACGTAAAGAGAATATTTTCTCAGTGCAACCTGAAGTCTCTCTAGATTTGTCCAAAAATGAGATTCGGGAGCATACTATGTCTGGAAGGAATTCTTCTGCTTTATCTGATGGTCAGGGTTTTTCTGGTCGTGAGTCGACACAGGCAGACAAGGCTTATGAAGATTCTATTCTGGAGGAGGCAAGAATAATTGAGGTTGTCTCTCATTTGTCTCTCTGGGTTGTGTTTGATTGCTGCATAGCATGGAATTTTATGATTAATTTCTTAGTAAGTTCTTGAGGTTTGGCTTTCATGATGCTAACAGGCGAAGCGCAAGCGGATTACGGAACTATCTGTTCATACACAACCATTAGAGAATCGGCGGAAATCTCACTGGGATTTTGTGCTAGAAGAAATGGCATGGTTGGCTAATGATTTTATGCAGGTAATTTTATTGGTCTAAGGGATATTGAGCCACATATATCTGCAGAGTTAAATTAATTGTTCTCATTTTAACATTATGCATGAAAGATCCACTAGAAAATTTATGATCAGTTGCATCATCTAACATCTGTTATCTTTACTTACAGGAACGTCTTTGGAAGACAACTGCAGCTAGTCAACTATGTCACCATGCAGCTTTCTCAGCTCGATTGAGAAATGAAAAACAGAAGAAGTGTGAGAAGATGAAACAAGTTTCCCACTCCTTGGCAAAGGCTGTAATGCAGTTCTGGCACTCAGTTGAGGTGCTTTTATATAATTGTTCAGAGCATTTTTTAAAAATCATGTGGTTTATCTAAATCTTGGAAGATGGTAGTCTCTCAGACCAAGTCTGAAAACTCCCCATTGGGATATGAACTAGAAGCATTTACTGCTTTCTACTTTTGTAGAATTCATCGACTATTTTATTTAAAAATCCTGTTTACTACTGTATTTCATTCAAATTTTTTAGCTGCTCAATTTTGTCTTTTCTTCTCACATGCAGTCTCCATGGTTAGCTTATTTGCACCTTTTTTTTTTGTATTTCTTGTAACTAAAGACCAGTACGTGCATGTAACATCTATAAAGTCAGTGTCTATATCCCTTAATGAATGACTATCAATACGTGCATATCTTTACCCATAGTTCTATGATGTAATACATGTTTTTTTGATGTGGTGTCGTGGTATGTGTTCATTGTTTTAATTGTAGCGTATGCCCTATAAGTAATGTAATTTGATAGTTCAGTAGTTACAAAACAATGATTCTTTTTTATTGCTTTGTTTTTAACATGTTTTATTATCTTGTTGTTATATGTGTGTCACAATGATATGCCAGGAGCCAAGTAAAGAGTTGGAGCTGCAACACCCAAAGACTAGGATGTCTACATCTCTGAAGGAATATGCTGGGAGGTTTTTGAAATGTAACGGTTCTCTTTGCCCTCAGCATGCGGTAGCACCAAAAACCCCTGACAGGGTATCTGACTCATGGCACCTTGAAATGCCACCGAAGGAAAAGCTGAAAGAAGTATGGGTGCAATAGTTGATGATTTAGCTTTTCTTTTTGTTACCACATTTGTGCACATCATTTAGTCTGGCATGTTCTTTAATCCTATCTCTCTCGCATATGGATGTCCGTCACTGACATGTTCTTACACTATTTTCTTTAGTGTATATCTGTTTTTTGTTTTACCGTTCACTTTTAAAACCATGTTATATGTTTCATGTATCTTGTCTTTAATCTTCTAACTTCAGAGGATGCTAGAGTAGCTCTATGATTGATCATTTGTGAAATATTTATGTATTTATCTTTGACTTCATAGGTAAGCCTCTTTTATACAATTCCAAATGGTGCAATGGATACATATAGACGATCTATTGAAGCTCTTCTGTTGCGGTGTGAGGTCAGTATCTCTACCATTACTGTTTGTGGATGTTGATGTGATGTCTGTCTTTTCCTACCCAAAGAGAGGGGACTTGAGAATGACAAATAAGTCACTTCCCTCTGTTTCTCGTTTTTTTTATACAATTACTGTTTGTGTGTGAATAACTGTGGATTTATTTTCGTTACTTAAAACTATGCTATTCCTTTTTTGTTTTATGGATTGTTTCGGAGCTATCAATACAATTTTTTAGCAACTTAATTCTCTTAAGTTGATATTTAGACATTTGGTAGTCCTTGCTCATTTGCTGAAATCAAATTTGCAGAAAATTGGTAGCTGCATGCAGGAAGAAGTAGAGACTTCATTGTATGATAATTTAGCAGGTAATGCTAGTAGTTCATGAATTATTATTCTTTCCTTGATGATTGATGTTATATGATTCCGAAGTTGAGTTTTGAATTTTCTTTTGATGTTAAGATACTGCATATGATGAGGACGGAGAGACATGCATGTATTTTGGAAGTAGCAAGTCATCCAAATTTGTGCAAAAGAAAAGAAAACACTCCATTAAGTCATACACTGGGAGACAGTATGAAATGGGAACTGATTTGCCTTATGGACGCGGTGCAAATGGGACTCAACAGTCTATGTTAATAGGAAAACGGCCTGCTAGTCTTAATGTTGGTCCAATACCAACAAAAAGAGTGCGTACTGCTTCAAGACAAAGGGTTTTAAGTCCATTTAGTGGTGGAGTTGCCATGGTTTTGCATGGTCAGGCTAAGACAGATGCTTCAAGTGGAGACACCAATTCTTTCCAGGATGATCAAAGTACTTTACGTGGCGGATCCCAACTCCAAAAAAGCATGGAAGTCGAGTCAGTTGGGGATGTGCAATATGATTCTGCAGAAACATCAGTAAAATATAAGAAGAAGAAGAAAGCAAAGCATCTGGTATATATAATCTCATATATTGTCACAAATGGTTTCCTGCTGGTACAGGAGTACCTATTCTCATTTTTATTCTTCACTGCTGTCTAAGTTGTTCAAATCAATATGGTTGCAGGGGTCCATGTACGACCATAGATGGCAGTTGGATTCTACCGTCTTTAGTGAACCAGTGAGTTGATGCTCTTTTTCATTAAATTTTTTTTACTCTGGCGTGAAGATGCTTTTTCCTCATCTTATTTTATTGATCGCGACTGTCGTTAAATGCTCCCCACCCTGTCCCGACTAATGTGGAGATTCTGTGCTAGTTCAAAGTTAAAACTAATCCTAGGAAACTTGAAGAGATCATGGCCAAATGCCATGAGGGAGCATATTAGGTTAATGTGAATCAATTAATCTCATATCAACAGTATAAATAGGCAGTTAAATTTGAAACCTTGCTATGAAGGTTTTTTAGATATTGTATATGAATTAAAAGTATGGAGTGAATTAAAGCTGATCATCCATGCAATGCACTGTGGGCTATTGCAATTGGTACAGAATATTACCTATTCTTGATATGTTTGAGATTTTTAGGGGCTTAGAAACAAAATGTTTTTGATGTATGTTTAACTCAGAAGTATTTGTTTGTGGTTTTCCTTTCCCTAATCTTCTCCCCGGTCTGAGGTTAATGTATGAAATGAGGTTGCATATGGTAGAGGGTGTTTGACGGTGCACGAGTAAGTTTCATTGTATATCCTAAAATTTTAGTACAATTTACAGTCTGTTGTCAGACGTGAGCTTTGGGTTAAGATTATTTTATCTGTTTTGTCTTGTTTTGTTACATATTTGGATATTGACCATATTCATGGTTCCTTATAATTTGCAGAGGGATAATTCCAAAAAGAGATTGGATAACCATCATTTTGAATCCAATGCAACTAGTGGTATTTTTTTTTCTTTCTCTCATTTTTTCTTAGTTTTTATGATTTTTTGTATTAAATTGTTACTTGTTCATAATCTTTATAGGGTTACATGGGCAACATAATGCCAAGAAGCCAAAGTTAATGAAACAATCACTTGATAACACCTTTGACAATATAAATCCAGTGTCTGGATCCATATCTTCTCCCGTTGCTTCCCAAGTCAGTAATATAAACACTAATAGAATCATTAGATTGATTGGTGGCCGGGATAGGAACCGAAAGGCTAAAGCAGTAAAGGTACTCTTAACCTTTCTTGGTCCCGCATATTAATTTTAATTCAGGAACCTGTTCTGATACTTTAATTTTCAATCATGGAATTCTTCGTAGATGTCTGATGCACAGTCAGGTTCTGGAAGTCCATGGTCACTATTTGAAGACCAGGTATGTACCTTACCTTTGATATTCTTCAAAAACATGCTATCTGCATAGTTGCATCTACTTGAATAGTTGATATGACTCCTGTTTATCTTAGGCACTTGTTGTGCTTGTACACGATTTGGGTCCAAACTGGGAACTTGTGAGTGATGCCATTAACAGCACGCTACAGTTTAAGGTAAAAAGAAACTTAGTTTACTTCGTTGCATTTGCTAGTTATCAATATGTATTTGGGTTCCTGAAGACTCAAACTTCATCTCTATTTGTTTTTTTTATTGGGTGTTCGTCTTATTGTCTTCCAAAATATTAGTGTATATATCGCAAGCCTAAAGAATGTAAGGAACGTCACAAGTTCGTGATGGATAAGAACTCTGGAGATGGGGCTGATAGTGGAGAAGATTCAGGCTCATCTCAGCCTTATCCATCTACATTGCGAGGCATTCCAAAGGCAAGTATTCACTTTTTTTTTTACACGTGCACACACAAACTAGAAAAAAGGTTGATGAAACAAAAGGGTGAAGGAATATTGGAACATGTCCCAAGTGTCACATTTCTGGTTGGTTCTTGCAGGGAAGTGCAAGACAATTGTTTCAACGTTTACAGGAACCAATGGAAGAGGACACCTTGAAGTCGCATTTCGAAAAGATTTTCAAGATTGGGCAAAAGCAACATTATCGGAGAAATCAGGTTTGTTGGAATTTTCACATTATCGAAAAAGCAATATTTACTTGAACTCCACCAAGAAGCCAAGTGTTGTATACTATAAACTAAAGTATCATCCAAACTTCTTATATTAGATTCTAAGATTTTGCTCTTTCTACATCGACCATAAGGTGGCTTTCTACACAAACTCAAAGAAGATTAGCAGTTAAAGCCACCTTATGGTCAATGGTGATCTTGTCTTCCCTCTCTCTGTTACTACTTTGTGCTTTAGTTAGAAAAAACATAGGTTGCAAGTAAAAATGAAGATTTTCCTACTGTTCGATTACCAGTGCTAATCTTATGATCAGCCCATCTGAGAAGTTATTTATGACATGGCCTGGTGGCCCATCTCAAAGTTGGCTGCCAAAAATAATTTTTCACAAAAAATGAAGAGAAGCACTACATCTTATCTAAAAGGAAAAATGGAAAAAAAAGGAAGAAAAAAAAAAGGAACATTAAGCATAAATGGTAATCTTCGCTTTCCTGTTTCTGCTGCTACTTTGCACTTTAGTTGGGAAAAACTCAGGTTGCAATTATAAATGAGTTTTTCCTACTGTCCAATTTCTGGTGCTACTGATCAGCCCATTTGAGAAGTTATTTTTGACATGGCCCGGTGGCCTGTCTCAAAGTTGGCTGCCAAAATGGCTTATGGGAAAACATTTTCTGTGAATAGTTTTACTTTGTTATTACCTTCATGTTGTAGGACATCTTTTAAAATTTGTAATATTACCTATTTACTATTTGGTGTATTCTAATCTGTACTGCATGTGAAAAATGGTAACCAGGAACCTAAGCAAATAGTACAACCGCACGGATCTCATGCTATAGCTCTTTCTCAAGTTTTCCCAAACAACCTGAATGCAGTGATTTTAACGTAAGTTTTATTGAATTGAACATATTGGATAGTTGCATTCTCTTTTCTTACCATTTTCCTGATGTTCTTTATTTGAATGTTCCATAGGTAAAATTGATATACTAATTTTTCTTATTTTGTATTTTCTCAGACTAAAAATAACTTTTTTTCCCTCTTCTATCTGTTTGGATGAAGGCCACTTGACCTATGTGATGACACGACAAGCAGCCCAGATGTTCTTCCAGTTGGTTATCAGAGCCCTCATGCCAGTGGAATATCCATAACAAATCAGGGTTCTGTAGCAACGGGTCTTCCTAACTTGGGGGTGAAGGCTTCCTTACAAGGGTCTTCTGCAATGGTTCAAGGAACTAGCTTAAATGCAGCTTCTGGTTCACTCAACAACATCAGGTATTTTTCTATCATTATTTTTAAGATCCCAATCTTCTATACCTTTGAAAAGTCGCTTCAGATTCTCTAATCTCATGATTTCCTCACATGACATAATATACTTTGCAGGGATGGTAGATATAGTGTTCCGAGGACGTCACTGCAGGGAGACGAACAGAAAAGAATCCAACAATATAATCAAATGCCGTCTGGGAAAAATGCCCAGCAATCACACTTATCTGTACCTCTGACTCATCCGGGAAATGAGCGTGGGGTCAGAATGTTACCTAGTGCAAATGGTTTGGGCATGATATGTACAATGAACCGTTGCGTGCCTCTGTCCAGACCAGGATTCCAAGGAATGGCCTCATCACCTGTGTTAAATTCTGGGAGTTCCTCCAGTATGGTAGGGATGTCAGTTCCTGCAAATATACATACTGCTGCTGGTTCTGGCCAAGGAAATTCAGTGTTGAAACCTCGCGAGGCATTGCATGGAATGCGAGTAAGTGATGAACTTTCATTGATTCTAGATTGGATGATATGCTTTACTGTCTTTATATGATTTGTTCTGGGAATTTTAGTCATCCATTGCACTACAATCTATTTGTGGCCAGTATTGATGACTATTCATACCCAATGTCATATTGTTAGAAAATATCATGATGGGCAGTCCAAGGCGTGCTGCGGTGCTAGTGTGCATACTGCAGTGTACTTTTTTGCCCTATCTTATTTTATTTTTAAATTTCTAATTTCTATAATATAAAGGGCCTCTTAAATACTAATAGGAAATCTCCTTGTGTACTCAGTTTCTCCCAAGAACTCTATATTCTTAAAATTTACAATAATTTCATGCTATATTTTTTAATTATAAAAAAGTTATTATGGTTCTCAATGTATAAAAAAGTTAGATTTAGCGTGACTTGGCTTTATAAAACACTGATTATGAATCATGTTGCATCTCTTATTGAAGCTTGTGATTTTCAATTACTAGAAATTCCTATACCTTGTATCGATCAGTTTTTTTTATTAAGTTTTCTGAGAGTTCTTTCTTTTGGTCTTTGCATTTTATTTTTGTAGTTTGGTTTGATGGAACCTTTTTGTTTATTAACCTTTCTCTTCTTTTTGTTATCGCTTTATGATCATAACTGTTTTCTGGTTCTATTTTCTTTTTCACTCTCTTCGGGAGTATCTTTTAAACATTTTTTTTTTCATTATAGCAATTAGAAGTTGTTTGTTTCTTGATAAATAAAAGGACTATACCCGATTGTCTTATCCTAGTTTTCCCGTTGATGGATATTTCTTTGAACTGCAAAATCCAGATATCTTTTTAAATTTAGAAATAAAATAAGTTTTTCTATAGAACTCAATTTCATGATTAGTTGGAAATTATTGAGATTAGTGTTTATTCTGAATCATTTCTGTTGTCTTTCATAACTGTCAAAAAATAATTATTTTGTAATTTTTGCACCTTGTATCTAATTCTCACACTATATTCTGTTCTAGCCTGGTCAAAGTACAGAGAATCAAAGGCAGATGATGGTTCCAGAGCTTCCGATGCAAGTCACCGGGAACAACCACAGACCATTAAATGCTTCAAGTTCTGCCTTTCCAAATCAGACAACACCACCATCTATTCCTCCATATCCCGGCCATCTCCAGTCGCAGCATCAAATGTCCCCACAACAGTCGCATGCTCATAGCAGCCCTCATCATCCACATCTTCCATCCCCAAATCAGGCCGTTGGTCCACAGCAGCAGTATGCGATGAGGTTGGCTAATGAAAGGAAGCTGCATCAACGGAGGTTCTTGCAGCAGCAACAATTGCAACAAAAACAGCAGCAGTTTTCTACATCAAGTTCTCTAACTCCACACGTCCCACCACAGCCCCAACTTCCCATGACCTCTCTAAATAGCCCGCAGGTCCATCTGCAAACTTCATCACAGCAGGTCTCTTTGTCCCCGCTAACCTCATCGTCCCCAATGACACCCACATCATCACAGCAAATGAAACATCACCTCCCATCTCATGGTTTGAGCCGGAACCCGGGAGCCAGTGGGTTAAACAATCAGGCAGTGAAGCAAAGGCAACAATCTGCCAGGCATCATCCTCAACAGCGACAGCAGGTTCAGCCTCAACAGCAGGCTAAACTTATCAAGGGAGTAGGAAGAGGAAGCATGCTAGTGCATCAAAATCTCACTGTTGATACTAATCTTGCAAATGGTCTTAATGTAACTTCTGGTGATCAACCCACCGAAAAAGGGGAGCAGATCATGCAGTTGATGCAAGGTCAAGGATCATATTACGGATCTGGAGTAAACACAGTTCAACATTCAAAACCATTAGGTCCTCAGTCATCAAACCATTCTCAGATAAAGAAAACTCCTGTTTGTGCTTCTGGACCACCTTTATCAAAATCAGTTTTGCAGATGCCAGCCCATTCTGAGAAAAGCTCTCAAGGTCAGGTTCCACCTGTTTCCTCTGGTCACACGTTATCAACTTCACATCAGGATGCTCCTGCATCAATAGCAGCTTCAAACCACCCGCCTTCACAGCCACCTCAAAAGCAGGTGAATCAAACCCAAACAAGTTTTGAGAGATCTCATCAGCAGAAGTCTCAAGGTACCTCTGATCCAAGAATGAAGGCTCAGACTGATGTAGCTCAAGCTGACCAGCAACCACATAAGCAAGCTTCTCAGGTAGGTACGGATAAAACAATGCCTCATACATCTTCCACTTCAACTGATACAACACCAATTACTTCTGTTTCTCAGTGGAAACCATCTGAACCTGTGTATGATTCTGATGTACTGAAGTCAAAACCTCAGTTGGGGCTGATTGGTAGTTCACCCCTTACTAACTTTACTGGTGGTGAGCCAATACCCAACAACCTGGGAATGGGCCCTAGGCAGTCCTCTCGTGCCTTACCTTCTCATGGACATAGTGCTGGGCTACAGTGGCCACAGCAAGTTCCATTGCAGCAATCTCCAAATCGATTTACCCCATCACAGCAGCAAGAAAAGCATCAAGACCCCTCATTGTCCCAACATCATCAACCTGTGCAACAGCAAGCTCAGCATCAATCACAGCACAAGCAAGCAGAGCAAGGTAGTTTGTATTTGAAGCCTGAAAATGCTAAAATGGAATGAAGCAATCTGGTGATAGGGTAGTGCCGGTTCATTCTCTGACGGGGATTCGGTCAGCATGCACTCTGTAAAGGCAGTGTACAGGTATTATGACTATCCATCTCAATTATTACCATTAACAGTCTATTATCCTAGTGTAAAGAGAAGGAAAAAAGAGATGGCCTTTTGCTTCATATCATGAAAGAATAGGCTTGCATGATTGAACAACTCTCCCTTCCCTCTCAAATGGTCGCAGGTTACATTTTAATAATTATTTCATCAGGTTGTGTTTGTTTGTTCGTTTTTTTATTTGATTTTTTAATAAGAAACCAAACTTTGCATGGAAGAAATGAAAAGTGACTTGTGTTCGAAGAAACGAAGTCCCAAAAGGGAGGGGAATGCATGTTAATAATTTTCTGGCTCAAAATCTTGTTTTTTTCAGACACATTGTAGGGTGAACAACATGGTTTCCTTATTTATTTTTATTATTTTTGCAGATGAAGCAGGTTAATTATTCATGATTGAGGGCTTCGCAAGAGAGGAAGTGATGGAACACTTTCGACTTCACAAATTGAAGTTTTCATATGGGATAAATTGTCACTCTATTCATGAGACCCATCCCTAGTGCAGTTCAGGCGATGTCCCTTACCCTTTCCTTCTCGTTTTTCTTGAGGTAAAAGTGAAGATGGGAAGGATGATATTTCTCCCTTGTGATTTATGTATATTACCACTGGCCTAGTTTTGGGAAGATAGAGACAGATGTAGAGGTACGTGTACAGGGTCTTGTCTTTCCTTTCTTATAATTCTCTATTTTTCCGTTATCTTGAGGTTCTTCAAGTCACCCGTCCTTTTATTAGAGGGTCTCATTCCTTTTGGAGTTGATAGATTAGTGCATGTATTGACATTAATAACGATTAAGAGGGTAGAAATCCTTTCTGAGAGCAAATGCTCCTTGGAAATTTTTGTGAATATTAGGTTTCTGGCGTCTGCATTGTCAGTAGTGCCTTTTAAATTAACCATCTATCAGTCAATGTGCATCTGTAGAAGTAACATATTATGTAATGGTGTACCCAATTTTATAATGCAACAAGCTTCAGTGCCGATCCATTTATTTTGCTTAGTCTAGCAGAACCCTTCTCTGTACCCCTCGGCTGCAACATTCTCTAACCTGTAGTCTCTTTAAGATGTCATTTTCTTTTTCTTATCTCTTCTAATTCATTTTTATTTAGCAAGTTCGATGCGGCTGCACAGCAGTGAGCATTGTAAAAATTTCCGTTCATTTTAGATATGAGACGTCTAGGAAATAGTTTTGCTCACAGTTATAGTTAACTCAAGCATGAGGACTTCGAATCTGTTTAGTGTGTTTAAATTGTCCAAAGAAACGAAATACACTGAAGTTTGGGATTGAATGGCTTTCATATGGTTCTAGAATTACGATCTGTAAAAGATTGTATGTAGTATAAATGGCGAGTTTCAGTTTGAAGTACGGGCATAAATTCTAACTCCATAATCCTGAGCTACACAAACTTCACTCATGAAGTCAAACACCTCTTCTTAAGTGATTTAGAAAACAATTGTAATGCATATTAGAAACCATCTTTTCTACTGAAAAGGATTGGAATCTGCGATGTGTGATTTACATTTACCAGGTCTCAGGCCAACTGCCAACAAGCCGTGAAGTGTTTCTGTAAGAAACAATCACAATGACTTTGGTGCTTTGTGGCATTTACTCTGTTTCTTTAGGGTTTGGCCTTTGGTTTGTACAAAGGATTCAAAGCTCTTTATGTTTTGTTCTACCGACTCTTTGACTGATGTTCATTTGGATTGGTTGTGCTTTGATGGGTTTTTGCCAATGCTGGTGAGGAAGCCATTTCTTGAAACATTGTTTCAGACAGCTAACTGTTCCATTTTTACTGCCCAAATGATGAGCATTATTTATTTTCTTTTGATCTTTAGTTACTAGTTTGAAGCCATTTTGTTTATTCTTATCTTCAGATCTATGAACTGAATTATATTTTAATTCCACTCCCAATGATCTAATGCTGCAGAATTGGTGTCTGTCAATGGCTATCAGAAGTAACTTTGATCTACTTCAAGTCCAATTTCTGTAATTTGAGGAAATTTCATAAGTTCCAATTGTTCAAGTTTGCTCTTGGATTTAAGTAAATACTTTATCAAATTACATTTGTTCAAAACCCCATCTTTCTTGAAATTGAGAATGGATTGTAAGTTGTCTCAGTTTTACACCCAATTTATTCTAATTATGATCGTCATTTTATCTAAAATTTAAAATTCTACGGATTATCTAGACACTTTGTGCGAATAGTTGATCACCATATCTTATACTAAAAAAAATCTTGGTACCATAGCATGGACAACTTTTTTTAAAACGTGACCAACTCACATTCTTGTTGTTTGCTGAGTTATGGAGTCTTGCCTTGTGGCAAATCAGGCATGTGCTCTAGCCCCAATATCATTGGGCGTTCAATCATCAATGTTTACACTCATCGAAAGTAAATTGACACAAATCTCAACGAAGTATCATAATAAATTTATGATAAAAAGTGGCCATTTGACATCATTTTCATTCAAATATGAATAAGTTGGAAGAGAGAACAAGCATTTGAAGCCCAGCAAAAACTACAAAAATAACCATTCGAAAGCAGAGTCAAACTCGTTCTAATGCAAAGGAATCCAAGTAATGGATGGATTTTACCATAAATCTTCTCCTACTTACTCCAAATCGAATCTGCAGTTACTTAATTTTACCTCCGCCGCCAGCGTTGATTCCTCCGGCAGCCATTGCAGCTTTTCTCGCCGTCTTCTCCTGAAGAGCTTTTGCATCCCTGAACACAAATACAGCTCCATTCATTCAATATCAAAGAACGACTTCCCAAATTCTCACTCCAAAACAGATTCTTTTGGTAACTAATTAATTTTTGTTGTCAATTTTTGAAAATCAAGCTCATAAATGTTACTTAAGATGAATTTTGATAACTAAGAAAGAGAAATGGAACCTTTCGCGTCGCTGTTCAGGCGTCGAGCCGTCGTTTCTCGGTTGCTTGGTCTTGCTTCCAGCCCTAGCTTGAGCCCTTTCTCGATCTCGATCTCTCTGGTTTCCGCGTTCGCTTCAGTTAAAGACAAACAAACATAAAACCACAAAATCTACGACAAAGTCGCTCTATGTAAACTTTATTAACTCTAACCTATTTCGTTGCCTAAAATCATCGATCATCAGCAGGATTTGAAGAAATCACAACAAAGAAAATTTCAAAAACAAAATTACAAAAATCCTCTGATTCTACTCCTCCTCTGTTCATAAAAGAATCAAAAAAATAAAAAAGAAACAAGGAACGAAAGGAAGGATATGAGACATGGTAATGAATGTATCTGCTTGGATCTATAAATAATTCATATACAAAGCTTAGTACCAATGTCATTTGTCTAACCCATTAACACTTAATTATTCACATTAGCTACTCATCTTTTGAGTTGGTTCCGCTGGATCGTCGGCCGAGACCTTTGGTCTCTATCCAAATCTAATGAAAAAAAATTGGATTACTTCTTATGAACTCATTAGAATAATTCTGATCTAGTTCATGGCCTATTAGAAGTAGAAGGCGCTGATTGGAATTGGGATCTTCAAGGACAGAAAAAACCCGAACCCAGGAATCACTTAAATATGATACAAGATGGAAGTTGTTCTATCGAGATTTCTCTATATAAAGTAGTGGTATACTTTAAGCACTAAAATGATCCAGGTGTGTGAAAATATTAAAGAACGAGAACGATGAATCTTAATCCAATCACTTTTCAAGTATTTGAGGATTGTGTTACTTTTTTTTTATAGAAATTAGTAGTAAATGAAGGGTAATAAGTATTTTTTTTTTTTTTTTCTTTTAGCTATTCAATTACAGGGGAAAAAAAAATGGAGGGAAAATCAGAAGATGTCAAGAATCTCCAAAATAAAGCCATTGCAAAGTGGACAGTTCCCTCTACTCACCCAAAGCTCTCTTGAACACAGCCTACAAAAGGTGTGACCACACGGGATAAATGCCGCCCCTTTATAACGCACCATGCACACGCAGCAACGCCGTTCTGCTCCCCAGCTGTGTTCTCCGCCGCGTTTGGCTGTGACCTTATGATGAATTTCTTCTTCTTCTTCTTCCTCTTCCTCTTCTATTCTGTATCTTGACCCTTCCAACCCCATTTTCCTGTCCGTTTCCTCTAACAGATCCATAAGTGACATTCTCACCGGCGCCGCCGAGCTGGATTCTTGTTGTTCTGGTTGTTCCTGTTCTTCTTCTTGTTCTTCTTCGTGGGCGGTGCTTTCTGCGTCGGCGGCTTCTTGAGCCACCACTGTTTCTCTAGCTGACATCGATCTCTCCATTGCAAGCGCAGCCGAGAGACGGCGCGCGCCGTCACGCGCTGGATCAGACAAGTCCGTGAAACTCTCGCTCCGTTCTAGGGTGAATCTCGTCGAGCTATGCCGCGACATTTGTGGCTTTTGGAGGCTCCGCCTACTGCCGGAGCCGGAAGCGGTGGAGGAATTGTTGTTTTCTGGAGAATCGCCGGAATTGGCAGCCTCGGACTTTGGCCTCGCGTTCAGACTTAACCGCGACGAGCTCCGCCGTGAAATCTGCCTGAGAGACGGTGCGGCACCAGTGGTGGTGGTGGATTCCGACGATTGTTCTTCGCTTGGCATCATCTCCGCCGACGAAAAACTAGGTATACGAAGCGAATTCGGCGACAGAATTTGAGATCTGAGATTCAAACGAAGGCGATCTCTCAAAAACTTCCAAGATTTCCTCTCTCGGTTACCGACAGGAGATATCCCAACGTCGTCTCTTATAATATCGAGCAAAGTCCGGCCGTTTAGTCTCACAGCCGGCGAAGGGCTCGGCGAAGCTCTATTATGAATGGTCAAAACGTCGTTGAGTGTCAAACCACGGGCGAACTCTCTGCCATCGCCGACCGCTAACATCTGATCGTAAAGCGTAATCCTCCGCCGATCACCTTCCATAGATTATCACAAAGAAAAAAAAAAACCAGTTAAACACGAAAAGAACAAAAAAAACCCTAAATCCTCAACAAGAAGAACCGTCGAGATTTCATCGGGAAAACAACAAAATCATTCCAATTCCAAACAACGGAAGCATCAAATTCCTTCAACAGATCCGAAAACAGAACAAAGAAGAAAAAAAATCTAAGAATCTGAGAAACAACAAGGAAGAAGAAGAAGAAGACATTGAGAGATTCAAGATCTCTGCTAACAAGGAATCATTTATATATAATCGAGATTGCAAGCTTCTTTATGTACGAAACTGAAAAGGTTGAAACTGAAAAAGTTAAAACAGAAAATTAAAAAAAAAAAAAAAAAAAAAAAAAAAAAAAAAAAAAAAAAAAA
>NW_019272029.1:799282-905261 GCF_002738345.1 Cucurbita maxima | reverse complement strand
AAAAAAAAAAAAAAAAAAAAAAAAAAAAAAAAAAAAAAAAAAAGGCATTGGATACCTTGGCGAGAAGAGTATGATGAACAGTAAATTTGCAGGAAAAATTCACCATTTGTGTTTTTTTACTGTGGGATTAATTAAAAAGCATTCCCAGAAAATCAGAAGGAAATGGGTTTCCAATTTGAATCAGAAGTTACCTTTTTAGTGTAATTCTTTGTGTTGATTTTTGTGAAGTGGAGCGGTTATTGTGGGAGTAAAACGTGTTGCTTTCATCCCTTCATTTCAGATTAACCATAACCATTTTTTATTTTTAAAATAATTATTCTTATTCCTATTAATTAGAAAAAAGAAAAGAAAAAAAAACAACAACACATAAATTTCCTAAATAGTCCCTATAACACAGTCAGACTACCGATGATACATAACGACTCGTCCAATGTCTTGAACTATTACAAATAGTATCAGAGAACGCTGGTTACTTGAGATTAATATAGTGCAAAAGTTAATGTTATAGGGGCAAAAGTGGAATTATGTTTACTCGATCCTTTTAATTTTGATAATTATTATTTTTGCACAAGAAAATAATAAATGAAAAAAAATTGGATTTGTGGAAATACTACAAATTTATGAAACCCCACAAAATAAAACAAAAGTTCCATCATAAAGACAAACCACAAGTGTGTTGCCAAATTATTGGATAAAAAATAAATAAATTATTTTAATGAAATATTTATTTATTTATTTATTTATTTATTTGGGATGGTTGGAGTTGTAGAGCTAATATAACATTTAATAAGGAATTTAGGTAAGGAAAAGTGGAGTTTGGAAGCATTTGGTTAATTCTTTTGATTTAATAAATTCATTATTTTCACATTTTGGTTTGGATTTGTTCACCTATTATTCTAATAAACAATTTATTATAGTTTAATTTTTTTTTTTTATTATTTAAAACCTATATTTATTTGCTCCTCAAATATTATTGAATTTATTGGGATGTTTTATAATTTTTAATAAAAATTATATTGAAAAAGGGAAATTATCCGTTAAAAATATTATTTTAAATATATGTATTAAAAAAATGAATAAAAATAAATGGAGAATTTTGTGGACATGAGAATTGAAACCCATAGTGGGGACGAGGATGGAAAAGTTTCTCCGTCCCTACCTTGCCCTAGGGCATCTTTATTAACGATACTACTATAATACTCTCATTTTAGCTACTATAACACTCTCTTAGAAACTCTCTCGAGTTTTAGTAAAAGGATTCCTTACCTAATTACGACTATCTCTATACTCAAACTTGTTAAAATAAAGGTTGAACATGTACCCCGTCAATTATATGATCTCTAGAACTAACCTAGTAAAGATACTACTCTCGTCTCCTCATCCCACAAAATCCAACTCTCTCGATACTCGTTTTTTACTGCGACCTCACTTGAATGACCAGTTGGTCTAAATCTGATGGTGACATGACCATAAAGAGCATGTGCATATAAATTCGTATCGGAGGTGTCCCTTTCTATATATTATCTTCAATAACTCAAATCACGAGAAGCTACTCTCTCTAAAAGCATTTTATTCTCTGGCCCGAACACAAGCTAGGCTTGATGAAAAAGACTATTTAATCAGCTCATCGTAATAACAATTGAATACAATTTCATAACGGGACATTATAGTATAGTGAAAATAAAAAATAACGTACCCGAGACCATTAGAATTGGAAATGAATCTATATGATAATTGAGGTAACTTTTGATTTACCACAGCAAATTAGATTTACTTGAACGGTAAAAATGATCACCAAATATATTAACTACTTAAAAAAATTGAAAAGGGTATTATTGTAATATACTTCATAGTTTGAGAGAGGGATTTTCCTGGTTGGATGTTTTGCAGTGAAGAACTCTTCTCTTCCCATCTTCATCGCCTCCTCCTTTCCGGATGCCATTGAAGATGCAACATTAAGCTTCAAATCCACAGTTTCCAGAAAGCAGCTTGAAATTACTCTTGCTTTGCCTGGATTTCTCCATCGTTGCTTCCGCCGCCGCTGGGAGATCCAAGTTGGAGCTCCGTCTACTCAAAATTGATTCTTATCCGGCCTCGATTCCATCACTCCGCCGCTCGGTTCTTTTCGATTTTCTATTGCTCTGGTTTTTCTTATGAAAACGCTGAGATCTTCCTCTTCGATGTGAACGGAGGCTATCAGGTAATCTTTTTTAAGTTCAAATGTTCCTTGGCTTAGCCAAGAATGGAGGGAAACTCATCGGCTATAAAAAAATAAAAATTTTGCTGATGAAGATGGTCGTTTAAGCTGAGATTTTCAGTTGCAGCTTAAATATTTTCTGTTTTCTTGTTAATTTTCGTCTCTGGTTTGCTTCTTATATACAGGATTCAGTACTGAACGCAATGGTGTCATTTCTGCGACTGATTTCTTTGCTCTGTTTGCCAATCTTATTTGCTGTCCCAGCCATTGGATCGGTATCTGAGGGGACAGAAGAAGATTTCTCTGAGGATTTATTACTTAAACCCTTGCCTGATCGCAAGGTGTTGGCGCATTTTCACTTTCAAAGCGTAGCTCCTTCGTCCCGCTCCAACTCCTATGGCCGCCACCACCACCTATTCCCCAAGGCCATTTCTCAGCTGGTAATTATGTATTTCGTTAATTCTTTTTTCTTTTCTCTGTGTGTGTCATGTATCGAATCTCTTCTCCTATGCCGTTGGGAATGAAATGCCGCTTTGCATTGGGAGCTCTTTACCCTCTCCACATTGAGCGCTGGAAGAAGAAATGGAAAGAGCTCAGGATTTTATTTGTGTGAATTGATGCAAGGATGTCTATGTGGTAGCAGTATTTGAAAAGGGGAAGAAAATTTCCAAAGACAATTATTTTATTTATTTGGGCAGTGGCACTTAGTATTAGCCTTTTTTTTCTTCTTTGGATCAAGGTTACTGCAAAAACCCTTTTCCCTTCATAATCTGGCTTCAGTTAAAGGAGTGCGCGTGATCTTAATCATTTCTTCTTCAGATATTTCATATTTTATGAAACGCTGTTAGTTGCTCATTGATCTTTTTCGTCTAAATTGGTGTCACCCAGAGAATGATTCACTTCCAACCCCCTTTTCATTTCCTTACTGAAGAGAATAAATACCAGTATTATATAAATTCTTCGTTGAGGTGCCACAGGATTAAGTAAGCATATGAGGAGGCTTAATCATGATTGAGTGCACATTTTACCAAGGTTGTGATACATATTTGTCCAATCCTGCCACGGGTTTGTGTTGGCTTCTGTGGATAACAAGAACCTAAAAAATTCTGAATGTGTGAAGGAGATTAATAAGCGTTGAACTTGTACTTTTTCATGTTTCAAAATGAATTGACCTTGCTAAGCTCTTTTGCAATTATACCTCTTTGTCGAACAATTCAATTAAAGGATTTTTTAATTTTTTTTTTTTTAATTTTCTGCCTCCATTGGTTTCCTTGGTGATGTCGCACCCCCCTAATATTTTGGTTTTTGCATTAGCTATTCATATTAATACAGTTTTTCTTTCATATTGAAGGAAAAGCTTGAAGAATCTGCATATTCTCTTTGCATAAGAAAATCATATCCAGTCTCTCTGATTGTTTTTTCTTTATTCCCACCAGTTACCTTTTTCCCTTCACATCAATAAGTTCTATGAACTAATAAGTCAAATGGGTGTACTTATACTAGTACCAGTATATGGATCCCTGTCAACCATGCAAAGTCAGATGAGCTTTGTTGGTGCATTAAAATTCTAATTTGCTTGTGCAGGTTCATAAATATCGAATCAAGGAAATGGAACTGTCTTTCACACAAGGTCGTTGGCACTATGATCGATGGGGTGGATTTGATTCGATATCAAGCAGCAATGCAAAGCCTTCGGGAGTTGAGTTGTGGGCTGTTTTTGATGTTCCCCCAAATGAGGTTGATGCGTCTTGGAAAAATTTGACCCATTCACTTTCAGGTCTTTTTTGTGCTTCAATCAACTTCTTGGAGTCCTCAACTTCTTATTCTGCTCCTAAATGGGGCTTTCGTCCTGCTTCTGAGAATATGAGGTATGGCACATTGCCTCGTGAGGCTGTTTGCACAGAGAATCTAACACCGTGGTTGAAGCTTCTTCCTTGTCGTGACAAATCAGGGCTTTCAGTATTGATGGACCGACCATCTATCTACAAAGGATTTTATCATTCTCAGAGATTGCATTTGCTGTCAACTGAATTTGATTCAAATGCTGTGGATTCGGCCATTGTACTTGACCAGACACTCACAGTTGTTCTTCAGCCTTATAGTCACAGAGGGGCTTTGGGTTATTCAAATGCAGCACAATTACAACCAAGCTGGTCTCTCAGCTCAATTTTTGGGAGAAAAGTCCCAGGAAGATGTGTTCTTGCTAGGTCTAGTAATGTTTACATTCAGCTTGACAAAGGTCTCATGGCAGAACTGCAAGGCATGCTTGGGGAACAAGAGATGTTAGCAGTTACAAGATCTAGTTCTGAAGGTTCTACAAGGAACCTTGCTTTTGAGTTGTCAGCTAATCCCGATAGAGTACATATGGAGATGAGTAGCAGGAATGACAAGCATTTATCTGTTCTTTACATGTTTTCGGTAGCGGAGAAGTATGATGAATCTGAACCACTTGACTTGAGATTCACGTGGAAAATTCCTGTAGTTTGGTCTATTCCACAAGCACCATTACATGTGACCAGGTTTGTACTGGGTAGTGGGAATGAAAGGGGTGCTATTGCCTTACAGCTAAAATCTACAAAACCAAGTGATCAGTTGATACCTAATACTGTGATCACAGACAGCTGTAGCTTGCTGGTTAAAGTTTTTCAAGTTGTACCTTGGTATATCAAGGTGTATTATCATACCCTACAGGTATTTATTGACGACCAACCCCATTCAATTACAAATGTTGTTGAGAAGATGCAAGTTTCGCCTTCTGAAGATAAGGTTTCACCAGGAGTGCTGGAGATGCTCCTGAAATTTCCTTGTGGCTTGAAATCAGCTGCTCTAACCATAGAATTTGACAAGGTATGTTTGATGATTTTTCCACACTAGTTTGGCATGGTTTGCTGATCTAACGTGTCCTCTCTTTATCTTAAGAGATGTTTGAAAGTTCAAATTCTAGGAAATATGAAAACCTTGAGTAGGGTGTAGGTGTCATTGTTAGACACATATACCAGCTTGCCCAAGACACATACCACATACCACATACCACATACCAGAAATCTAATTTACTTTACAATAAAATTTTAAATTAGATTGATTATGATACAGGTTCATATCCTTAAATAGTCATATAGAAACATTTTTCAAAAATATATTTGATTGAAATTGACTTTGTGGTGTCTGTGTCCAGTTTTTTAGAAAATGATGTGTGTCATTCTGTTCATGTCATGTCGAGCTTGTGTTCCTGTACATATGTGCCTGATGCTTTACCTTGGACAACGCACAGCAAACTTGGCTGATTACAGTGAAATCATGTATATCTTGTATACTTGTGGTCAATTCTTTATTGACTTCACCATCGCAAGGTGAATACTGGTGCTGCCGTGCTGTTATTAGTTTTTGGTCTCCTCTTTATTATCCCATAGGATTGTGCATAAAGTAAACTAGTTCTGATAACATAGCAAAAAATCCGTTTAAAAAATGGTAGCTGCAAGGTTTCAAAATTGTATTAGATATTATCATCTGGAATCTGTTAGATCCTATTCCATGTGCCTAGGGCCGTGTGTTTCTGCCTAAAACCCAAGTAAAGTTACATATGCCCCATAATCACTCTTCAATTAAGAATTGGTATAAATGAATTGCTCAAATGTTAAACCTAATTCAAAAGCATAGATTTTCAATGAGCAATGATTTGACATTGCACTGGGGCAAGACATTTAAACAGAAACTCTTAATATTTTTCATTTTTATACTGATTGTCAATGTGTTGGCTCCATTTGTCCAAACTTACGTGGGTGAGAGTAATAAGGATTTATCTCTTTGATGAAATCCTTCTTTCGTAAAAGAATAAAAGAACACGATTTGTGCATATCTAAGAATCTGTCAGGTGTAAATTAAATTTTGGGCTTTCCTTTTTATCATTTTTTTTTTTTTTGTCTGTAATTCTCATTGGATTAGGATAAGGATTGCATACGTCACTTCAGTTCTAAATTTTTCATGCCTTTTATTATTTGGATATGGAATTTTTTTTACTCTTCATTAATATCAATTCCCATTTCTTGTAGTATTTAACGATTGTTATTACATTTTGTCCTTTGCTAATAATGATCTTATTTTGTTATTCTAGAAAATTACTAGAATTTTCTTGTCTAGAAATTTGACACATTTGTTCCTTTAAACTCCACATTAGATATAATCTTGATTTGGCACAACTATTGTTTAGATGTATTGTTTCTATAGAGTTTGAAGCGTGGAATATTTAGACTTAATTATCTGTTTGTTTACCTGATGTATGTTTTTTTAGGGGTTTCTGCACATTGATGAATATCCACCAGATGCTCATCAGGGATTAGATATTCCATCAGCTGTAATAACTTTTCCAGATTTTTTCACAAGTACGCAGTTCGCAGAAAATAACTCTTCAAAATCACCAATCTTGTCAAAATGGCAGGTGATGTTTCCTGTTGCATTTTGGTAGCTACTGTTCTAGTATGTGGATTTCTACACTTTCTTTGGTTACTAATTCCAGTTATAACTTTGCATCCATAATGCAGGGGCAGAGTCCCATTCTGTCTTACACAGAAGTACTGCTTGTGCCTTTTACCACTCCTGATTTTAGCATGCCCTATAATGTGATCACAATCACGTGCACGGTGCTTGCATTGTATTTTGGATCTTTGCTCAATGTCCTCCGAAGGCGTGTCGGTGAGGAGGAAAGATTTATGAAGGACAAAGGTAAAAACCAAGCTTTTGTAGTCTAGTCCTATTTTTCTAAGCAACTAACAACCTAAAATGTGAATATTGATAAAATTGTTGAAATCTGAATCTTATGAAGACATAAATGAAAATATCTATAAAATGGCCATATCAATTTGCGTGGCAATCAAGAAACTCATATGTTATTTCACGTAATAGATTAGTCATAAATCTTATTGTTAGTATTTATATTTATATTTATATGCAGAGACTGTTGCTGAGTTTTTTATACAGCTGAGCCAGAATATCATTATCAAATTTCAATTTATTGAAAATTTAAAATCTTCTATAGATGTTTAAGCCCCTGGTACTCATATAGATGGTACACAAATGTCTAGCTTTGAAAAAGTATTCAATGTGGTTGTCTCTCTCGAGTCCCTTCGATTCATGGTTAAACTGTTGTTTTTACATTCTCTCTTTTACATCGAACGGTATAAAATTACTAGCCAAATTGGTCTAGCTCATTAAATAATTTCTTGTTTTTTACTCGTATTTCTTTCTTTGTGACAGCAAAGAAAAAGTTCCAGGTTTCACAGTTAGTATCAAAGTTGTTGGCCAAACTTAGAGGAAGACATTGGGAACCCTCCGAGTCACAAGCACCCTCTTCATCCTCCAACTCGAAGTCAAAGCTGCTGTTTAAAGTCATTTTGGTAGCTGGGCTTGCTGCTGCTTGGCAATATTATTTTGGATAAGGTATTTAAGAATTCAAGTGCTTATGTTCAATGTACCATAGTGTTATCAATTAGGTTTTTCTTGATGTACATTGTGGTTTCTTTTCTAACTATACCCCTAATTCTGTTGGAAGGGTATGTTTACAAACTAATCTGTTTGGATTTAGATCATTCCCCCCCACCCCCACCCCCACGAATGTCATTTTCAAAGTACAAGTGTAGTTCTTGTTTTGTTATGGTAAACTACATTATTTACTGGGATTTAGTTAAAGAGGAGAGGTTAATTAGAGTTGAGAAGAAATGGGGAGGACTGACTGGCTTGGGGAAGCTATGAGCTCATCTTCTTCTCTCATCCTGTTCATATTCTTACCATTGAAGCTACATGTATATGCCATCCATTTGGCGACAATGGCTGCGTCGCTTACTCTGACTGTGAGATCCCACATCGGTTAGAGAGAAACAAAACAGGGTGTGGAAACCTCTCCTTAGCATATGCATTTTAAAACTTTGAGGTGAAGCTTGAGAGGGAAAACCCACTAACTACTTTTGATAATTCGTCGAAACCTACATTATATTACAATCATTCCAATGTCAAGAAGACAAAAGGATTCAACGCTTGGCAATTAAGCATCTAATTTATAGAGTATGATCACTCCTTACATTTGTTGTTTTTCTTTTGTAACCATTTGGACTAAATTTGGGTATTGGAGAAATCACTTCCTAGTAAATTTGACATACCTGTAAACTTTGTTCATTATATGCAAGTAAACGTTCAAGTAACTTACTATTAAAAATGACCTTTTGATCTTGTTATTTTCTTTCACAAAACAGACTTTTCATTGATTCATGGCATTCTAAGTACAAAGGCACAACAAAAAAGGACTTGGGAACATGTTCATGGCATTCCAAGTACAAAGGCACACTAAAAAAGGACTTAGGAACGCACTAGAAGAAGATTGGATATAATCAAGATAATACTACACATATCTTCTACAACCTTCTCGTTGTTAGACAGCACCGATGGGTTCTTTGGCAGCAGCGTGAAGTTGTCCAGACAGTCGCCAGCCTCCGTCATGGCTCCAGAAGCCTGAATGTTGGCGCCATTGTAGTCACCTTTCCCCAAGTTGTACTTCGCATCCTTGATGTCGGCGGCGGCATTGTCGTAGTGTTTGACACAGGTGGCATAGCGCTCCTTAAGCTTGCGATCAGTCGCCTTGGACGCCAGGGACGGGGCGAGGGCACGGGTTTTAGTAGCCTTGTTGTGGGCGAGGTTGAGGGCGAAGGTGGCCAGCCCTTTGAGATCTGTGGTGCCAGCAGATTTCAAGATGTTAAAGCAAAAGGAAGGGTTTTTAGTTTTCTTGCAGATGGTGGAAGGGACGCTGTTGGGGAAAGATGCATGCATGGGAACCACGCCATTGAAGAAGAAAAGTGAAAGGACGAAGGCTAAAAGAGAAGATACTGCAAGAAAAGTAGAAGACACCATTTCTTTTCTTCTATTTTTTTGTCTGTTTTTGCTCAATTAATTCATATTGAGGGTTTCGAACAAATACCTTTTAATAGCTTTTGAGGATAGAATTTTAAGTAAAACGCTATTAAAAGAAGTTATTAGTTGTGAGATTCCACATCAATTAGAGAAAAGAACAAAACATTGAGTGAGTGGAAACCTCAACGCCCGGTGTGCCAGCGAGGATGCTCGGCTCTCATGAGGTGTGAATTATGAGATCCCACGATAGTTAGAACGAAACATTTCTGAAAACGAAACATTTCTGAAAACCTCACGCATTTAGGCAAAAAAAAAAACCAAAATAATCAAAGTCTTCAGCAGTGGCCTCTTTTCTTCATTACTGTCAACTTTTGCCATAATTTGAAGGAGTTCTTCAAGAGAATAAAATTGCCCTTCCATGCAACGGCGGCCCCGTCTTCTTCCATATTAATCAAACGAACTCCACACTTTTTCAAACCCAATAAAGGAATAGAGTGAGAACGATTAACCCTGAGACCAAATCGAAACTCTATCTCCAAATATGACTCGGTCCAAGGCAACACCAACATCAAAATATGATCTACCGTTTCCATGCCTGAAACCAAGAAGACATGACCACAAGCTTCGTCCTCCTCCCTAGCAGAGCCATCTAGTTCCTTTTCAATGATCATTGATGCAGAAATGGCAAAGGAAACGACGGTGGTGATGTTTTGTGGGTGAGTCGGGCCAAAAACCACGCACAAAGCAAAGCAAATCTTGTTGCCATTACGTGCATTTGGATCCCATTTCATACTGATTGAAGAACCCATTTTGGTTGTTGTAAACCAATCTGGAATCTCACTCCCAGGTATCATAATGCTTAGCTTTTCTGTCTGGAAGGCCGTCTTCTGCATATCACAAAATCCACTCATCATCCACTGTGATATTAATGCAACAAAATTTAGAAACTTTATTAGTTTTTATCACGTGGGTGAAGATTCAAACTTAGTTTGAACATTTGATGTGAGATCCCACATCGATTCGGTTAGAGAGGAGAACGAAACATACTTTATAAAGGTGTGAAAACCTCCCCTAGTAGATGCCTGTACATTTGACTTCTTAATCGAAAAAATATACGAACGGTCCAAAACTAACCTGCATCCATGAAGTGAGCAAAGTTTGGATGTGTTTATCGTCGGCTAATTGGTAGCAATTCAGAAGGTTGACCTCTGTCATGAAGTACAAACGGTCCATCTTGGAAATGGCTGTAGATGTTTTCAGTGAAATGCAATCCTTCATCTTCAACTTCATAATCCTTGCCGGGAGCTCTGGAACCTGCACAAGTTTCTTGCATCCATTCATGTTTAAGGATCTTAGATTATGAAGTTGAGCTAAGCTTGCTGGAAGCTCAGTGAAGCTGTTGTTACTTAGATTCAGCATTCTCAACCACACCAAACCCTCGATCCCTTCTGGGATCGTTTCAATGTTGCAATTGCTAAGATTCAATTCAGTAAGAGAGTAAAGACCAGACATTGATGGGATTCCGAAAACGCCGCTCCTTGGAGCTCTATACAAACTTAGGACTAACCGTTTGATCATCACACGTTGAGCACTGCCGTCCAACGTTCTTGTTCGGTTTCCAAGCTTTGAACATCCACAGAGATTGAGGGATTCAAGGGAGGATAGCCTGTTAAAGGAAAAAGTAACAGAAACCAACTTCTTACAATTCATTAAGTTTAGTACCGTCAGGCGATTCAAGCTTGCAACTGATGAAGGTAGCTCAGCTATGGAGGTGCCATCTAAACGGAGTTCCAGTAAACTATCTGTATTGCCTATAAATTCAGGGAGCTTCTTGAGCTTTGAACAGCCAGAGAGAATGAAAACTTCAAGATTATGTATGGTAATCTGGAGGGGAAGATTACTGATATTGATGCAATCTTTCATACTCAGAAAAGTGAGTTTTTTGGCAATGAATATGGATGGATGGATGTTGCTCAGATTAGTGCAGCCTTCAAGATCTAATCTTTCTAGATTTGGAAGCTGTGTGAAGTTTGGAGTTTTGAACAATTTCTGAGAGTGCCCAACTTTGATATACTTCAGCTTCTCCAAATTCTATCAGAACATTGAACAAATTCTTAAAACATGTAAGGACTAAACTGCAAAAGAACAGCTAAATATTGTTACCTTTTCTCCATGCCAGAGTTGTTTCAAATTGCTGTAGCACATGTGGAGCTGAATGAGGTTATAGTCTACTTCAGAATTCAATGGCAGAAACTCAAAAGGATATCTTTTCCACTTCAAATATCTTAACTCACTCGGAATGCAGCATTCCGATTGGTCTTGCAGTCTCACATTGTGAAAGTTAAGCAACCTAAGTTGGTGCATTCTCGACAATGAGAGTGGGATTAGAACAATTTTTCCTGTGGTCTTCAAAAATATGCTTTGGATCGATGCTTCTGTGACCTGCAAATTTGAAAGTTGATACAAAGAAATAAGAGAATCTTCACGAGATATAGAGATCATTGTTAGGAATCATGAACCCTCTACAATGGTATGATGTTGTCCACTTTGAGCATAAGCTCTCATGGCTTTGCTTTTGGTTTCCCCAAAAGGTCCCATACCAATGGAGATGTATTCCTTACTTATAAACTCATGACCATCCCCTTAGTTAGCCAACGTGGGACTCCCTCCCAAAAATCCTCAACGGTCCTCTCCTCGAACAAAGTACACTGTAGAGCCTTTTTGAGGCCAATGGAGCCCTCGAACAGTCACCCCTTAATCAAGACGTGACTCTTTCTCTCGAGCCCTTGAACAAAGTACATCATTTGTTCGACACTTGAGCCACTTTTGACTACACCTTCGAGACTCACAACATCTTTTGTTTGACACTTGAGGATTTTATTGATATGGCTAAGTTAAGGGCATGGCTCTGATACCATATTAGGAATCACAGACCCTCCACAATGGTATGATATTATCCACTTTGAGTATAAACTTTCATGACTTTACTTTTGGTTTCCCCAAAATGCCTCATACCAATGGAGATGTATTCCTTACTTAAAAATCCTCAACAATCATAACAAATGAGCATCACATCTTACCACATTTTTTATGTTCTTGAGGCACCACAGCCGATCTCGAACAGGTTTTTGATGAACAACTTTTCGACCCATTTCTTGCAATAAATCATGCATTTGTAATCTATTGTGAGGAGATAAAGTTATGAGAGAATTTTTAATGAGAAGTTCAATATTTCTCTTGGCATATAAATCACATCCATCGAGTATTTCCTCTACAAGATCCCTTCTCTTTCCCTTGAAGAAGCAAGCAATATCAAGAAAAATCTCCTTCTGCTCATCATCCAACCCATCGTAACTTACTTTAAGACACTTGAAAATCTTGTCATCAATACTCCAACCTCCTTGGAGCCTTTCTATTACGTAATCCCAAACGCTCAAATCTTTGTTCTGTAAAGAGCTCCCCAAGACTTGAAGTGCTAGAGGATGACCACCAACAAGCTTAACAATGCGGTCGGACTGTCCCAGATAACCTTCTCTTGGACACCTTTCCTTAAAAGCATTCAAACTTAGGAGTTGAAGGGATTCCTCGTACTCAAGTTCTTCCATTTTGAACATTCTTTTCACCCCATGTGTCGAAAGCAAATCAGCATTTCTTGTTGTGATGATGACTCTGCTACCATCGACAAAGCAATCCTTGTCGGGTATCAATTTCGTTATTTGGTCAAGATGATCCACATCATCTAGGACAAGAAGTGTCTTCTTTAGGAAAATTGCTTTGCTAATCAAAGCCCTGCCATCTAGATCATCCCCTTTGTCAATCTTCTTCATTGAGAATGTTATTCCTGAGAGGAGTTTGCTTTGTAAATGTGTAATACCAGCCGTTTCGAATTGCTCTCGAACGTTGGAGATGAAGCAATGAGCTTTGAATTCGCCTCGAATTAGCTCGTAACAAACTCGAGCTATGGTTGACTTGCCAATGCCACCCATCCCATGTATTCCCACCAAGATCACATTATTATCATTGTCGTCGTCATCGTCATCATTCGAGTTTGGATTCAAAAGAGAAAAAAGTTGGTTTAGTTTTGAAGTGACTCCCACAACTTTTTCTTTCTCAATGAGTGTGAAATTAGGTTTGATTCTTCTCAATATTGCTTCACAGATGTCTTCTTTAAGCTTTGATTCAAGCGATCTAATCAATACGAACAAAACCTAGGAGCTTTAAAGTTGAAGAGCTTAACATAAAGGGGAAAAAAATAGTTGATTACCGATTATCAGAAACCCAAGCTTTAAGGCCGGCGATCTCAAACAGAGACTTCCTCCATTGAAGCACCTTCGAGTCGTCTTCTCCAAATCTGGCTTCATGTTTAAGAAAAGCTTTCCCAAAACTTCCCCTCTGGTTTCGAACATCAGAAGGATCCACTTTGTAAAAGATAGGCATAACCTCCATTCCCATATGCTCTCTGCACTCGAGTATCTTAACCAACTCCGCAAGGCACCATCGTGAAGAAGCGTAGTGTTCTGAGATCACGACCACGGCCATCCTCGAAGCCTCAATGGCTGCAAATAGCTCTGAAGAAATGTTTGTTCCTTCTTCCATCTCGTCGTCGTCTTTGAATGTGTGGATTCCGTTCTGTACGAAGGCTTGGTAGAGATGGTCTGTGAAACCGCCGCGAGTGTCATCGCCTCTAAAACTTAGAAACACGTCGTATTTCCAAAGGCGACTTGACGACGACGACGAAGAATCCGCCATAAATGGAAGTAATCGAGAGCTTAATTTTGTTTGAAATTGGAATCTCTGATCTTGCTCTGCGTAGACTCTCTTCTGTTACGGTTCCCTCTTATCAAAACGTGTAGTCCTAAACCACTCTCTCTCACAATCGTCTTCTTCCATAAAAATATCTAATTTAAAATTAATTTGAAAATTTTATAAAATTCAAATCTTAACAAATATTAAATATTTTTAATTCAATTCAATTGGGTTACGAGTAATATTAGATTTAAATTGACTAAAATAATATTTTAAGTTTACTTATTAAAATGTCGATATTAATAAATATTTTTTAAAACTTATAAATATAAAAAGCAGACACATATATATATATATATTTTAATAGTGTTGTCGATTCACGTTGATTTAGTCAATAGTTTAATAATGAAAATGTTCCAATTTGCTATATTTTATATTTTTAAATGTAATTCAACATTTTAAAGTTTGGTAATTTAAATCAAAATAGAATGATAATGCAAAAATGTTATTTAACATTTGGAACATATTGTGTTGAATTGAAAAATATATAATAATATTGCAATAGATAGTGAGATATTGCAGTTGATAGTTGGAATAATTAAGCATAATTATATGTTAATTAATAGTATTTAATATTTATTATACGATATTTTTTTACATAAATTAAATAATAATATATGAAAATCTCTTAATTTAAAACAAAATGGTCACCAATAAAGATGTCCAAATTTATAGGAATCAAAACAAACATATTATTCTAGCGAACAAAAAGGAGTTAGGCAAGCCCAAGAATAAGATTGGCTATAACCAAGATGATACTACAAATATTTTCCATAGCCTCCCCGTTGCCCGACAGCGCCGATGGGTCCTTCAGCGGCTGTGTGAAGCTGTCTAGACAGTCGCCGGCCTCCGTCATGGTGGCAGACGCCTTAATGTTAAGGCCATTGTAGTCACCTTCCCTCAAGTTGCGATGTCGTCGGTGGCATCGTCATAGAGTTCAGCACAAGTGGCATAGCGCTCCTTAAGCTTGGGATCGATTGCCTTGGACGCCAGGGAC
Organism: Cucurbita maxima; assembly: GCF_002738345.1. Taxonomy (NCBI): domain Eukaryota; kingdom Viridiplantae; phylum Streptophyta; class Magnoliopsida; order Cucurbitales; family Cucurbitaceae; genus Cucurbita; species Cucurbita maxima. The sequence continues at coordinate 890,367 of NW_019272029.1, read as the reverse complement.
TGGGCGAGGGCATGGCTTTCAACAGCCTTGTCGTGGGGGAGGTTGAGGGTGAAGGTGGCCAACCCTTTTAGGTCTGTGGTGCCACAGATTTCAAGACGTTAAAGCAAAAAGAAGGGTTTCTAGTTTTCTTGCAGATGGTGGAAACAACATCGTCTGGGGAAGCTGCATGCATGAGCACAACCCCATTAAAGAAGAGAAGTGAAAGGACGAAGGCTAAAAGAGAAGAGATTGCAAGAAAACTAGAAGATGCCATTTTTATTTATTTTTTTGTCTGTTTTGCTCAAACCAAGCTGGGTTATTATGCCCACTTTTCTTGGTGTGTTAGACTACACGGTCTTCCTCAATTGCATCAATGGGTGTAACTTCATTGTACTTTTGACTTGTTGAATATAGGAGTCATAATCTACTCTCTTCCCGAGTACTTTTGACTGAGACATGGGAGTCCTAATCTACTATCTTCTTAATAAGATTATGACTAAGTTTATGACGTTCTCCATCTAAAGATCATATTCAATAAATAGCATTTAAACTTAGGAGTTGAAGGGATTCCTCGAACTCAAGTTCTTCCATTTTGAACATTCTTTTTCGTTGCGATGATGATGACTCTACTGGAAAATTGCTTTGTTTATCAAATCCATGCCTTGTAGATCATCCCATATGTCAATCTTCTTCATTGATCATGTTATTGTTAATGTGTAACTCCATCGTTTTCGAATCGCTCTCGAACATTGGAGACGAAGCAATGAGCTTCGAATTCGCCATGAACTCAAGATATGGTTGTCTTGCCAATGCCACCCATCCCATGTATTCTCACCAAAATCACATTATCATCATCATCATTCGAGTTTGAATTCAAAAGGGAAGAAAGTTGGTTTAGTTTTGAAGTGACTCCCACAACTTGTTCTTTCTCAATGAGTGTCAATGTGAGATCCCGCATCAGTTGGGGAGGAGAACAAAACACCTATTATAGTGTGTGGAAACCTCCCTTAACAAACACGTTTTTAAAATATTGAGGGGAAGCTCGAAAGAAAAAGCCCAAAAAAGACGATATCAAGTTTGGACTACTACATGGGATGGGTGGCATTGGCAAAACAACCATATCTGGAGTTCATGGCGAATTCGAAGCTCATTGCTTCGTCTCCAACCAGACATCGAATGATGTGCCAGCGAGGAGACTGAGCCCCTGAATGGAAAGTGGACATGAGGCGATCCCACATTAGATGGGGAGGAGCACGAAAGATTCTTTATAAGGGTGTGGAAACCTCTCCATCGAATAAAATTCGAGAAAAACTTGAAGGAACCCCAAAGAAACCTCTTCAAGCTTTGATTCAAGCGATCTAATCAATACGAACAAACCCTAGGGGTTTTAAAGTTGAAGAGCTTAACAAAAAGGGGAAAACATGGTTGGTTACCGATTAGCCGGCGATCTCAAACAGAGCCTTCCTCCATTGAAGAACCTTCAAGTCATCTTCTCCAAATCTAGCTTCATTAACATCAGAAGGATCCACTTTGTAAAAGATCGGCATAGTCTTCATTCCCGTATGCTCTCTATACTCGAGTATCTTAACCAACTCCGCAAGGCACCACCACGAGGAAGCGTAGTGTTCTGAGATCACAACCACGGCCATCCAAAGCCTCAATGGCAGCAAAGAGCTCTGAACCAATGTCTGTTCCTTCTTCCATCACGTCGTTATCTCTGTATGGAGAAGAAGCAGCCATGCATGGATGGAAGTAATTGAGAACATTGGTAACAAATATTAAACTTTTTAAAGATTAGAGTATATTCTATTTTCAGATGGGTTAGGTTGACATAGCAAAAAGTCTATTAGCAAACTTTTAATTTTTCATAAACTACCCCTAACCCAAATAGAACAAAAAAAAATTTAACCCATTCAATTTTTAAGGTTTGAATTGTGTATTCAAATTAGTCGGGTGGAGTCAAACACAAATATATTATTGATTCATGGCATTCAAAGTTACAAGTTTTGTAGTATAAAATGGGAACAAAAAGGAGTTAAGCATGCCCAAGAAGAAGATTGGCTATAACCAAGATGATACTATAAATATCTTCCACGGCTTTCCCGTTGCCTGGGAGTGCCGATGAGTCCTTTGGCAGCTTCGAAAGGCGGAACAGACAGGCATCGACCTCCGTCATGGCTCCAAAAGTATAAGTGTAGACGCCTTTATAGTCACCTTTCCCCAAGTAGCCCTTCGCACCCTCGATGTCCTTGACGGCATCGTTGTAGCGTTCGACACAAGTGTCATAGCGGTCCTTAAGCTCGGGATCCGCGACCTTGGACGCTAGGGACTGGGCGAGGGCACGGTTTCCAATAGTCTTGTCGTGGGCGAGGTTGAGGGTGAAGATGGCCAGTCCTTTTAGGTCTGTGGTGCCAACAGATTTCAAGACGTTAAAGCAAAAAGAAGGATTTGTAGCTTTCTTGCAGATGGTGGAAGTGGCGTCATCTGGGGAAGCAGCATGAATGGACACGACCCCATTGAAGAAGAGAAGTGAAAGGAAAGCTAAAAGAGAGGAGACTACAAGAAAACTAGAATATGCCATGTTTTTTTTTTTTTTTTTTTTTTTTTTTTTTTATGTTTTTCTCAATTAATTCTTACGAAGGTTTACATATTTATACCCTCACAAATATACCTATTAATAGCTTTTTGAGGTTAGAATTTTAAATAAAACGCTATTAAAAGAAAAACTAACAAAAATAGAAATAATAAGTTACTCTTTTTTCTCTCCAAACTCAATCACCAAAGCTTCGTTATTATGCACATTTTTCTTGGTGTGTTATATGATACACCGTCCATGTGTGCCACTCTGGTGTTAACTTTTGACTGACTACACACGATACTAAAATCCATAACTCACTCGAGACTAAAATCAAGTCATATATGATCATCTAGTGAAATATTAATTTTCTTAATTAATGAATTTATAAAAAAAAAATTAAATATTTTATGGTCAAATCTTATTCAAACTTATTGTATATGATACTCTCACTTCGACTAATTAATAAAATACCAAACTTTATTTATATACCATTAAAAATAAATGATTAATTACGATTGGTTATATCGCAACAAAATATATAATGTAATAATAACCTTGCAAATTAAACCCTATATCATAATTAATTAATTAATATGATGAATAAAATAGGATAAAATTTATTGGAGTTTCTATCTCTTTAGTTCTCTAATTCTTATCTTATCGAGAGTCAACTCGTGTTCACCCAATCGAAGCTTCTTTGTTCATCGACCCAATGGGGTTCTGCACGAGATTCCATTCTTAGCCTACGTGTCATAATCTATGAATCCCAGCTCATTATTAACCGTCTAAAATTAAATAGGAAATTAAAATGGAATTTTATAAATTATGGTAACACATTTATTGCACATAAAAATTTTGAAACTAAGTCACCATCCATGGTGTATATATATATATATTAGGTATGAACCATGAATATGAAATTAAGAAAAAGCACATAAAAATGGCTAATTCTATTGTTCTTGTAGTCTCTTCTCTTTTTGTCCTTTCAGTTGTCTTCTCGAATGGCTATGCAGCTTCTCCAAACGACGTCGTTTCCACTATCTGCCCAAAAACTAGAAACCCTTCTTTTTGCTCAAACGTGTTGAAATCTGCTGGCACGTCAGACCTCAAAGGGTTGGCCACCTTCACCCTTAACCTCGCCCATGACAAGGCTACTGATAGTCGTGCCCTTGCCCAGTCCCTGGCGTCCAAGGCCACCGATCCCAAGCTTAAGGAGCACTATGATACCTGTGGCGAACGCTTCGATGACGCCGTTGACGACATCGAGGGTGCAAAGAGTAACTTGGGGAACGGTGACTATAATGGCGTCAACACTTCTGCTTCTGCAGCCATGACGGAGGCCGATGACTGTCTAGACAGCCTTACGAAGCCGCCAAAGGACTCGTCGGCGTTGTCTGACAACGGGAAGACTGTGGAAGATATTTGTAGCATTATCTTGGTCGTATCCAATCTTCTTATTGGGGGTGCCTAATTCCTTTATGGTGTAACTTTCTTGATTGCCATGAACTAATAAAAAGTCTACTGAATTTAATATTAGCACATGGTTTTTATTTATTTTTGGTTTCACTTTGACCTTATAAAAATAAAAAAATAAAAAAAAAGAAAAGAAAAAAGTCTACTTTGCTTTGTTGAGGACTCCAGAATAGCTGAGCCTAAACTAAAGGGAGGTTGTTTGTGGGCTGGATAGGCCTTGGAGGAGACTCTATAGTGTAGTTTGTCCGAGGGAGCGATGATTATGAATTTATAAGTAAGGAATACACGTTCGTTCGTATGAGTTATTTTAGGAAGTCCAAAGCAAAATTATGAAAGCTTACGCTCAAAGTAGACAATTTCATATCATCGTGAGCAGACAATATCATATCATCGTGGAAAATCCTACAAACAGTCCATTGTTCTATGAAATTGCGTTTCAAGACTACGGTTAGCAAAATTGATTTGTTGCAAACCAGTGAATACTTAATATGAACAATAAAGGAGGAGACGTTCAACAAGAACATCAAGCTAACTCATCCACCGGGCCTAATGTGCGCCTTCATTCCTTCGGTTGAACAAAACTACCTTGAATTTTTAGCAAAAGAAGTTATTAACTTTGATCAATTTTAAGATTATTTGACTTGAACAGTGGTGGTGTAAAAGAAGATGAATAAAAGATTTGGAAATCATTGAAAATACAGGATCCGATTTGCTGAACCAAAATAGATCAGATACATGAGAATATTGACTAAAATAGTGTGAAAGTTGTCTCTTTATAATTAAATAAATTACAAGAATATGGAAGGAGCAATAAATGTAAAGATAAATGGTAAGTAAATATTTGACTTTTTGTATATGGTAAACTACAATTCAGTACTAAATATCCTTAACATTAGCAAAAGATGATGGAATGAAATGTTTCCTCGAATTGAAGAAATGAACAAACGAATGACACAATGAGTTGGGAGAAGTTTGTAATTGGCATTGGAAAGAAAAAAGCTTAACCTATGCTTTGGGGTCCGTTCATATGATGCTATGCTAAATAAAGCGTAACTTAACGAATCAGAGACACGCACGTTTAATTTTACCCTCAAAGCTATTAAAAGGTGTAGTTTTTGTAGGGTATAATTATATGTATATATATATGTGTGTGTGTGTGTGTGAGCCCTTAATTGAGCAAAACAGAAAAAAATGGCGTCGTGCCCTCGCCCAGTCCCTAGCGTTCGAGGCTGCCGATCCCAAGCTTAAGGAGCGCTATGCCACCTGTGCCGAACACTACAACAACGCCGTCATCGTCATCGAGGGTGCGAAGAGCAACTTGGGGAAAGGTGACTACAATGGCGTCAACATTCAGGCCTCTAGAGCCATGACCGAGGCCGGCGACTGTCTGGACAGCTTCATGCAATCGCCAAAGGACCCATCACCGTTGTCGAGCAATGGGAAGGCTATGGAAGTAATATTGTCTTGGTTATAGTCAATATTCTTCCTGTTGTTGTAACTTTCTTGATTTTAATAAGTTTTTTTTTAATGAGTGTTACCGGATACATTATATTTATAGTTTACCATATATATCATATTTAATTAAATATTTTTCTTTTTCAGTAGAATCAAATATCTTATATTCATTTATTGTTCTCTCCGTATCTTCATATCTTCTGTACTTTCACCACTGTTCAGCTGCGATAGTTTTAGCAAATATTTTCAATGACAACAGTTTATAGTGCAAATAGAGATGACATTAACAATGGTTGGATGAAGAGGGAAAGCATGTCGTTGCTATTACGGGTTGGATGTCTAATTGTGCGGACGATAATGACAGTATCTTGTACCTGAACCAGTGGCTCACTTTTTTCTAAGTAATGGAGAAGAAGATCTTAGAGTTCTAGGGTTCGAGCAGGAAGGTTTCTTAATATATATATTTTTTAACTTCTTATCGGAACAAGCACAGTTGGATAATGCAATACAATGAAGAGTTGTATGCTGCATTCGGAGAAGATGAATCACTCTCGAAAAAGAATCTATTGATTCCCTCCCAATTTGTTGGATTATAGAACGATAGTGAAATTGTAGGAGACGAAACAATTAGTAACCGCTCGACAATCTAACACGAGTCTATGATGAAAAGAAATTGATATCATTTAAGATTTTTTTTTTTTTTTTTTTTAAAGAAAAAAGGAAAAAAAAAGTTTATTTTTGCCCTTATATATATAATATAATAAAATAAATTCGTAGGTAATGTTAATGGGGGTTAATATTTAAAAAGCAAAAGATTTTTAGACACGAATTGGACTGCGGTTCATTGGAAGACAAAGGATTGCACTTTTTCATCTGCAACGGAGGAAAAACAAGAACTGCAGCTCCCCTCGCTATCTCGCTTCTCTAATTCTTCCGATTTCTTTACCCTTCAAAACTTTTCTGAAATCTGTACCATCATACGTGCTTCAAATTTTGCTCTCGAACAGGATTTAGGGTTAGGGTTGAGTTGTTCGTCCCTCGTGTAGCTCTAAACATGTATGCTGATCGATTGGAGACCGAGACCCATAGGTCGATAAAGGACCGCCTTAATGGAAGCTCTTCCGACCTTTCTACTCGCCGGCGCCCGATTACTGGGAAGAGGTTCGTCTTCTTTTTTTGTTTTTCCACCCTCGTTTGGCGTTTTTGGGATTTTTTTGAAATGTGGGAAGTAATTGTTTTTAGGAATTTGTACTGTTATTCGCAAGTTTTAGTACAATGGTGGAATTTAGGGCTAACATACTTCCGTAGTGTCTTTTGCTGTAGTTGAACTTGCTGGTTTTTTGCGATTTTACTTAAAGAGTGAAGGTGTTGCTACTTTTGGTTGTAACTTCGCGGTTCTTCTCGTTCGAGTTGTTTTTGGAACCTTGTAGATTTGTATGTCTTTTAAGCACCTTGAGATGTTGCAGCTTCCATGGAATGCATGAGGATTGTTTGGTCACATTAGGTCGATTCAGAGTAATGGTTTCCGCCTGAGCAGTCAGACGAACTTCTGCTAGCAGTAATATAAGTGAATGAATCCCATCCCTGTCAAATTCAGTGCTTACGCCCAGATAGGGAGAGGGGCGAGCAAAAGAGCTCATTCTTTCATTTTGAGATCTTTAGATTCGTAAGATCATGATAGAGTCCTCTTTACTTGATATTAAATTTTTACAGCTCCCGCCTTCCTACAACTAATATAGTATAGCAGAGCTGTCAGCTTCAAAGCTGACTTGATTATTAGAGAAATGGGCGATCTTTAGTGGATTAATGGTTGTGCTCGTGTTATTTTTGGCTTCATGATTTTGTGCAGTGCCAAGATTATGCTAAATATTTGTGACACATTCGTTATATAGATTCAAAGTGTAATTGGGATTTAACATTGCCGAAAACTTACTGGGTTGATTCGTGCTAGCATATTTTAGTTGTCAAAGATCTTGAATATGGATATGGCTTTTATGCTTATTTTGGTGAGTGGCTGAGTTAGCTTGGTTTGAGGATCTACATGCTATTATTTGTTGAGTTGTTCTGATTTCATTATATTTTGTTCATACCATATGCATTTCAGGCAGAGAGAAGATGACAAGTGGGAGCATGATCTCTATGTGAATGATAAGCCGCAAACTTCAAGTATGAATTGAGTGTAATTGTATCACTCATCTAAAACCCATCTTTTGTTAGATGATTCTAATTCACTTTATTAGTTTTTGACTATGTTCTATTGGCTTTCAAGACCGCAAAGTCGATGCTCGAGATCTCCGCTTGAAGCTCCAAAAGAAAAGTCAGCAACAAAGTGGAACTGCATCATTTTCAGGAGTGCGGGACCTACGTGAAAAGTTATCTGGCACAATGAAGCCACAAGCTGCAAATAATGATCCATCGAAACTAAAATTGGAAGTTACAAAAACATCCCGAAAAAGGGATACTGTCGAAACTCATCCTTCAACCACTCAAAAAGTTGTAGGCAACCCTGCTACTAGGAAAAAGGCTACTCAAAAGGCAAGAAACTTGCATTAATTTTTATGTCATTTTTGTTTAGACTAGAAAATATATATTCTGTCAAACACATGATGGAGGTTAGGTTGGTCACCTTTTCTGAGAAACTAATTTCTTTTGCTCGTTGACATTGGTTGGGAGGACTTCTAGAAGTTTTTTGTTTAAGTACACCCTTTTCTTTTACTTTTTTGCTTCCTTGGCTTCTGAATTCTCTGGGAGCGCCACGGTTAGGCCAGGGTATTCAAATTAGTGCATCTGGGTATAGTCTTTGTCTTGCTACTTCGCTAATGAACTGAAGAGACTTCCTATCTGTAGGCCAAATGCATGTAATTCTAGACTCGTAGTAATCAAACTTGGAATAGCCGACCTTACGATGCAGCCGAGTAACCATGTGAACTATTGAAAATTAGATGTTTTGTTTTTTAATTTTTCTTTTCTTGACGAACACAAGTCTTGATGCAGAGTGATACATCAGTGAATGACTTCCTACAGTCCTTGGGCCTTGAAAAATATTCCATTACGTTTCAAGCAGAGGAAGTATGAAAATCTTATGTTTCAAGTATAAAATCCATTTTTGAAGATTTCAGCCGGACTTCCCTGAACTAATTAGAACTTTGAACCTCTTTCATATAGGTTGATATGACGGCGCTTGTACACATGGGAGATGAAGATCTCAAGGCTTTAGGAGTCCCAATGGTAAACTTACAAGAACATGATTTGATTTCATTTCAAGCTTTTAGTATTGTTATTATTGTGTGCATTGTATGTTTTCAGCCATCTTGTATCTTTACTTGTGTGCCTGAGTAGCTGACTTGAACTCACTATTTAGTGTTTAGCTATTAACATTTTGAAGTGGTTTCAAATGCTTTCTTGTATTAGTTGATGAAGCTGTGAGGTATTTATGTTTCTGAAGCAGCTAGTTCCTTGAATTCTAATATTTGAACCTATCACTACTAGGAGTAATTGCAGTATGTGGCTTCTCAGATAAGAAAGTATTTGGTCAGTTGTATTTAATCAAAAGTAATAGCTAAGAGAGAGGTTATATGTAGACTCAACCAATGCAAGCTAGCTCTCTCACCTCATTAATTGTTCTCCAATACTGAGGTGCATTTTATGTTATAGAGCTTTACTAAAAAGATTTGGGTGAAACTGACTGGGCTAATTGTGGGTTGGAGAGGGGAACAAAACATTTTTTTATAAGGGTGTGGAAACCTCTTTCTAATAGACGCATTTTAAAATCTTGAGGGGAAGCTCGAAATGGAAAGCCCAAAGAGGACAATATCTATTAGCGGCGGGCTTGGGCTGTTACAAATGATCAGAGTCGGGTAGTGTGCCAACAAGGACGTTGGGCTCCCAAGGGGGGTGGATTGTGAGATCCCACCTTCGTTGGAGAGGGGAACGAAGCATGTTTTATATGGGTGTGAAAACCTCTCCCTAACAAATGCGTTTTAAAACCTTGAGAAGAAGTCTAGAAAGGAAAACCCCAAGAAGACAATATTTGCTAGCGGTGAGTTTGGAGTGTTACACTAATACACAAATAGGCGTCGATCCTAGAAGTTTGAAACTTGTTGAACTTCAAGATCTTTCATCCAAACTGTGCAGACGATTTGTGGAAGAATCTTTAAGTCTTCTGTACAGTTTCTTGGCTTTCTCTGTTATTAGTTGGATGATAGTCAGCCTTCATGTGCTCTTGATAGGAAGATATAGCAAGCAAAAGACGTCTATATGCCAAAATTTGATCACCCTTCATGTGAGAATAACTTAAAAACAGAAAAATACTGTCAACATTCTTCAAGAGTATACTAGACTTAATCTACGACGTGTTTGCCATCATTGTGTTCGCTCGCTCGTTTCTTGTTTTAATGCATGGAAGCAAGAAGGTTGTACTCAAGTTATGAACTGTGCTTTCAGGGGCCAAGAAAGAAGATCCTTTTGGCATTGGAATCAAGGGTCTGAATGATGGAAAGCGGGTAGAGGAAGTTCCTGTTCGCAGATGTTTTATTTTATACCAGCAATTAGACTACTGTGAACAAGTAAGCCCGTCATTCTTCCGCCACCCGTTCTTGCTTCCTTTTCCCCTTTTTATTCCATTTTTGCACTGCTCAGGTTACTGTAAGGATCGATGTTCATCGTTAAGGACCTCAAACTGTTTACCTATGGATGAAAATATGGGATTTAGTACATGTGGGTATGCCTTGGCTGACTTCAAAAATCTTATATTCATACTTCAATAGGAATATATATATTAAAATAGCGATGAAGAAATTTGAAAATATTGGTTTATTATTTCCGAAGAAGGTTATTGGAGGATCTCACATTGGTTCAGAAGGAGAACGAAATATTCTTTATTGGGGTGTGAAAACCTCTCCTTACCAATCGCGTCTTCAAAACCTTCAGGAGAAGGCGGAAAAGATTAGGTTAACTATATCATTTACATTAATTTCCTGTATCTAATAATAATATGATAAAAAAAAAAGTCAACCTTAATAATTATTATTACTATAATAAAGCCAGCCTCATTGGAACTGAGAGCGAGATCCCGTTTGCAAGTTGCTGGCTGTCTTTTAATTTTGACTTGTAATCATGGTTATTAATTAATTGATTAATTGATTAATAATTAATCACAATAATAATAATAATAATAAATTAATTGGTTGGATTAGGTTTGGTTTGGTTTTACTAAATATGAATGCTTCTCACGTTGGTTTTGAATAAAACACAAGTTGTAATTATCTATACATAAATAAATAAATAATATAAATTTCTATTTAAAGGTATGTAGGAATTTAGTGAGCTTATGCACTTACATAATTTAACGTCTAGAGATTTAGATCTAAATTCGAAATTTGAATTCGACACTTGATGACTCATAATTTTACATCCCTATCATGATTACATTATCTACTTCTGTCAATAAGTCACCTAACATAGAATTGCTCAAAGTAAACATATTTAACCGATTGATTCATATGTATTTGTCTTCTGAGTCAGCCCATCATCCATCTTTTGAACCATATATATCACTAATCACAGCTACAATAGCTCTTTAGTAACATTTATTTGAGGTACAGGTTCACGTCTCTATAATCTTCAAATTTGACTCGCATGTCCATTCGTAAGGATTATTTTTATGAATTTCTCTTCCAAAAATTTAGAAACTTGGCAGAAAAAAAAAAAAAATTGATGTAATTAACCTTTTTAATTCAATAATTACTAAACACTCTGTCATGATAATTGTAACTTAATTCATGTAATTTATCCTATTTTATACATCTTAAAGTTGTTCTTATTTATATATAAAAATTATTAATAATATATAAGATGAGCTTTGGTTGGCCTGTTAATCACCAAGTTTTAAAATTAATAAATTAAAAAGAAAATGTCTTGAGCCATTGTCCTTGCGAATGGAGCCAAATTTGGTTTCGTGTTCACATCACAAATAATAATAATAATAAATAATAATAGAGAAAAAAATTAATTAAAAAAAAAAAGATAAAATAGCATTTAATTTTCAACCGTATAACAATTGGGAATTTATTCTTCAGCCGCCTTCAACGGTCACCGTTAACTAACATTCAGCCGTCAGCTTCTCATATTTACCTTGAAAAAAAAAATCAACTTGAACCTTTTTATTATTATTATTATTTAATTATTTAATTTTATTTTTATGTTCCATAAAATATTGCATTTTTTAATTTACAAACAAACTAGACTTTGATATAAAATTTGTACAATTTTAATTAAATGAAAAATAATAGTCGATATTTAATGGTTCAAATTTGAAAATGGATATATATTTATAATTAAAAAATATAATATTTTTAGAAATAGAAATTATTAGTGAGTGAACGTAGGGAAGGCGTGGAAGTAGTAAAAACAGGAAGTGGCAATATGAAACCGGAGGTCCAGGTAAAAGCCACGTCGGACAAAGACTTTTCAACGGACAGAAAGAAGAATGGTCAAAGCTTAGCGATGCCGCCAGTCCATGTTCGATCAACCTCTCCCTCTCTATAAACTCCCTCTCTCTCTCTCTCTCTAAGGTTTCCTCTGATATTTTCCTGATCGAACCATCAAAAACGAACCAAAACCTCATCTTTGTCTTTCCCGTCAGACCCATCTCTCTGTTCTTCTTCAATGGCGGTGAGTTCTTCTATTTTCATCGTCTTCTTGTTCTTCCTTGTTCTTCCTTGTTCTTCCTGTTCTTTTCATTTTCCTTTCTGTTTGGTTGCTGAGAAAATCCGACAAAAATTAAGAGAAAATTGGGATTTTGTTGAGCGGCTGTTGTACGGGAGATCTGAAACTGAATTTGTTCTGTAGATCAGTTTTAATCCATCGTTTGAAGATGGGGTTTCTCTGTTCTTTGATTTAACCTTTTTGACTTTTTTTTTTAACTCGTGAAGTAATTGTTTCTGTGAGAGTTAAGGTTTTGGTTGTTTTTGTTACGAATCTCGAAAATAGTATGATATTGTTCACTAATCTCCAAAGTTGTATGATATTGTTTATTTTGATCCTAAGTTGAGGTGGTCTTGTTTTTTGTTTCTTCAAAAAATTATTCCTTATTTATAAACTCATGATCATTCTCTAAATTAGCAAGAGACTCTCATCCAACAATCCTCCGATCCAAAAAGTCTACCATAGAGTCTTTTTTGAGGCCTATAGAGCCCTCGAACAGCCTCTCCTTAATTGAGGCTTGACTCCTTTCTTTAGAGCGCTCACACCCTTTATTAGTCTCCCCTATAGAGCCTTCGAACAATCTCCCTTTAATTGAGGCTCGACTCTTTTTTTTGGAGCCCTCACACCCTTTGTTAGAGTTTCTTTTGAGACCTATAGAGTCTTCAAATAACCTCCCCTTAATTGAGGTTCGGCTTCTTTCTTTGGAGCCCCTCGAACAAAGTATCTCTTGTGTTTGACCCTTGAGTCACTTTTTTTTATTGCACATTTGACACTCACAATTTTTTGTTAAATATTTGAGGATTCTATTTATATGGCTAAGTTAAAGGCATAACTTCATACCATGTTAAAAACTACGAATTTACACAGTGGCATGATATTGTCCAGTTTAAGCATAAGCTCTGCTCTCCTGATTTTATTTTTAGTTTCTCCAAAATGATTTCTATGTTCTTTTCTTATAATGCACAGTTCAATAAATTGTTGTTTTGAAAAATGGGTTTTGTTGGGACAGCAACGATCACACGTACCAGCTTTTGGAAATTGGGAAAACGAAGGGAATGTTCCATACACAGTGTTCTTCGACAAGGCCAGAAAGGGCAGAGGCGGCGGACCAATCAGAAACCCAAACGATCCTGAGGAATATCCAGAGATGTTCGCCGACAACTCCCATGAAGCTCCTCCGGTTAAACCCAACATTCCGGCACCAAAACCCACCACCCACGAGAAGAAACAGAGCCGCGAAGACGACGGTTATCACCCCTACGCCAACTCCCCTGGCCACCGTGAAAATCCCAGCCGAAAACAGAGTGGCTCAGAGTATAGCATCGACCGCTCTCCTCTCCACCGCCACGCAAAGCCATCGGGAAGAGAGAGCCCTGTGGTGGAGGGCAAGGGCTTCGACGGAGGCCATGGCAACCGTGGGAAGACCAGAATGAAGCCGGATGCTGTAAGCTTTTTGCCTTTTTTAACTTTCTTGTTCGATTATTCACCAATCAAAACAGAACCCACAAATAAATTTTAAAGCTTTCTTCCTTTGGCTTGGCATTTTGAAATGGTACATTTTGGTGGTGCAGCCGGAAGGGACGGCGGTGCCGAAGTTTGGATCATGGGATGTGAACAATCCGGCGTCGGCCGACGGTTTTACCCACATTTTTGGTAAAGTTAGGGAGGAGAAGATGGGGCCGGGAACCCCGCCGCCGCCGCATTCTTCTTCGCCGTACAACAATGTTCATAACCGAAGACCCGACGACAGTGCCAAGGTAATTCAGCTCCCTCTCTTTTCATTCTTATTTTTCTGTTAAAAAAATTAAAAATTATAAATGTTATAATTAATATTAAATTATATATTATGAGAAAATGAAATTATTATTATTATTATTATTATTATTTCTTATTTTAATTTTATTTTTTTATAATATATTTGCAGGGAGGGTGCTTCCCATGTCTAAGAAGAAAATAAGTTTCGTGGCGTTGTTCTTATTATCCTCTGTTTTCATTATTATTATTATTCAATTTATTTTGGAAGAAATACTTATTTACTTCTAAAATTACTTTTTGTTTTAATAAAAAAAAAATATCGTGCCATAGTTACAGTCCCGACTAATTTTCTTATTTGGAAGCAATATAAATATGCTTTTAGGATAAGCCGAAAGCATTCTAAAGCGATTTACGATGTTCGCTTCTTGATTTGTAAAGTTGTTAGAGCGTTGATTTGAGACACTTTTGTTTTGGTGATCGAATTTATATTAGCACCCAAATGTTAGTTGATACGAGAGAGAGATTTTAGTTCCAACTAAAATAAATTTAATAAAATTTTATATCATAAATCACATATTTATAAATTATAAAAAATTTATAATATAAAATAGATAATTAATTATTTTTAATACAATAAATTTGACACTTCCCTAAAAAATATTAGGATTATAAATATATTTTTGTTGAATATTTCTTTTCAAATATATTTAAATGCTTAATTAAAAATTAATTTTACAATATTTATTATTTATTAGTATACCAAGGGGCTTCAAACTTGACAAGGATTAGATCCCATCGCCACCGTCCAAAACATCCACACGCATCAACGGCCGTTGAGAACTGCCGATTCTTAAAATGAGAACGAATGTAGAGTAATATTGCCCTTTGAGCGCCAAAATTTCGCGGTAGTTTCAAAAAATTTGAAAGAAATTTCATTTACAAAGTGAAATCCAAAATCTCAATCTTTTGAAACTTTCGAACCATTTTCTTCTCACAATCTTCAATTTCCCTCTCTTCTCTCTCTCTCTCTCTCTCAGATCTCACCGCATACAGAACCGAAAGCCGTCTCTTTTTCTCTTTTACACGTTCAGGTATTTCAAATTCACCTTCTAATCTTTTCCCTTCTGCTCGAGAATTCGAGGATTATAGCTTTTTTTTCTTTCTATTTGGTGCTGTGTTGATTCTAGTCGGATTCAAGAAGCTAATTCGGTTAGTATTTGATGCGAATTTGAAATTTTTATCTGGATTTTTGAAGTTCTGCGGTGGAATTTTGTTTTGTGTTTGTTTCTGGATGTTCGATTGAAGGGATTATGGTGAGGGAACAACGAGTTGAATCGTTTTATACTAAGCTTCGTGAATCTGTGGCGGCTTCTTCTTTGTCTCCTCTACTTATTTTTCCATCGACTTCTGATGTAGATTCTCTCTGTGCCTTGAAAATTATTTTTCAAGTTCTTGAATCCGATTCGGTTCGCTACGCTTGTTATCCTGTGTCTTCTTTTCAAGAAATTCATAAATATGCTGGTCCTAGTTTGACTTCCTCGTCTTCTGATCCCATTTCGATCCTTTTGATTAATTGGGGTTGTCATCGAGATCTTCGGAAGGTTTTGAGTTTAGGTCCGGCTGCTCGTGTGTTTGTTGTTGATAGTCATCGCCCAATTCATCTTCACAATCTAAGTGATCAGAATGAACAAGTGGTTGTGCTTTATACGAAAGACGACGAGCTCCAGGCCGATTTAGCTTATGATTTTGACGTTTCTGCTTTGGCGAGTGCGAGCGATTTGAACAGCGATGATGAGATTGATGAGGAATCGGATAGTGATGACGACAATGATAGCGAAAGCGACAATGAAGAGAGACGTGGATCAAGGAAAAGGAGAAGGGTTGAAAAGGAAAATGAAGATGATCCTGTTCAGATATTTAGGAAATTGAAAAGGGGATACTATCAAATGGGTACCTTCCATGGTAGGCCTTCAGGGTGTTTGATGTATGACCTATCTCATTCGTTGAGGAAGAACACGAATGAATTACTGTGGCTGGCTTGTGTGTCTTTAACAGATCAGTTTGTTCATGAAAGATTGACGGAGGAGAGGTACCAAGCTGGGGTTATGGAGCTAGAACAACACATAAACAGTTCAGGAAACTTAAATGCTGTTAACTCAGTTACTCTTAAAGATGGCACCAAGATCCGAGCCCCTGATGCATCTAGAATCACTTATGATGATGAACCCAGATTAATGCTCTTACAGGAGTGGAATTTGTTTGATTCAATGCTTTGTTCTTCATACATTGCAACCAAGTTAAAGACATGGAGTGACAATGGAATGAAGAAGCTCAAATTGCTTCTAGCACGTATGGGATTTGCACTTGTGGATTGCCAACAAAAGTTCCAATACATGAATATTGAAGTGAAACGAAAGATGAAAGACGAATTCGAGCGATACCTTCCCGAATACGGCCTAACCGATTTCTACTACAGAAGTTTCTTGAGGTTACATGGTTATAGCTCAAAAGTGTCAGCAGCAGATGTAGTATATGGGGTCACTGCGTTGCTTGAGTCCTTTGTCAAATCGGATGGCACTAGTGCTTCCAAACAGTTCGGAGTAGCTTATGATGCATTATCATTGGGCAATCTTGACAAGCTCAAAGAAGGAATGCAGCAGGCAATCAAGGTCCAGAGATCAATTCTTAGACAGGGGAGCTCTGCAATTACAAAGAGTGGTTGTATAAGAAGTGGTAGGAAATTTCGTTGGGTGAAGCTTGAAGATTCCATAGACACCAAATTGTTGGGATATCCTCAAGCACTCACGAAGTTCTGCTACTTTATAATGGATGCATTGCGAGAGAAAGGAGCCAGAATGAAGCCTTTGCTATGTGCTTGCATATCTCAAGAGCCCAACAAAGTATTGATCGTTGGAGTTTGTGGGAAGCCGAGGCTGGGGGCATCTCAAGGCAATGCATTTGGGAGAGCATTCCGGAATGCGGCGGAGGAAATTGGCGGAGAGTTTTTCCACGAGATGTTTGAATCTTCATGGATTCTTCTTGAAAAAACTTCAGTCAACTCTTTCATGGTCAGATTGACTCAGAAGCTCTAGTAAGTTTCTTCTTTTTCCTCCATTTCTATGGCATATCTGTGAAGATTTCAATAACTGATGTGCCAACTTACCAGTTTCATTATAGCATCAGTTGTAGTGATGATGATTTAATTTCCTTAAAATCCCATTGATTAGTTACTTGTTATGTTCAAGTATAACATTATCTGAAAGTGTTTTCTTGTCCCTTTTCTTAGAGCTTTTCATGTAACTTCATCTTTCACTTGAATATAAATTATTGTACTCATTTTAGATGATGTTATGATTCATTGTTTCGTCAAAACTTAAATGTATTTTTGAAATATCGGTTCATGTCATGAGATGAGGTTGTTCATGACACTATGGTATGAGGTTCTTGTGATGTCCTACATTGGTTGGGGAGTAGAACAAACCACCATTTATAAGGGTGTGGAAATCTTCCCTTACCAGAACGCGTTTTAAAGCCTTGAGGGGAATCCAGAAAGGGAAAGCTCAAAGAGGACAATATATGTTAACAGTGGATTTGGGTCGTTGCAAATGGTATCAAAACCAGACACCGGACGATGTGTCAACCTTCTCGCTGCTCCCCGAAGGAGGGTAGACACGAGGTGGTGTGTCAGTAAGGATGCTGGGCCCCAAAGGGGGGTGAATGCGTTCTAAAGCCTTGAAGGGAAGCCCGAAAGGGAAAGGTCAAAGAAGACAATATATGCTAGCAGTGGATTTGGGTCGTTACAAATGGTATCAAAGCCAGACATCGAACGATGTACCAACCTTCTCGTTGTTCCCCGAAGGAGGGTAGACACGAGGTGGTGTATCAATAAGGACGCTGGCCCCAAAGGGGGGTGAATTTGGGGGTGGTCCCACATCGATTGGAGGAAAGAAAGAGTGTCAGCAGCGAGGACGCTGGCCCTGAAGGGGGGTGGATTGTGATGTCCTACATTTGTTGGGGAGGAGAACAAACCACGCTTAATAAGAGTGGAAACCTTTCCCTACTAGACGAGTTTTAAAGCCGGAAAGGAAAAGTCCAAAGAAATAATATCTGTTAGTGTAAATCTGGGTCGTTCCGGTTCTAATTTTTATACTATTTTAAGTTAATATAGTGGAAAACTAAAAGTCAATTGACTTCCTCTAAAAATTTAGAGTCAAAATCGATGTAATTTTAAATTTTCCTATGGATAGATATTAAGAGAGACAAAATTTTGAATCAACATCCATTATTAAAAAATAACCACATTAGCTTCTTGTACAAAAAAAAAAAAAAACAAAAAATCAGAAAGAATCCATTCTTGGTTCTTATTGCCTGCTAACAAATTATACATCACAACACAAATCAGACATGTCAAGGGGAAGATGATTATCCTGTTCATAGTACATACATTCAACTTGCTGACTCTATTAGACTGATTCTAGACCCCACACTTCATAGTTCTACAACCAACAGTTTGACAGAAACAAAAACAAAATTTGAAAGGAGGAAAGTGATAAAAGTGGACACAAAAGACAGCTAAACTTATCACATAATATCGATCACAGAACTATTACCCTCATCTCTGTTGTTTCTTCCTCCACACAGTGCGTCCTCGGTTGATTTCAAGTCCATCACTGGACAACCTTAGTAGATGCAGAAATTGACGGCTATCTTGTTTGTCACTGGAAACGCAACCATTTGATCCATTAATCTCTGAAACTGCTTCACCACCATTCTCAATTTCCTCCACGCTTGTAAGGGAATCCACGAGATCGTCTTGTTGGCATTCTCGTCTATAGTCTAATGTAATTGTCTGAAGTTCATGGCTATTGATGGTTTCTTGAGGCATACTCTGTCATAGATTCATCATATATCATGATTGTTATGATGGAATCGCATGGGATAAAATCAACTTGAAATCACTATCCTGAAGGGGACTTTAAAGTGACCATCCAAACCGAACAAGAGTGAGATTCATCAGCATGCCCAATCGCTTCCTTTTCATTTATTCTATGTCATTTTTATTAAACAAAGGCGATCCGATGATGTCAATAAAACTATTTGGTCACTACATTCACAATATCTCAGGAAGAAACAGCTTTGAGGCTTATATCCATTCGCTTTTCATTCTGCTTTCTTCTTCCTATTACTACTATTCATTTCTTCTATTTTCCAAATCAAACTGAGAGAAATCCTCCCCTAACTTTGGAGGATGGCATCCTCCCCACATCTTCCTCTCTACTTATCTAGAATGCAGGGTCACTCTTGTAGTGTCAGTGTCCGACATAGACAAGCTTCACCGACATGCGCCTTACACAGACAAACTTGGTCACCAACCGAACACAGATATACTTGAACCGACATCCGACACATTTTAATAAAAGATTGAATGTCTCCCTGTCCAACTTTTATGAAATTGAAATGTGGTCGTTTCTATGTCATCATATCTATGTTGCATGTTCATGTCCATGCTTCGTAGCCATTTCATTTTCATTTTAACAAAATGGCAATATTAAACCAAACAGTGTAAACTCCGATGTTAGCATTCTCCTGACAGAAATAATTATGAAAACTTAAAATAGATTTTTTCCTAATAAGGACCGTGAAACCTTATGTTGTATAGAACATTACTCCTGACCAGTATAGTATTTAAGGAATTCTAAAGAAAAGGGTCAGAATTTTTTGGGGCCGTTTTTGCATTGCAGCATAAAAGAATTTTTGTTTAAGAAAATAGGAACAAGTATACTAACCTCCAGAACCCATCCAATGTAGGTGACGTTATTGACATGCTGATTCATGTCCAAATCTGCCCTCCTAGGCTGAAATAAAAAGCACATTCACAATCTCGAAGAATTGGAAAAGTTTGGACCTAATGTTCTTAACTCTTACCATTAGTCCAAGTCTGGAATAGTGACCAGGGTCTTCCAGTTTTGGAATTTTCTTCAAGCTACTATTATTCTCCTCCGGGAATGCTAGCCTGGACAAAAAGGAAAGGAAAGCCTATTGCCATATCAGCGATTTTCTTTACAAAGGTTGTTTGCAGAATGCCTCACGAATAATCACGGCATTACAAACAAAGAAAAGTTCAATAATTATAGGTTAACAAACAGTAATTTGTATTATGCTAAAATGCATATAACTCCAGATAACCAATTCCAAATTAACCTAACCATGTCATGTTGCAAATTCAGACTTCCATAGATTTTTTTCCTGAAGGACAGTACTGTCGACGATGGCTATTCAAAATTTAGATCACCAAGGAGAAAAGAGACCTACCTGAGATCTCTTGGACAATGAACCAAATATTCATCACGAACATCATCACTGACTTTCTGGAGTCGTCTAGTGTCTTGGTTCATCATCACCCACTTACTAAAAACATTAATAAGCAAGTCATCAGGTAGAATACAAACAATGAGATGTAATGCAAAATGAAATTAAGAATAAAAAAAATACAACACAAGAATGAGGATAGTTTCACTCTCTTGAGGATAAGCAGAATGGGATAAGTGACATAAAAACGATACATGTGTTAATATGCCATGATTATTTGTAACAAGCCCTTTCCATCCATCTGGATGATGCACCATGCAACCCATTATCAGACAGAAATTTTTTATTGGGGTGGGGCAACCACAAGAACCAGGCAACTGTGCGTCAATAAGGGTAAAACTTGCTTTATCACTGATGATAACTATGGTTCATGGTCAAGGCCAAATTCGGCATCTCTCAATAGCAGTGGAGCTAGAAGGTACCTTTTGTGGAATTCTATCATTCTTTCATCTTTCCTCAAGTGGATCACTTCCAACAGCTATGATAACGTGACTAAACAACTATAAGCAATGAACTAAATTGAAATATCCTAAGTTTTATTTACAAAGTATAAGAACTGATTTTGACACGAGTAAAGACTGATACCTTGATTTGGACAATGTTTTACCAAACCAGAAATTAGCTGACCCAAAAATTAAAAATCTAGTTCAGGCCGACCTTGTATCTGAAAGTACATATTTTAAGTGGTTGATAGCCCTTTACTTCTAGGTAGTGACTAGTGGGTTAAAAACATCAACCTTTTCTCCATCGGTAGATTTATGTTAAACACCATTGAGATTTCCGAATTAGAAGAGCATTTATTATTGGACTAATACCATCTCTATTTTGACTGATTTATGAGTTAGGCAGAGTTTATGACTCCTTTATGATAAACATGTAGTCTGATTTCAATCAAAGATAACTATTAGAAACTTGGACAAGAAGTACAACCAAAACGATAAACATCAAGGCTTGTAAAGTGGTCATAACTAGACCGTGGGATCTGAACCAAACCGTTACCTTAGGTACATATCTTTCCAAATTTGCGAGGATGGTAAAAGGTTAGAACACTCCATCAGCAATTGACATGCAATTTTATTTCTAAAACAGTAAAAAGAACAATTTACAGTTGCACATATTCATCCTGAAAGACTACGAACACGAACCAGAATTTTTAGGTATGCAACAAATTGTAATTTCAACAAAGCAACCTTGTAAAGTTCAAGAAAGTAGCGGTTCAAAGAACAAATAATCCCAAGAACAGATAGGATATCAGTTCATGCATATTATAGTATGTATAACTGATTTTGGAATGAGAAGGTTCGTAACTCCTGCAGTTTCTTACTTTCAAATTTTCAAAAGAAATTAATAGTAGAACAATAGGCAATTATGCACCTTGTTGCTCTTCCTATAACTTGACCAGTGGCATAATCTTTAAGTATCCAATCACGTCTAGTTCCGATTCTCCCTTCCCCTTGACACCATGTCTCAATTTCAACCACATCACCCCTACGTCAAATGACAATATGTAAATTAGTACAAGAAAACGTGGGAAATTCAAAAGAAGCAGAATTTGGATCAAAATTCAGAATGACAGCGGAAGAAGGGACTCACCACGCTGGATATTTGTAAATTTCAATGTGCATGCGTGCGGTTACCCATATGAGATGTAATTTCCTCATGGTGGGGGTTGTGGCGAAACCATCTGTGGAAAACCCAACACCCTGAGCATGGTTGCAACCAACCTCCTGCATGGAGAATTCATCAAAGGCAAACTCATACAAGTGGGATGTTTGAAGAATTATCATTAAACTTAATGCTATAAGTAAACATTCTGAGTAAGAATGCAAGAAAGAAAATAATTCAAAAGAACTAATTAAGTAAAGCCCATAGGCATACAAAAGAAAGAGATTAAGATTTTTGTCAGTTTCGGTTGCTGAAAGAAAAGAACACGTGCATCCATGACAAGCCAAAATTAATATGGAAAGGAATCAAGAAGAGAAAGCTACAGAACCAAATGGCAAAAAGTTAAAACAATTAAACATGCAGGACCAGAAAGCCATCGAAATTTACGGATATTGCTTCCTGAAAGTGTGAATGAAAAATTCCAAAAAAGAAAGAAGCAATTAAAGCTAATAATAGATGATCGAATTGAATTTTCAGTAGCATGTAACACATCCAGAGAATGCCAGAAAAAAACGAAATCAGGCGCGAACGAATCAAATTCAAAAATGCAGCAAGAATCGAAAGCAAGACCGAGGAACTACCTGCAAGAGATTAGCAATAGTTTCAACAGTGGCGGTCTTGTTGATTCCAACCTCGTAACACCGCACAATAAATTTCTCCTTATAAGACAATCCGTCTTCAACCAAGGTTCCAAGACGAAGGCGGTCCGCCAAGCTTCCAGAACCACTCTGAACACAAGGTTCACCTTTATCGGAGACAAGTGCGGCCACAACCGGAGGTCTGGTCAACGACGCACACAGAGTGGCAGCGTTTCGCCGGCGGAAGGAGGAGAACAGTGGTGCAGATGGTGGAAGGAATCTACATTGGGAGAGGACATGGATTTGGTCAGTCACATTGCAAGAAACCTTCAACATATCTGAGAGAGAGTGATAAAGGATAGAGAAAATGGAGGTTCAAGAATTTTCTCTCTCTAGATTGCAGAGGAAAGTTTTTCTTCTTTCTCCCACCCTCTCGATTTCGGTCAGTTTCTTCTTTGGTGTGACGGCGTCGATGGGACCGAGGAAATGGAAAGTACGATATTGCCCTTGGAGTTGGATCAAATTACGAAATTGGTAATGAGCGCGTGGTTGGTTATTTTTCATTTATCTTCAAAACAATAAAAATAAATAAAAAATAACAAATTCATTGTATTGTTATTAGATTTATCCAAATAAACCGAATGTCAAAAGTCCCTTAAATGTACGAATGAAGATGAAAGTGGGCCCCAACTTAACCGTCTATGAGTCAACTTATAAGTCAAAAGTCTACCGTGTGTCGGGATTGACAAAATCTCGAAGTACATAATTATGACTCAATTAAAGGTGTACGTCTAATTTTACTGTGACATACATTGTAACAAGGTGTATTATGACTCTCCACTATTTTTGGACTTTGTGGCATAAATGAGCTATTTTGTGATACATGCGTGTATCATAGCGTGAGTGAAGGTTATGAGATGAGTGGTTTCGAACTGTCTTATTTTGAAAAGGGTCTTTCAAAGGTAGTACTGGACAGTATATGTGTGCTGTATTGCGTCGAAGGTTAGATTATACTCCCGCTAACTGGAACGTATGTTGTAAACAGTTTAGCATAGACACGAGAGAGTCTGATGCACGAGTGAATCTTGATGGATGGATGTTTGGAATGTCCCGATGAGATAATCGACACATGGGCCAGTTCCCAACAAATGTGTCCGAACATGCATCTGTGTACCGAGACATAGGATGACATCACGATGCATGAATCATGTTGATGGGAGCTGAGATGACAATTTGTGTCGTACACGATTGAACATACCTTGTTGACAGTCTGATGAAGCCACAAAGTTGGAAGAAAAATATGAATAGGGTTTGAGTTCTCCTTAAGATTTATCGTGAGCGTGTCAAAATCATAACGTGACACGGTTGAAAATGTACGACCGTGACAGTTGTGACATTCTTAAAAGGTTTATCCGACGCTTACGTCATCTCTAGAGTCTTCTTCCAACACCTATAAATAAAGGTGTTCACCACATGCAATGAAGCTTGAATTGAGCAAAACGTGATAGCACTCTCCATTGCAAAATCTAGTCTTCTCTATTTCATTGCCTCCAAACAACTCAGGTCAGTCAGGTGATGAATTATGTATTATTTGCTCTCTCATTTAGTCGTTTCTCTCTCTTCCCTCTCCCCTCCCACCGTCGCTCCAGTCCTGAAACTTACCGCCGTCCATGGCAGATCTCCGCCACCTGCAACTTTCTTCAGATTTCCGGCGAGGAATTAATGAGAGAGAAAGCGGATTTTTTTAATAGGCAGGAGAGAGAAGTAATATAAACGTATTGCGCGAGGGTAAATTAGGTATTACGAAAAGTTACTTGAGATGTCAAGCCGACAAATTTTGAATTTTAATTAAATATTTTATATTACATTGCCTTTTTACTCTTTTACCCCTCTCATTATTTTCTTAAAATTTTATTTTATATTATTATTTAAAATTTTAATAATAAATATAAAATTAACAATCTCACCCGTTTCTTAAAATCAACCAGTTCAATCTACATTGACTCGAATCCTCATTATTCTTACAATTTTAAAACGTGTCTACTAGAGAGAGATTGTCAAAATTTAGTGTAACTTATTGCTAGTTTAAATTAATTATCGTGTTTACTACATGAGATTCTCAGAATTCAATGCAACTTATTGCTAATTTTAATTAGATATGAAATATAGATGAGATATTCACCCTCCGTTAATATTTAAAAAATATATTAGTTATGAAATATATTTAATATTTTTTCTTTATTATAATTTAATTAGTAGTACATTTTATTTTATTTTCAAGATTGAGTTAGTTTTTAGTAAAATTAGTCGGTGACTTGTATCTTATTTAACTATGGAACTTTTGATCTCAATTCTATTAGTCCTATTTTCAGATCTGTTCACACCTTTTGAGTCTAGTAGATATTGTGTCAGAGATTTCCACACTCTTATAAGAAATTGTTTCGTTTCTGTACGAGTGTGATTAATTTCTATATTTTAAGTATGAAAATATAGTTTTTAAAATTTTAAATTCAAACAGAAAAATCATATCTTAAACAATAAGAAGCCAATAAAACGACGAGTGCTTATTGTATCAGAGTTGTACTTTTAATTAAATGGGAACGGAATCTTTGACGATTGTGTGTAAACTGCAAACACTGATATCAATAGAATCATCCTTTTAGATACCAATTTGTAGTCATGTGCGTGGACTTCCATTCCCAACGGCGATTCATAATCATCTTCCTAGCTTACTGGCGTCCTCAATAGATTTTGCCCTTTACTTCTCTCCCATCGATTGGTTCGTTTCTTACCCGTTTTTTAGTGTGAGAGATTCAATATTTCTCTGTTTCTGAACTGTGATCTTCAACTTGGAATTTTGGCTTGATCTTGTTTTGTTTTCTTGCTACCATCTTGCTTATTTGAGTTATGATTCGACCTGTAAACGTAACTTGTTTTGTTTTGTTTGTATAGTTGTACGGATTTGAACTTCCGACTTATGGTCGAGATTATCTTTTAAACACTTGAGTTATGCTCGGATTGTTATTTGGGTTATTTGTTTTTTGAGTTCAAAAGTATATCGAAGTAGAGATTTGTAGTTGAGAACGACGTTGGAGTTGTTCGAGTTGTATGTGTTAAGATTATAGCTAGTGTAAGTCATGATCAGACTCTTTTTTTCAGTAGGATTGGATTTACTTTGATAGAACTTGATGAACAGGGAGTAATACTTTCCAACTTTTTGTGAACCTTGCTTCTTGTTTAACTTTTGCTGTTTTTTTTTCTTGGAGGAAGTGATTGATATTGAAAAAAGTTTTAGTTTGTCAGTCAACCAACTAATCCCTTCGTGAATTTTTTGTAGTATAGTGTGAGATTTCATGTTGGTTAGAAAGGGGAACGAAATATTGCTTATAAGGGTGTGGAAATCTCTCCCTAGCAGATGTGTTTTAAAACTGTGAAACTGACGGCGATACGTAACGCGCCAAAGCAGACAATATTCGTTAGCGGTGGGCTTGGGCTGTTACAAATGGTATTTAGAGCCAGAGACCAGGCGATGTGCCAACGAGGACGTTGGCGCCCAAGAGGGGTGGATTGTGAGATCTCACATCGGTTGGAGAGAGGAACGAAACATTCCTTATGAGGGTGTGGAAACCTCTCACTAACAGATGCGTTTTAAAACTTTGAGGGGAAGCCCAGAAGGAAAAATTTAAAGAGGACAATATTTACTAGCGGTGGGCTTTGGCTGTTACAAATGGTATCAGAGCTAGACACCAAACGATGTGTCAGCGAGGACGTTGGTCCCCAAAGAGGGTGGATTGTGAAATCTCACATCAGTTGGAAAGGGGAACAAAACATTCCTTATAAGAGTTTGAAAACCTCTCCCTAACATACGCGTTTAAAAAATTCAAGGGGCCCTAGAAGGAAAAACCCAAAGAGGAAAATTCTACTAGCGGTGGGCTTGGACGGTTACAAATGGTATCAGAGCCAGACACTGGGTGATGTGCTAGCGAGGACATTCGTCCCCCAAGGGGGGTGGATTGTGAGATCCCACATCAGTTGGAGAGGGGAACGAAACATTCCTTATAAGGGTGTGAAAACCTATTCCTAATAGACGCATTTAAAAACCTTGAGGGGAACCACAGAAGGAAAAGCTCAAAGAGGATAATATTGCTAGCGGTGGACTTGGGCTGTTACAAATGGCATCAGAGCCAGACACGGGGCAATGTGCTAGTGAGGACGATGACCCCAAGGGGATGGATTTTGAGATCCCACGTTAGTTGGAGAGGGGAACGAAACATTCCTTATAAGGGTGTGGAAACCTCACCCCAACAAACACGTTTAAAAAATCTTAAGGGGAACCCCAGAAGAAAAAGCCTAAAGAGGTGGGCTTGAGCGGTTACGTATAGTGTTAGTGTGGTAATTTAGAATCCTCCCTTGTGTCTCAAAACTACGACGCCTCATCGACCTATGCTCACATTGCCATTTAGACATCTTTAACTTTTAGGTGAAAGTTATAACACAAGAACTCGTTGAGTTATATTTAGATTGAGATTATAACGATCTGTGATTGACTATGTGCAGGATTTGTTTGGAGGTTATAAAGATGTATGTGGTGGAGAGTAAAGAAGGTGCTATAGCATGTATGGTGTTAGCACTCTTGTTCTTGGGAACATGGCCTGCACTTTTGACTCTCCTTGAACGACGAGGGCGCCTTCCTCAGCACACATATCTTGATTACTCCATAACCAACTTATTAGCTGCTGTAATCATTGCCGTAACTTTTGGTGAGATTGGAAACAGCTCTAATGATCATCCAAATTTTATCCAACAGCTTTCTCAGGTTAATTTCTTTACCCTTAAACCTTTCATCGTATAGTATTTTGACCCTATAATGATGTAGTTTCGAGTATGTATACCGTTAATAAGAGCACGATTTCAAGTCATTTAAGGACCAAAGTGAACGAACTTGAAAGTTTAGGGACCTTAATAGGTTTATAATGTTAAAACTTTGTTATATGCAGGATAATTGGAGTTCTGTCATGTTTGCTATGGCAGGTGGTATTGTTCTAAGCCTTGGAAATCTTTCAACTCAGTATGCTTGGGCTTTTGTTGGTTTGTCAGTGACAGAAGTGATCACTTCAAGTATAACAGTTGTTATAGGTCCATTTCTCTTTATATATCTTTCAAATGAATGAATCAAACCCATCAATGTTGAATATGGTACTAAACAATATGTACACTGCTTCTTGTAATAGGTACAACATTGAACTACTTTCTTGATGACAAAATCAATAAAGCTCAGATACTTTTCCCTGGTGTTGCTTGCTTTTTGATTGCTGTTTGTCTTGGCTCTGCTGTTCACTCATCCAACGCAGCTGATAACAAAGCAAAACTCGAAACTTTGTCGGTTGATACGAACAAAGGATCTAAGTATGTTTTCGTAGTTTTGTTGAGCTTATGATCTTGTTCATTTTATATAGTGTGAGGTCCTACATTGGTTGGAGAGGGGAATGGAACATTCCTTATATGGTTGTGGAAACCTCTACCCTAGCGGACGTATTTTGAAACTGTGAGGCTGATTAAGATATGTAATAAGCCAGAATGGACAATATTTCTGGTGGTGGGTTTGAGCTGTTACGAATGGTATTAGATACCGAGTGGTGTGCTAGCGAGGACGTTGAGCCCTTAAGGGGATGGATTGTGAGATCTCATGTCGGTTGGAGAGAGTAACAAAACATTCATTATAAGGTTGTGGAAACCTCTCCCTAGTGGACGCGTTTTAAAACCGTGAGGCTGATGGTGATATGTAACAGGCCAAAACGAACAATATTTGCTTGCGATGGGCTTGGGCTGTTACAAATGATATCAGAGCTAGACACCGAGTGGTGTGCCAGCGAGGACGCTGGATCCTTAAAGAGGTGGATTGTGAGATCCCATATCAGTTGGAGAGGGGACGAAACCTTTCTTATAAGGTTGTGGAAACTTCTCTCTAGTGGACGCGTTTTAAAACCGTGAGACTGATGTCAATATGTAAAGAGCCGAAGCGGACAATATTTGCTAATGGTGGGCTTGGATCGTTACAAATGGTATCAGAGTTAGACACTGAGTGGTGTGCTAGCGAGGACGCTGGGCTCCTAAGGGGGTGGGTTGTGTGATTCCACGTTGATTGGAGAGGGGAACAAAATATTCCTTATAAGGTTGTGAAAACCTCTCCCTAGCGGACACGTTTTAATACCATGAGACTGACGGTGATACGTAACGAGCCAAAGCGGACAATATTTGTTAGCAGTGAGCTTAGGTCGTTACACATAGTTTGTTCGTTTTTTAATAGAAATATTAATCGATTTATATGTCTGTTTGATAATATCCATTTTTGACAGCACAACTGATGTTCCTCCCAAGTCAAGCCAGGGTAAATCTTTTAATTTAGAGCTTCATGATAGCTTTTTCAGTCATCCTTCTGTAATGAACAATAGAAGTTTGTGGCTTTCTGTGTTATAAATTTGACATCTATATGGTTGAATCAGCAGACTTGGAAAGTGCTGATTATTCTTCATTGAAGCCAAAAGCTGGGACTGCAGATTTTCTTGTTCAACTTGAGAATAGAAGATCCATTAAGGTATGTAATGATTCAAAGGGAAATAAATGTGATTCAAATAACATGTTCTAAATTATACAAATTCAAACTCGCAGGTGTTTGGAAAGAGCACAGTAATTGGATTGTTCATAACTTTCTTTGCTGGTGTTTGCTTTTCTCTCTTCTCACCGGCATTCAATTTGGCAACAAACGATCAATGGCACACTCTAAAGGATGGCGTTCCGCACTTGGTGGTCTACACTGCGTTCTTCTACTTCTCGGTCTCTTGTTTCGTCATAGCCATCGTTCTCAACGTCGTCTTCCTTTACCGCCCTGTACTTAACTCGCCAAAAACAACATTCAAGGCATATGTGAATGACTGGAATGGTAGAGGATGGGCCTTCTTGGCTGGATTCTTGTGTGGCTTTGGCAATGGTCTGCAGTTTATGGGTGGTCAAGCTGCTGGTTATGCAGCAGCAGATGCTGTGCAGGTCACTTCTTTGCTCCAAATGCTTTACTTTCAAGATTTTTGGTTCAGTCCTTTCAAAACATTCATCCATCTTAAACCTGTAATGTAAAGTGATAAAGTGCAGTGAGTGTAGTGTCGTGTTGAACCTGTGAATATATTGTTTTCAACCTGAATTTAGTTCAACTAGCCAAGAAATACAGATCCTTGAAAATGTCATTTATATTGTGTTTGGATTTCTAATGGTTGTTTCAGGCGCTTCCACTCGTAAGCACGTTTTGGGGAATCCTTCTATTTGGAGAATACCGTAGATCGTCGAAGAAAACATATGCTTTGCTAATCAGCATGTTGTTAATGTTCATGGTGGCTGTTGGGGTCCTAATGGCTTCTTCAGGACATAGAACTGAAAGTTGATATTGCAAAAGCGTAGAAGAACTGTACAAAATGAAAGCACATCTTCAAAACTCACAAGGAAATTATCACAGCCTTAGATACCATACTAAAACAAAAGCCTCATGATAGTTGTAGAATAATTCAGTAATAGAAGGCAATCGAGGCAATCACTGTTGTTCAAAATGTGGAAATTGTTCCTCTGTAGAATGTAATAATATTTCAGAAACTGTGTAATAAAGTGTATAGTTTTCACACAAATGGGATTGGTTTTCTCTATCTTGGAATGAAAGAGATCTGACTCGTAATTGTTGTACCGTAATGCCATAACCAAAAATGTTATGATACCCAATTGCGGTAGTGGAAGCGGAAGCAAAAGCGATCGCACTCACACACCCACAAATAGAAATCAAACAAAGAGACACAAAGATTTACGAGTTTCAGAGAGAATAAATTCTCTTACACCTACGAAGGTAGGCAATCACTATAACCAAAGTGCTTACAATTGTACCTCTCAAACTCTCACACAACAAAGTCTCTCAACAAAGTTTTCCCAATTGCCTTTAGGCAAATATAAAATGGCAATGACTCCACACCTCAAAATAATGCTAGACAACTTACCAACTTGCCATAATAATGACTTAAGCCAAGCCAAACGTAAAAGCCCCACACTGAGACACCAGAAAGGCCACAAAAACTCCACGTTTCCCTTCTGCAGTGAGGTTGCTGCAAACAACTCAGACGAAGATCAGTCAATTGATAAACAATCAGAAAGAATTAGGGAGATAAGAGATGAAGTTCACGCACAACACAGAATTAAAGTGATTCTGAAAGAAAGGCCTGCATCCACTGAGAAGGGAGGGGGGAGCTGAAGCTTTTATTCATATAGAAAAAATTAAGGAGATTACTAGAATTCAAAAGGTATACTTACTCTCTAACTCTCGAGAATTATTGTCAATCAATCTTCTCCTCTGTAGCTTTTGGCAGCCGCTTCTGATTTCTTTAATACTAACCCTTTTCAAGTAAGGCAAACCCAACAGTAGCTGTAACTTATGCTTTGTGAGCATATCAGAGGCAGTATAGAAAGTATGAATCTTAATATTCATGTACATAGAAGTATGAAACCATAAGTGAGAGCTATAGAAACACAGAGGAAGATAGACAATATTGAATGCATTTTCCTTCATGAATTTTATATTGGTGCTGACCCCTTTATGTACATTGAGAGAACAAGCAAATAAGGTAAAAGCATTTATTTGGCAAGATTACAACAACATTATTTACAATTTAAGGCATAAAATATGACCACGGATAATATGTAGAACACTTCATAACATGCCTCCTCAAACTGAAGACTGGGTAGAGGTCAGAAGTTTGTCCCGAGAAGACAAGAAGATTTGGATGACAACAGCTTGGCGAGAAAATCAACAAATTGATCTTTGGAAGATATAAAGTGAACAAAAATGTTCTTGTGAACAACCTTGTCACGATCAAAATGGAAGATATAAATGGCAGTAACACTGGTTTTTTTGCAAGTAAAATTGACATTGTCACACCATAGCGGGGGAGGAGGCTGTCAAAGGAACAAGAAAATCACAATGGAACTGCCGCAACCAAAAGAGATCAGCAGTTACAGTACCAACAAGCGATATTTCGGCAGAGTGTGGATGAGCAGGAAATGGTGTGTTGGTTGTTGGCAAACCAGGATATAGACTGGAGCCAAGAAAAGCAATAAAACCATATGTAGAACGACAATTCAGATGTATCACCAACCTGACAGAGTTACAAAAGGGTTGTGAGAGACAAATCTTCTCAACTAAACATAATACCAGGTTGCTTGATCCACAAAGAAAAGAAAAAAAGAAGAATTGTGGGATGATCATGAATTGACCTACTCTATTGATTACAAAGGCAATGTCGAGTCGGGTAAATGTGAGATATTGAAGTAAACCGACAAGCTGGCGATAAAGAATTGCATCATTGAATAAAGGTGCAGAACTGGGTGTTAAATAACATAGCAATTCCAGTTAAGATATCCCATTTCTTTAACTACTGAACCAGCATAGAAGTTGGTCAAAGACTTATGTATAACCATATTCTGCAGAAACCAAAGCAAAATGATGAAGTGGGTGTGCTGAGTTTCACAAGTCCCACAGAAGTTCCTCTGCAAGGTGCCAAACATGTAACCTACTAGATATGATATGCCAAAGGCCCCAACTCTCACTGAAACATCTACGGCTGCAGTTTTGACATAAACTAGCCTATTTCTTGGCTTTTGATTAATGTGAGCTTTCTGGACAGCAAGAAGTGCAGTGCATGAAAGGGAAGCTCCTGCAGCCACAATGATTTTGAGGTTTTTGTTTCTAATCTTGAGGGATGAGAGTGCATAAACCAGTGGTGGCACTAACCCAAAAAACAAGAAAGATAAGTAGGCGATGATAAAACAGAGAAGACGATACATTTTTTCCTTCAATACTTCTTTGTAGTTATTCCCGTCCACTTCAATTCTAGGTATTTTTCTCTTCTTCTGCAATCTTGATACCTGTACATTTACTTCATACGTTTCACTATATCAAAAAATTTGAAAACCCAAAAGACAAAAGGTAAATGCTTACATCATGTCTAATAACAAAGAGTCCAGCTAGCAAATTTGTCAATGCCAAAGCTACTATATTTCCTGCAAGAATCCCAATCCAAGATCAACTAGAGATCGACAAATCATTATTTAAGAAAAAGGGAAATAGAGGAAATGAAAACCATTACCATCAGAAATCTTTGCAGTCATTGCTGCAGTTACAATAGCTAAACTTGTAATTGATTCCATTAAACCACCAAGAACTATATATCTACGAATTTCCCACCTTCTTCTAACTCTAGTGCTTGGTTCATATGGAGGGATCATGATAGCTAAGCATTCTTGATGGGGCATTGCTTCACCAGCTTACAACGGAATAGAAAAGATGAGTGAAAAAAAAGTTTATATGACAGAGTGGTATTAATCTCAACCCATTATCAAACAATTCCAAAACTAAAACACATAAATTCATCATATAATTTTGACACGTTTTTTACGTCAAACTCACGTATGCCATGAGTGGGTGGTGTTGAAGTTTGTATAAGAGCCGTGGATGATGTTGAATCTTGTAGAAGAGCTGTGGCTGGTTCTGGAGAATGGTGAGTTCACGTTTTTGTCATCATTGTTGCAAGTAGGACAACATATGATCCCCGAATTGAGAATCTTATAAGAAAGTTCATAACACTTTTCTGGAACGTCTTCCAAGTTTGCAGATGATTCTTCAACATTTTCTAAATTCAATACTCTTTGAATCACATCGTTGATACAGTTCTCGCACTTGGAACAATATATGTCATATGATTTTATTAAATTATGTGCTTTTTTGAGGAATTCTTTTTCTTCAACAATACTGTCGAATGATTTAGTAGCTTCAGATGGGGAGAGGAATGAGGAAGCTGAGTCATAAAAAAGATTATTATTAAATTAGTATTTTGACCAAGTCCACAAAATACAGACCATCAATTATCAATTGGATCGTTAGTCAATTATAGGTCAAAGTGTTTTTACCTTTTTAATGATGCGAGAGAAGTGAAGAGGAAAAGTCAGAAGAATCTGAAAAACGATCCCTCTTCATCGGAGAAAATTTGCACCTTCGAGATAGCTCATCAGAGCCTCTCCAGAAAACTGGCATGAATTTTGGTAAAAAACCAAAAACTTCTTTTGAAAATTTTTCTTTATTCAGTTACATATTTTGGATGATTTTGAGTCGAGCAAATTTGGACAACTTTAATTAAACAAAAACATATGCAAAAATAATCAAAACACAGGTTTTAAGGTAGAAGACAATGTCGACTTTGGTGTTAGACTGTTGACTGGTTTAGCTGGACCGAGTCCGATTTCTTACTTTGGTCCAATTGAACCAGATTGAGTAATTAACTCTTATTTCTCCTTGACATTAATTTTTTTTTCTTATTCTAGGGCCTAATTAAAAGAAATTGGAGGATTTTAACGAGAAAAAGGGCTTAAATAGGTAGGCCATAAGTAGCTTATTGGAGTTTCGTTTGTGAAGTTTTTTTTCTCATAGAACATGCATGAACATGGTCTATTATCTCAAACTCAAGTACTATATGGTCGTATTGATGGAAATTAAGCCTATTAAGCGTGTTAATTGGCTATTAGTGTGTGATCACTCGGTTTTTGGTAATTTATTTTATTGATTGTTGGTGGAATTATGGAATTAATAGCATAGTATGTGCTTTGTTATGCTTACTATTGTACCCTAGCTGTAATTCATGACTGTGGGCCTCTTTAATAGGTCACAATGTGGGGTCTATTAGGGGTTAGCCAACCAATCCCTGATAGTGAAGTTGTCTTGAGGGATAGGGATGAGGTAGTATTGTGTAGTTGGAGAGGCACGGGGTCACTCCCCTTTGTAATTATATTATTAGTACAATGTGAGGAGTCTTAAAGGATTGTCGGTTAACCTTATAAACCATTTGAGTAGATGAGGTTTGCATTGGTATACTGAGTTGGCTGTGCATCGGGCCATACCCTAGATGAACGTGTACTACAGTACCATTAGGTTATTATATGAAGATTGTTCAAAGGATCTCCAACTATCTTTGACAATGAACGTGTTCAGAAGAGCAGATCTCAAGTTACTATGATTATATGGGAATCATTAGAGAATAGGCAACTAGTTCTCTTTGTCTACCAAGACAAAGAGACACATATGTCCTAGAGTTGGATGACGGTGGAGGTCGTGCCTCACCTTATCGTGATCCGATTGGCAACAGGGAAATGATTGAGAGCATTTATATTATTTTAAGAAGAGAAAGAATGGAAAAACCAAAAACAAAATGAAAATGCATGGTTAGTATTAGAAATTATAGAGTAAGTTCAAACCTGGGGTGGTTAGAGGTGGTTGGAGGAATTGTTCTGGCAATGTTGTATTTGAAGCGACTAAAATATTGGTCTTCTATCTCCAGCAACTGTTTTCTAGCATTGACTGCTTGAATACATATACCAAAATTAATAAAGACTGGAACTGAGACCATATTATAATTGAAAAAGTGGAATAAAGTTTACCTATCTTTTCATATGCATATGCATCTCTCTCTTGTGGGTCGAGAACTTTTTGTAGCAGGCAATAACAATCACTTTCCAAGTTTATCATTTTTACTCTAAGAGAATCTGTAGATCCACAAAATAAAATTTCATTTCCAAGCTTAACTTACATGATGTTTGTAGTACTTTCTCCCAGACGTACTCCAAATGAATTTGGTCGACATCAAATGAAGTGTATGTGTTGGCATGGTTCTTGGTGGTCTCTCTTCTAATACCCAAAAATATTCATCTTCCACCCTTAAATATTGTTCTCTCAAATTTACTGCCAAATAAATTTAACAAATGAATTGAATTGAATACAATTATCCCATGATTAAAATAAAAGTCGTGAACTACTAGTGTTACTCATCCTTTCCAGTGTATATTTTTTGTAGTCGATGTTGATGGTGTCATCCCCCAAATTTGGTTGCATTTCTTGTTCTTTCCACAAAGAAATTGCATTCATAGATTCTGTACAAGTGTGTAATACTATATTAATCACCATTTAAAATGGGCATATTAAATATTTATATATATAATTCAAAAAAGAAGATAGGTTGTAAACAAATAACATTATTTTTTGGCCTCACACACTTACCTGCCCGTTCAAGTACATCCATAGAGTATCGTGAAAGTATATCATCCGAGTACGTCGCCCCAGCTAGCAAGGACCAAAGATATTCACCTTCTAACTTCATCATTTCTCTTCATAATTACTGTAAATCATTCATTGTTAGTAAGGTTTTGTTTTCGTGATTCACTTATACTACACCTCTTTATTATTTGAGGTTGTCTTGATTTAGAATATATATCTTAATCAACCCAACTTAGCTCATAGTTTCAATAGTTCATCAATTTTTATCAATATACTTTTAGCTCATAGTTACAATACTTATTTGATTTACTCTTTCACTTACTCATAACTGTTAGGAAATCTTCATCGGAGTACTTGGGAATTACATCATCCACCCCAGATGATGACTGAGAGAGAAGCTTTCCCCTTCGCCTTCGTGAGATTAAACATACTTTTTCTGCATGCTCCAACTCTCTTCTTGTATCAAGTGCAAATTGTATTAATTAGTTACAATCATCAAATAATTAACCAAATTATGCATCCATAAATACTGAAGTAGTAACTAAGTACCTAACTTTCTTAATACATCCTCTTTACTTTTTGAGCATTTCCCTTGCAATATGCCACCATATTCATCCTCCTGCTCTACCAAATGTTTTCTCAAACATACTGCAAATTTTTCATACATTAATCAATCAAATTTGTTTGTTGAATATAGTTAATCCTTAGTGTTCCTCATTGAGTATTTTCTTTTTTTCCCCCTCGTAGTAGACAAAAATAATCTGTAGAGAGAATCTTCAATCTCAATCTACCTGTAAACCATAACGAGAATCAATCAAAGCAGTATTTATATATATATAGTATTTTAATTTAGTATACTGAAACCTTACCAGACACAAGTATGATGGAATGGCTACCATCTGGTGACTGAAATCTCTTTAGGATTAGCAGCAGATTCTTTTCCCTTTCCGGCTTTGTTGTTTCTATATAACATAACATACATCAAATGTTACGGTATAAGCAAATTCTATGTATATTGATTATTCACAGTCGTTACCGATGGATTACCTGTAATTCCGTCCAAACAATTAAGCTCAGTTTCAATTGACGAAAAGCCTTGTGTGATTGGCGCTGCTTCTTTGTGCTTTCTTTCCAGCATGTATTTGATTCCTTCTTCAATTTTTATATCCACGTCCTTTAATTTCAAATAGCTTCTTAGTGCGAGTGAAATAGCATTCCCAACGCAGCATTTTGCTCTCTTATCCTCGACCTTCTTCAGCCTCTCCGACTTCTCTTCGACAATACGTTTTCCTTTCCGGTCATTCTTCCGGCTCTCAACAACGGACTCCTCCACACAACTTTCTACATTTTCCTCCTGTTTTTCTTGTGTGTTCTCCATTGAAACCCTTGGCTGCGGCCTGCCAGATTTTGTTCTCATCTCACAAACTCTCTCTTGAGAAGGTTGTTTGTTAATGGAGTGAGGCCCCTGTCACTTGCTCCGCCCATTATCTACGCTCTATATGAATTCGCCCACATGATTCATTTATTACAAATCCTCCAAATTGGAATACATTTTTTCATAGATTTCTAATTCAATTTTTTTTTACCTTTTCAAAGTTTGAATGTTGCAGCACCTTACCACCATACCATTAGGCATGGCCAAGTCAAATGAATATATATCACAAATTTTGCTTTTGAAAGGTAACCGTATAACCCACCGTCGGTAGATATTATCCATTTTGACCTACTACTGTTATGTACTTCATCAATTTAAAGTGTCTACTCGAGGTTTCCACACCCTTATAATAAATATTTTGTTCTTCTCTTCAACCAATGTGAGGTTTTATAATTCATCCCCATTAGAGGCCAGCATCCTTGTTGGCACACTGTTCAGTGTCGGACTCCAATATCATTTGTAACCGCTCAAGTCCACTACTAGTAGATATTGTCCGTTTTAGCCTGTTACATATCTCCATCAGCCTAATGTGTCTAAGGAGAAGTTTCCACACCCTCTAATAAATACTTTAATCTTCTCTCCAACTAATGTGAGGTCTTATAATTTATTCCCTCGGGGCCAGCGTCTACTAGAAAAAAAAATTCCACACCCTTATAATAAATATTTCGTTCTTCTCTCCAACCCAATGTGCGGTCTCATAATTCATCCTCATTGGGGGGCCAATGTCCTCGCTGGCACACCACCTAGTGTCTGACTCCAATATCATTTGTAACAGCTCAAGCCTACCGCTAGTAGATATTATCTGCTTTGGCCCGTTAAGTATCACCATCAACTTCACAACTTTAAAACTCATCTACTAGGGAGAGGTTTTCATGCCTTTACAATAAATGTTTCGTTCTCCTCTCTAACCAACGTGAAATCTCACATGAAATGAACCAAGTGTCGGTACTGTCGTGATCAAATTATTATTGAGTAATATTGGTTCTTTCAAGTGGGAGGCACAAATTCAACAACTGCCACCTAAGTTTATAAAGAAATGATGAGAAAGAAATAAATTAAGAAAATGAGGGGAGGGAAAGAGATATGAATTGAGAAAGAGGAAAGAAGAAGAAGGAAAAGAGAAGGCAGCCAGAAACAAGTAGTTGTTTGAGAAAGTTCAAACATCCCGTATGCAATAATCACTGAATATGAGTATACATTGACGGAAGCAGTAGCAACCAAAGCTGAAAGTGAAAGACAAATCAAGAAAATGGCACTGGCAGGAGGAGGAGGAGGCTGCCACCAACCTCCCCATACCCACAGGAATATCGGCTGTTCGTTCTGTTCAACTTCTATTACTACTAATTCTTGTATACTTTAGTCCATTCTTTGCTAATTTGATCCATATTTACTGGTTTGATTATTAATACAGGTGTTGCTAACCTCAAAAATGGAATCATTGTTGATGCAGGTATGTATGTAGAAGCCCTTAAAACTTACTTTTTTTTTTATCCATTTCAAGGGTTCTAAGACGACTCATACTTTACCTTTCAGCTAGATCCTAAAGATGAATAGTTCGGTAAAGATCCTAAACATGGACCATTGGGGGAAGATCCTAAACATGAACCGGTAGGGGAAGATCGTACAGATGAACAGTTGGGTGAAGATCCTAAATATGAACCGTTGGGGGAAGATCCTAAACATGAACCGGTAGGGGAAGATCGTACAGATGAACAGTTGGGTGAAGATCCTAAATATGAACCGTTGGGGGAAGATCCTACAGATGAACAGTTAGATGAAGATCCGAAAGATGAACAAATAGGCGAAGATAATACTGAGGAACAATCAAATGAAGTCATTTACACTCATAATGGTGAACAGGAAGTCCTTTGTCAACAAATTTTAGTTGCTTCAACTCCACACGAACTCATTGTTACTGAACCAGAAATTGAAGAACAACAAAGTGCAACTTCAATTAGAACCGAAATTGTGAAAAGTGTGCTGTATGGCGGTTTAACTGAACTGATAGCAAGCTTAGGCATTGTCACATCTTCAGCAAGCACAGGTGCTACCACTGGTAAATTTCTTTCTATTCCTAATCCACCAATAGCAAATATTATAAAAAATGATAGGGAGACATTTCCACACCCTTATAAAAAAGTGCTTCATTCTCTTCTTCAACCGATATGTGATCTCACAATCTACTCCCTTCATAGCCCAACGTCCTTGCTGACACTTGTTCTCTTCTCCAATCAATGAAACCCCAATCCACCCCCCTTCGAGGCCAACATCCTTGCTGGCACACCGCCTCGTGTCCACCCCCTTCGAGGTTCAGCCTCCTCACTAGCACATCGTCTGATATCTGCTTTGATGTCATTTGTAACAGTCTAAGACCACCACTAGCAATTATTGTCCTCTTTCGACTTTCCCTTTCAGACTTCCCCTCAAAGTTTTAAAACGCGTCTGCTAGAGAGAAGTTTCCACACTCTTATAAAGAATGCTACGTTCTCCTTCACAACCGACGTGGGATCTCACACCTTCTACAGTGCTTTTAGTTTAATACACAGACAAACAATCAAATAAAGAAGTCATTGATACTCACAGGAAAAACGGTAGCTCTTTCACTATCAAACTTGATTATTGGACTGTTTGTGATGAGCTATAGAGTGAGTAATTACATTCCCCTCTTCTTACAATGCCAATACCTATTTCTATAGTTCTGAATTCAATGACCAATTTCCAGATATCAAAACACTGGAAAAGCGGCCAGGAAAGTGGACCTGATGAACAAAGAGAGGAAGAAGTGGATAGATATGAACAAGTGTTCGGAGATAGAAAAAACTATCGCCTCCATTTGACAGTGGCTATCCTATCATTCCTGATATTTGGGTTGGTGCCCCCTCTCCTTTATGGCTTCACGTTCCGTAAGCCAGAGGACAAATTTCTCAAGATTCCAACAGTCACAATAGTCTCTGTTCTATGTATTGGATTGCTTGGTGTGGGTAAAGCTTACATTGAGAAGCCAGAAAATTGCCTTGTCTATGTTCATATCATTGGGGGATGCATTGCTGATGCAATTGGGACGTCGGCAGTGACAACTTTAGGAGGTGAGCTGATTCAAAACTATGTTGATCGAGCTGGCTGGTTTGATTTTGAGCCGAACAAAGTTCCAACCTTCTCCTACCAGGCATGGATTTTGGGTATCAGACATGGAGATCCGTTTGAACTTTTTGTTCCTTAAATCTTATAACGGTGTGTTAAAACTGAATATGTAAGCATATTTCTTTCACTTTTGAACTTTGGACTGAAAAATTGAAGCTACTAATCTTCATTGCTTGGGAGTTTCGTATTTCTTTAGTTTTATGATGGAAAAGCAATATAATGGCACGTACTCAATTGCTTTTAAGTATAGTCATTTAGAAACATAGTTTTTAAAGCATAGACTTTTCAATGTGCTCACATTGCTCGAGTTCATAGATTAGGCCACATCATAGCCTATATTGGCCCTAAGTCCACTACGCGAGTTTATTAGAGAGGTTTCATGTAAGTCCACTATGCGAGTTTATTAGAGAGGTTTCATGTGAATCTATTAGGGAGTTGTTCTCCTCTCCAATACAATCCACCCCTTGGGAGTCCAAGGTACGGCTGTGGATCTCTACCGCTCATGACAGGCTCACTACAAGAAACTAACTAGCAAACTTCACAGTCGTCCCCACAGGGTACAATTATAAATCATAAAATATCATAAGCCAGTTCTATGGTTATCCAAACCCCTGAAAATTGAGTCAAGTTCACAATTAGAGGTTAGTTGGCGAACCCCTAATCGTCCCCATATAACCGCATACATCGTGAACATATGACATAGAGACATAGCATAGTGATCTAAACATAGATACCTAGTCATGAATCTCACTTCATAAGATAGTGCATACGCATTTCAGTAAACATACATAATCACATTCAACATGTGTCATCTCAACTCATTCTATGCTCAAACATATATAATCGGGTTCCCATAACATGCTTTATATCATATTAAAGGAATGCTCTCAATTTCAGTCATATCATAACTCAACAGTTCGTTCTTCGATAAGCGTGTATCATAACGTTTAACGTGCTCTTACATACATCTATTCAAACCAACTCATTTCATACTCAAATTTCTATGACATACTTCTCATGTCATACTTTTATATATACTATGAGCATAGCTAAATCCAAGGTTCCGAGGTGCCACTTACTTAGAAAGGAAAGCATGACACTTTTTGTTCGAGTTGGTGTCCTCAGTAGATTCCAAAAATTGCCAGAACTCCTCCAATAGTTCCAGCAATGACATGCAAAGCTGAATAAGTCATCCGCCAGTCCCCAGCAATCACCGATGAAAATCTCCTTCAAAGCACCACCAAGTAATAAACAATGCTTTAGCACTCTTTTTATCCCGTAGTTGACAGTTCTGCAAATGCAACCGCTCAAGAACAGGACAAGGACTCAGATTTCAGAATTTGCAAATTCTCACAAGCAGCAAATTCCTCTCAGCAGATTATCATTACACTAGTGCAATTCAAGTTCTTGCAAGGTCTCACATTCCTCGGCCACACCCAACAATCCCAACTCACTTCCACCAATAAAAGCTAAATCCAAGGCCAATGCTTTCAGCCCTCTATCAATCACCATATTGTCAATAATATTTTCCTCACCAACACCCGGAATAGGCAAAAATCAGGAATCAGCATGCATTGAATGAATCCTATTACTCAACAAGAATACCAGAATTTCTAAAACACATCAAAGATCCAGAGATTAAATCCACACGATTAAGATTTGGAAACCTCAAAATCAACCTACCCGACAAGAGAAAATTCAAATCCATTACCCTGAGCTACCGTACAATACGACCCTACTGATTCAGCCACCGTTTGCAGACAAGAAAGTTGGAGTTCCGCTGAGAATCCGGTAATTTCGTGAGGATCCTAAGAAGAAGCTCATCCGAAAAAAGCAGCGTACGGTCGATTTTGCAGAAATTAGCGATTAAGAGGGGGTTGGTTTTGGAGTTGGATGTGGGAATATGAGAGTCTATACACGAGGATTGAAGTTGCATAGCAACAATAACACTCTAAAGCAATTCGGTGTCCTTCTGCCACACACATCAGACCAACGCAGTGTCCTCTTCTTCCCCGGCGAGTTAGGGTTCGTTTGAGGGCTCGGAACCGAGGAAATGGAGCTTCGTCTTTTAGCTTCAAACAACACCGATTGTGCTCGTCCATGTGCATAACCCATGGCGGTAATGGCGGTAATACTCCTCCCCAAACACCGCTACGTCTAAGCTTTCCAGAATACTCTCTTCTCTGTGTCTATCTTCTTCAATATACCACATTGATCTGCCAACAACAGTTCGAAATCTGCAAATTGGGTTCTTCAAAATTTCTTTAGACAGTGGATATTTGGGCTGCTCTCAGCTCACTGCTCACTGCTCACTGTACCCGCGTCAGCCGTCAGCGTACGGTGGGGGCTGCGAAAAGGCATTTTTCTTTTTCTTTTTTTTAATTATTTTTATTTTTTGGACCATTGATATTACAACCATTCTAGCGGGCTATCCAAACTCTATTACTACATGTAATGCCTAAATTCATCTCTAATAGATATTTTCTGTTTCGATCCGTCAAGCATCGCCCTTAACCTCACGGTTTTAAAACATATCTATTGATAGATTTTCACACCCTTACAAGGAACATTTAGTTCTTCTATCTATCCAAAATGCCAGATCTCACATAGCCTTAAAACAAAATTATCGTCCCTAGAAAAGAGTTCCTACAATAACGAAGGTTGTCCACACAAACTAACCTAAGATCTAAAATTAACCTTTACTTGATATCCGTTCCATTTAACCTATAAACTCATATTTTGTCCTACTTAACCTCATTCAAGATGTAACAACGTTGTATTACTCAAAAAAACATATTAAATTAGGTTGTCACCATTAAATTATGGTTGAGAATGGAAATTTTAATAAATATCCCACTTAACCATGTTAATTTAGGTTGTGACTTCTTGTCAAAACAAATAGACCATAATGATAAAATGGAAAGATTGAATCCTCCAACAATGGGTGGTGGGTGTGTTCTTTTCAAGTCTTGAGATCCAAAAAAAAGCAAAAACCCCAGTGGCCCATCTCATCCTTCAACCATTCAGATTCGGCACACCTTTCACCGATCCCTGCCGCAACCTTTCCTCAATCCTATAACTTCATTCTATGTGGCGCCATTGATCCAGCATTCCCATTCTCTATACCCATTTCCCAACTACAAGATTATCCCTATGAACTGTGGTGCCATTTGTTTCTTACAATTTCCCTAGCACAAGTTCTTACACTACCCATTCGTTCCATTTTCATTTCTTCTACTTGCTTATTAGGGCTTGTTTTCTGTCTCTGTCGCGATTTCCTTATCTGGGTGCATTGTATTTCTCATGCTCATTTGATTTGTAGCCTCGTTTTCGCAAATATAGCAATATTTCGTTGAGGCCCAAGTGGAGTTCATCAAATCTGTTGATACGATGAGTGGGGTTTCCCGTATGTGTCACGAATCTTCCCATATACCCCTGATTTGATCTGGGTGTGGACGGTTTTTGGAGTTGGGTATTGTTTATTTCCCCCCCTCTCTTTGGGATTCGGGAGTTTTTGAAATCCGACAATGGCCGCTTCAGGTGAAGAGCTTTCGGATTTGAAGGTCGAGAATGGAGCGAAACATAGCGGGGTTGAGGATGAACCTGAAACTATTGCTATCATGGATGCCGTGAAAGTTTTGTTGCAGGGTTTAGGGGAAGATATCAATAGAGAGGGCATCAGAAAGACCCCCCTCCGTGTAGCCAAGGCTCTTAGAGAAGGAACAAGAGGTGAGAGTTGCCTTATTATAGTAGAATAAGCCTCATAAAGGTATTTGTTTATAAAGAACTGCCACTATTAGTTGTGCATGTGTGGTCAGGTGAGTTTGGATGTATTTCAAAGTATTTTTATGGAAGCATATATAGCTCACTGTTCTCTTGTTCTTATTGGTTCTTAGTACTTGTTTCTAAAAGCTGTTCTTAGCGGCTAACTGCCAAGTTACCTTAAAGATTCCAAAAACTTCAGACAAATGAAAACTCTTA
This sequence comes from Cucurbita maxima, assembly GCF_002738345.1. NCBI lineage: Eukaryota > Viridiplantae > Streptophyta > Magnoliopsida > Cucurbitales > Cucurbitaceae > Cucurbita > Cucurbita maxima. The sequence goes on along the minus strand of NW_019272029.1, from coordinate 846,127 downwards.
CATTTTTTTTATGAGGAATTTGAGTATTACGCAAGGATGTCATGGGCAGAGTTCCCTCTAATTTCAGGCTTCTAAGACCGTTCAAGCCTCCATCCCCCATCTTTCCCAGCTTCCAGCTTCTTAAAACATTATGTAAAAGATTTGTCGTGTTGAAATGTTTTTGGAGAAAAGTCCCTTGGCTTGATAATGGGTATGTTTTTATACTGGAAAACAGAACTGGAGTCCTATACCATCTCTAATTGAAGCTTCCATCCATCTTGCCCCTGTTTTAGTTTTGTTTTGTTTTTGTTTTTGTGTTTGTTCTTGTTCCTGTTCTGTTTTTCTTCTTGTTCTTTGTTCTTGTTCTATTCTGTTTTGTTTTTGTTTTTGTGCATAGTTGGACATGGGAACACCAGGTTCTTCATCTTGATGCATAGTCTATTTCAGAATTTGTGCTGAGATTATGGTGGCATTGGTTTTTGAGAATTAAGCGCATTTTTTGTCCTTATTTTGTCTCTCTTCTGCTGCATTGAATTTGTTCATGCTGTGTGACTTGACATAAACACCTGGATGGTTTCCATAAATTGAGTTTTGATTCTTAAGAACTTGTAGAATCAGATAATCATAGTCGACAACTTTAAGGAAACAAAAGGAAGGAAAGGATAAGATGGAGCAATTGCCTGGAAACATATGAATTCTGATGTAAAATGAACACTATCATCTCTTCATTCATATACATAATTCTATTTCAGGGTATGGACAAACAGCGAAGGACATTATTGAAAGTGCTTTATTCCCCGAAGCTGGACTGCATAATGGTCTTGGTCAAGCTGGAGGTGCAGGTGGGATTGTGATTGTTCGAGATCTTGACTTCTTCTCATATTGTGAGTCATGTCTGCTTCCATTTCAAGTGAAATGTCATGTGGGTTATGTTCCATCTGGTCAGCAAGTTGTAGGGCTGAGTAAGCTCTCTCGAGTTTCTGACGTGTATGCAAAGCGACTTCAAAAGCCTCAACGTCTAGCTGATCAAATTTGTTCAGCTCTGCAACATGGTATCAACCCAGGAGGTGTTGCTGTTGTACTTCATTGTTTGCACATTCATTTCCCGAGCTTGGAGTCGGTCTTTCTCGACTCGAAATCCTCAGGATGGGTCAAAGTGCAGGTTCAATCTGGTTTGGGAGCTTTCGAAAACCAAGATGCTGATGCCTGGATGGACTTCTTCAGTCTTTTAAAATTTAGAGGCATAGATCTAAGCAAAGCTGGTGCACCAGATTCAAATTCTCAACTTTGGTGCCCATCTCATTTTCCTTCAGCTTCTAAATTCTCAACCAAAATCGAGTCATTAAACCCGAGAATGACCACTGCAGCGACATCAATTTTGAGGTCGTTAGGTGAAGACCCTTCAAGGGAAGAGCTTCTTGGAACACCTGGTCACTTTGTGAACTGGCTAATGAACTTCCAAAACTGTAATGTGGAAATGAAGATGGATATGATGAAGCTCAATGGCTTTGCTAATGGTAGAACTCATTTCGAACACAACGAGAACGGTAACCTCTCCGAGAAAAAAATTCAATCAGAGATGAATTTCTCGTTCTGGTCTCAATGCGAGCACCATTTACTTCCCTTTTATGGCGTCGTGCATATAGGATTCTTAAGAGCTGATGGAGTCACTCACCTTGAGAAATCACTTCTCAACTCAGTAATACATTTCTATGGTTTCAAGCTTCAAGTTCAGGAGAGAATGACCAGGCAGATAGCAGAGACAGTCTCATCATTATTAGGAGCAGACATCGTAGTTGTTGTTGAGGCAAGTCATACCTGTATGATCTCAAGAGGAATTGAGAAGTTCGGTTGCACGACAGCTACAATTGCTGCGCTCGGTCAGTTTTCATCAGATGCAGCTGCAAGAGCCATGTTCTTGCAGAGCATTCCCAAAACTACCATCGGAGAACTGTAAGGACAAGCTTATGATTATGCCTAAGACCCCTTCACAACACAGAAGTTTTGCACAATTTGATCAATAGCGCCATACACATTTGGCTGGAAGGTATAGTTTATGGGTCAGGTCATCCTCCCATTCATATTATATTTAGCTGTTTTAGACCAAAGGGATCCAAAAAGGATACCGTTTATACTTGATTTTGTTGGTCAGGAGCCCAGGAGGGGCAGCTTTCCAACAGATTTCTTGGCCAGTTTTGGTGCAATTTCCTTACTAGGATGTATATCCATGAAACCTTTATGTATTCCTATCATTCCTCATCTTTTGGGCAAAATCTTGCTTACAAACTACCAATCAAAATTCAGAGGCTAAATTTACAGTTTAATATTTTCTATCACTTTTACCTCATATATAAGAAGACAGTACATTGTCTAATAGGATACACAAATCATCACAATATGAACAGTTTTAGCATTATTCCACACTGCACAGTTGGGTGACAATATCATTTACCCACCTATTATTTGTAGCAAAAGAACCTCTGAAGTCCAAGACACTGCCCCTGCTTCAATCTAACCACATATGTCGAATCTCATGCCAAACTATCTCCATACCTTTCGAAACGTTCTTAGGTTCCTGTTGCTCGGGATGATGAACATATACCTGATACAGATAAGCTGAGATGATAACAATCACCATGACGGTTAGAAAGTATGTATTCGCTGATACGGAGGACACGTGATCCTGCAAGTGAGCAATCAACTTTGATTAGTGATCCCTTGGAGAAGTATAATACTGAATTGTTTGATACACGTGCATATTCTGAAGTTAAAAAAGAACAAAATGAAAGACATGAAACTTCGGATAGAACACGAGGCGAAAGAAACCTTGAACACCGTCCAGCTCTTGGGAGAAAGGTTTTTATCAGCATGCTCCAGACAGTAATGTAACATATCAATTATCGTCAACTCCGTGACTGGATCATAACTATCTGCTAGCACAATGGATTACCCTTGTTTGCTATTATTGATTATGAGAAAAAAAAATGGACAAACAATTCTATTGATGTCGAAAGCAGTTTTCAAAAGAACGGGGAAGCGGGATAATAACGAAACCAATGAATCAAATTTCACAAGGAAATATAGGACAGTATACGGTACCTGGGATGTCAAATATTTGTTTCGCGGATGGAATACCTAATAAATTTCCCAAATAGGCACGTACACGAACACGGTCCGCAAAGGAAAGTAGATCTCCATGAGTTATAACAACAACTGGTTTGTCATCTGTGAGAAAAAAGAGAATAAAATTCTAATTTCTCAATAGCATGAAAAAAAATGATCAAGGCATACAACATGCAACCTAAGGAATGTGATCTTAAAAAAATAAATAATGATAATAATCTTCCTGTTACTCTCATAAACATGATATTATAACTAATGATGAGTGGGATAACTTCACCTCCATATGATAAATAAGGGCAATTGAACGCAGTAGTAATCACTGTTTCATAATCTTTCTCTATGTCATCGCCATCCATTGATTTAAGAACTGAAAGCCCATCAACGACGAATATGACAAAATTAATCATTCTGACCGCCCTAGAAAGAGGGAAGTGTTGGCGAGCTTTACAACTCATTCTATTTATTAAACTTGAAGCATCAGATTTCCTGGGAAGTAATTTACACACATGAAGAAAGTGAGTCAGGATTGAATTTAAAACTAATGGGAGATGTAACAGTCCAAGCCCACTGCTAGCAGATATTGTTTGCTTTGGCCCGTTATGTATTGCCGTAAGTCTCACAATTTTAAAACACGTTTATTAGGGAGAGGTCTCCACACCCTTATAAGGAATGTTTCGTTCTCTCTAAACACTGCCCAATGTCTAGCTCTAGTCCAAGGAGGGAACGAAACATTTCTTATAAGGGTGTGAAAATCTCTCCCTAACAAATGTGTTTTAAAACTGTAGGGCTGACGACACGCAATGGGCTAAAGTAGACAATATCTGCTAGCGTGAGCTTGAGCGGTTACAAAAGAAGAAAATGGTCTCAATGTTAAAACTTCAACCTTGCTACAAGTTCTCCATGGTGAACACCCTTGGTCATCCATTGTTTCAACACTTCAATATTTTCAAATGAGTCATCAGACAGACCACGGGTATCGTATAAACAAAAAGATTTCGACTTCCTCAGAATCATATATTCTTGAAGGAAAAAAGTTCCATCTTCACCAGATGAATTACCTACACCGAAAAGATACGACAATTTTTAAGTTCAAATAGGCAACTCCTATTTTCATTTAGAGAACAGCCTCAAATGAATTCAAAGAAATACATGATACTTGAGCTCTTTCGGGCACAAAACGGTCCTCGTCAAACACCTTGCAGATCCTATTTATAAGACTACTTTTACCAGATCCTTTCGGACCAATCAATATAAGCGACATTGTTTGTGGGATATCATAGTCAGACAATTTCATTCCACCTACCTGCTCAATCCATGATCCAGGAGAATAGCTGCCAAATAGAGGCTAGCATGTCAATATGAGCAAAATTTAGTAGCAGTCTTGAAAATTATAAGAGATATAGTACTCATGAACCATCATTAACTTTAATTAGTTCATCTACAACTCAAACAAGGAGTTCACACCGCAATTTGGGCATTACTAGGGATAATAAATTCATTTCTTCTTCATGAGATGTTAGACCTTTACAGTATAAAATTTAATTCCTTCATTCTAACATATTTGAGCTGAAAAGTAATAGAGATACCTCAAAATTTTTCTCTTAGCCTGATTCAAGTTCTCACTACGAATCCGTAATTGATCAGAGCTCTCCAAGATCTCTCTATGTACATTATTTATCCTCCTCCGATATATTTCAACATTCAAAGCAGATGAAGAAAATTGAGATTCAGTCGCATCAAATTCTCCCATGATTACTCCATTTTCCATATCCGCTTCATCATCCTTAGTTTGCATGCTCAAGTTACTGTTGTTACTCCTTTCTCACCAAGAACAATACCCATAATAAGCAACATCATAAAATTAATTGGGTTTTCACTGGAAAAGGAGTGATTGGAACATGAAACAGAGCAATCGAAACGTATACCTGAGAGTGGGCAGTTGAGTAGCAATTTGCGACTGATCATGCTCGAGAGAAGAACCCCCATCTGCAATTGGATATTAAATTAAAGCTGTGACGCAAAATTACTTCGGATAGAAATTAAATAAGCAACAAAAACTTGATGAAGAAACGTGGAAATTAGACGCCAATTTCTTCGATCAAAAGAACAGAAAACTGAAAATACGAACAGAGGTGATCGTGAAGGATGGAAGGAGTAGAAAGCGAAACAGTATCGCCGCCCATGGTTGCGCCAAGAATTAGGGTCGTGGGAGGATAGAGAAGAAAAGTGGGGGCACGTTTTCTTGCGCGCTAAGATTTTGACGTGCTTCAATTACAGTCGAATTACAGTTTTACTGGTTGACCCACAAAATAAATAAATAAATAAATAAATAACCTATAATTTGAATCAAATTTTCGAATTTTAAAAATTTTAACCTAATTTATACCTTAAAAAAAAAATTAACTCAACTTCAAGTTGGTTTAAGATTTCACATTGGTTGGAGCGAAGTGCAAAACATTTTTTAAGAGGGTATAGAAATCTCTCCCTAGTAGACGCGTTTTAAAATCGTGAAATTAACAACGATACGTAACGAGTCAAAGCAGATAATATCTACTATTGGTAGACTTGAGCTATTACATTGCGTTAAATCCAGATTGGTCTAGTTATCGAGTCATAAGACTGCTCCTAATTTTTAATTTGAATTGATTCACAGTACATCTCTGGTTGACCCTTTAAACCTAAGGCTCGACGATAATTTTGCCAGTGGCATGACCCTCCATACTCCGAGCCCAAGCCCTTTGAGCCTCACTTAAAGGATGCTTCGAGTCAATCACAGTCTTGAGCTTCCCATCTTTCATTAACTTAACCAAATGTTCCAAATCCTTTCCTTTAGGATTTAGTAGCAAAGGCACCAACTTCTTCTTTGAGAAGCTCACCTTCTGAAGACCATAAGTCAACAACGTCCCAATTCCAGGGGTAATATCTATCACTTTCCCAGTAGGACTCAAATTAGGCTCGAACCTCGACCACGGTATCCCAGTTGCACAATGTACAACAATATCGTATTTACGCTGCGACGGGCTGTTTAGAGCAGCACCATCCGGTGTCGTGTAGTCAAGAACCTCATCTGCCCCTAACTTTCGGACGAGCTCGATGTTACGACTCCCACACGTTGCTGTTACATGAGCATTTTGAAGCTTCGCCAGTTGAATGGCATAGTGCCCGACCCCGCCTGAGGCTGCAGTAACCAGAATGTTTGGCTGCTGTCCGGGGACTTCATCGAGATGTGTGAGGGCTTGGTGAGCGGTTAGACCGGCGACAGGTAAGCCTGCAGCTTCAGCAGCTGAGACTTCTGGTGGTCTGTGGGCTGTTATGCTCTCTTTTACGGCCGAAAATTCAGCCAACCCACCTCCATTCTGTCATTGGTCACAAAATCTCGAGATTTAAATCTTATTTTAGTCTCTAAACTTCCATTTTTATCGTAAAAGATTATTAGAACTCACAAAGGGGTTAATCATAGCTAAGACTTTATCACCAGCTCTGAACTTCTTTACTCCCACCCCAACAGCTACTACCTCTCCAGCCACATCAGTACCTAAAATTCCATAGGGAAACGTATATCAACACATGAAAGCATAAGAACACAGTTCAGTAGATATCATCTCAAACAATTCTTACCAGGAATAAAAGGGAACTTGCGGGGAAGAAATGGCCTTAACATCCCTTTCTGGACTTTCCAATCAAAAGGATTAATACTTGCTGCCTCTAGTTTTACAACTACTTCATCCTTCTCTGGACTTGGAACTGGAACTTGACTATGCTGCACAAATTTTAACTTCTCCTATTAAAAAATTATGATAACATATACTCTTGATCCATGAGATTTTGTATCGATAATCGATTTAGTCTCTAAAGTTTCGAATCAAACACTTAAGTCTTTTAAGGATTGACAAAGGACTTGGAACAATTTCTCAAACTTCAAAATGGATCAAATAGACAGTTAGCCCTAAATTTTAGAGCTAGAAATTAATTTTGTAAACAGCATAATGGATTGTAAATGGATAAACAGAGAGACTCGACGAAATCCACAGGATTTGAGCGATGAAGACGCAGAAAGGGAAATATGAAGCGGAAAAAACCTTTAAAGCAGCAGGTCCGCCGCCATAAGCATCGTATTGAACTGCGCGCATGAAATTCTCAGCCATTGCTGGAGTGTCGATTAATGAAAGAGTGCGGACAGTGGTTGAAGCGTCTGCAAGAGATAATACGATACGAATTGTAAAATGTATCACTCTTGTGATGTGTGGCCGTTGCTTGGCCGGCGTTTCGCAGACGTGGAGGATTCTCCACCGCCATTGAAACCAAGGTCTACGCGCTCAACAGATACCCTAAGAAAATTTGTTCTTTTACTCTCATAATTTCGGATAAACAAAAATTTGTATTCTTCAACACGTATTTATACTTACTGGTAGGGGCATTAACGTAGTTGGTGAAAATATTTTTAAAAAATATTTTTATTTGAAATGAATATATTCTTTAAAATTATATATTAAAAATTTAAAAAAATTCATACATTTATAATCTAAGAATAGACTCTGCATTGGTCAAAACAAAGTCATGAGACGAATGTCCAACAAAGGATGACTAAGACTCGAAAGGGAGGCCATAGCCATGCTCTAAAGTTAGTCGAGCCAATAGATTTGACAAATCCTGTGGACATTTCTATTCACTAATTGACTCCAAAGAGGAGGCCATAGTCATACTCTAAACTTAGCCGCAAATCTGGTTTATTCACTAATTCCTAACCACAAACAACTGGGCATCATATAATTACTGACATGGCCGGAATGAAAACTGACTCGAAATAAGGAAAGGTGCGAAGCTGCGAGACTGGAAAGTAGAGATAAAGGCAAAGGAATGGCAAATGGGAACATCTCTATTCACTAATTCCTAACCAGAGAGTGACGATTTTAGGCCTGGATTCTTCATGAAAAATTCACGAGCACTAAAATATTTTTATACGTGGAACATACGCCACTATGGCTGCACAATAATTTTTCCGGTGGCGTGGCCATCCATGCTCTTTGCCCAAGCCTCCTCAGCCTTGCTCAAAGGGTACCTTGAATCAATCGTACTCTTCACTTTCCCTTCCTTCATCAAATTCACAACATACCCTAAATTCTCGTTCTTGAAAGACATCGACCACATAGGTACCAGCTTCTTCTTAGAGAAGGTAAGTTTCTTAATGGCGAAAGTCATCACCGTTGATGCATTTGCCGGGGTTATGTCGACCACCTTACCAGTCGAGCTCAAATTAGGCTCGAACACGGACCATGGGATCCCTGTGGCACAATGGATCACTGCATCATACTTCTTGCCTGATGGACTCTTCAAGGCTGCCCCTTCTGAGGTTTTGTAGTCTATGACCTCATCTGCGCCCAAGCTCTTCACGAACTCGATGTTTCGAGCGCCACACGTAGCGGTCACGTGAGTGTTTCCTAGCTTTGCTAGCTGAACGGCGTAGTGGCCGACGCCGCCAGAGGCAGCTGTGATGAGAATGTTTGATTGAGGACCGTTTGCATCAAGCTTGATCCCAGCAGCTTGGGTGAGAGCTTGATGTGCTGTTAAAGCCGCAACAGGCAGAGCAGCGCCATCGGCTGCGGTCACTTCGGGCGGCCTAACAACTGTTGAAGATTCCTTTGCTACAACATATTCAGCAAGTCCACCTCCGGTCTGTCATTGTCACGCAAAAACATGAACACTTCCAATAGCATGTGAATCAAAGATGCAGCTGCTCTCGTATCATTTATAATAGTTCAAGTCTATCGTTAGCAGACATTGTTTTGACCCGTTACATATAACCGTTAGCTTCATGATTTTAAAACGCATCTGTTAAAGAGAGGTTTCCACACCCTTATAAGAAATGTTTCGTTATTTTCTCCAATCGATGTGGAATCTCACAATTCATCTTTCTTGGAGGCCCAGCCTTCTCATTGGCACATCGCTCGGTGTCTGACCATTTGTAACAGTCAGACACTGGGCGGTGTGCCTGTGAGCAGGTTGGCCCCCAAGAAGGTGGATTGTGAGACCCCATATCCAATAGAGAGGAATGGAACATTTATTATAGAGGTGTAAAAACTTCATTTTAACAGACAGGTTTTAAAACTGTGAGGCTGATGAAAATATGCAACAAGTCAAAACATACAATATATATCTGCGAGTGGAGGGCTTCATAATTTCCTTGCTAATGGTAAAGTAAGATTAACCGTGGAAAAGGGTGAATGAATACTTACAGCATGGTTAAGAAACGTCACGACTTTGTCCCCAGCTTTAAGCCCCTTCACCCGTGCTCCGACCTCTAAAACTTCTCCTGCCACATCAGTACCTGTTTCTAATTTATTGTCAATCACATTATAACAGTCTCATCGAATAATTCATCATTAAACTAAGCGTTAAAGTCAAGCCAAGAATTCAGAACGAACATGGAATATGAGGAAAGTTTCGAGGAAGAAAGAGACGGACGACTCCCTTCTGAATTTTCCAATCAAATGGATTCAGACTAACTGCTTCTACTTTCAGCAAAACCTCATCGTCTTTGGGTCCGGGAATCGGAACTTCTACATGCTGCACGAAGAAACGATATCAGACGTCAAGATCAAACCATCAACTTTGAGACAACGCTTATCGTAACTCATATAAAATGAGTAAAGAGCAACAAGTTTGAAAGGAGGAACCTTGAGAGCAGCCGATCCGCCGCCGTAGGCTTCATACAGAACTGCCTTCATGAGCCTGGAAGTAGCGGAAGCCATCGCCAAATGCCAATAGTTTCCTTTGAGAATCAGAGGCTTAAACTTAGTGCTATGCTTTGATTATTAACCATTTATTGTAGTTGGGTTTGATTTTGTTCTTTGTTTCTTGGGTTGAATTCAATGTTCAAAGGCAAAGGCTACAAGTGTGGTACCCACCGCCGACTCTTTGGAAAATGGGTGTTTTTCTATGATCTTCCATGAAAGTTCTTTTCATTGAGTGATCAAGCAAGTGCCACATGGGCTAGAATCTTGTTCCTATGAATCTTGGGTCGAAGATTGTTGAGAGAGGAGTCATGCATCGGCTCATTAAAGGGTTATCATGAATTTATAAATAAAGAATACATTTCATTAATACGAGGGTCGCTAGACTTTATGTCATACCATTGTGGAAGTCTGTGATTCATAATAAATTGTTCATCTTCTTTTACATGAGTCTTCGAATAAGATGGATGATTTATATAATCTGAATGACCATTTTATTAGAATATATGGACACTAGCTATATTTTTTATTTAGTTTACGTAAATCGTATATTCTATATTTTCATTGTGTCTACTAATACGATCAACATTTACCATGTTCAAGCTAACAGGTACATATGATCATTGATCTCAACGTTGATTTTGGACTACAACTAACACGGACTATCGACACATCGACTTTTTATGGTTTGATTTTGGTGGTGTGGTAGCATCGATCGTCCAATGATATATTGGTTGGCTTGATTTTTTAAATATACACATTTTTTACCGATTCAAATAAAAATATATTGAAACAAAATTTCGTTAATCAAATTATAAAATATCAAATGTAAAATAAAAATATATTTCAAATTTCCTATTTTTTTTTTCTTTTTCATTTAAATATATAAACTCTAAAATTACAATTTTATAATCCAACCAAGGGATCAGTACACCACTGGCGTGGGCCCCTCTCAAAGCCGATAAGATAAGATGATAATGATAAGATAAGTTATCTGACAAAATATTCGAAATTTTTTTCCAATTAAAAATAAATAAATATATATTTTTTTATTCAAACTCCCGATGCACCCTTCCGTACTCTAACTTTTCCACCTTCTTCCCTAAACCGTTTTATTCTCCCTCTCTCCCATAGCTTTCCCTTTGGTTGCAGAGCTTCGACATTCCTGTTGAATGGACCATTCTCTCTCTCTCCACGTCTCTCTTCCTTCTACTCCTAAATTCAACTCCAATCGCTCCGATTTCGCTCCCGGATTCCTTTCTGGTTTCTCCTTCTGGAAGCCACCGCTTACTGCGAGGCCCCGGTCTTTGGCTGTTCTAGCCAGTGCCGGATCCAGTCACTGCGAGTTCGGCAGTTTTAATACTCCTTTGAACCCGAGGTCCTCCGTCGGCAAGCATCTCACTAGAGTTTTGCAGAATTATAGGCAGCTCTTCCATGTTTCTGTCCAGGATGAGTTGAAACGCTTGGCCGATCGGCGTGATGCTGCTGTTGACCGTGTGTTGCTCGCTGCTGGCTCCGATGAAGCCTTGCTGCATAGGTTTGTGTTTTCCTCCCTTTCTGAATCTGAATCTGATGGTTTGAGGATGATACGGTTTCGATGTATCGCCTTTGTTTTTTTTTTTTTTTTTGGTCGAGCAGATTCTTTAAGACAACTTCTCAAATACTTAACCTCTTTTTCTCTCTTTTTTTTTTTTCTTTATGATTAGTCTATTCTGTATGGTTTCGTTAAGATTCCTTGCACTGTGGACAACTCCGTTGACGTGATTGGATTATACTGTGATTAGATCTTTCAAACAGGTGGTTCCTTTCTGGTACACGGCGTTTGGTTTTAAGGACCTATCGAGATAGCGTGTGCTTGTCTATTTGTTATCAAATTGATAAAGATAATTATGTGAACAGATTGTATGGGGAAGAATGGAGAGAGAGAGAGAGAGAGAGAGAGAGAGAGAGAGAGGGGTGAAGAACGAAAGAGTTTTTGCTAAAACAATTGGATTGGGGAGAGAAGCGGAGTGTGATGGTGGTATGGAGTTTGTGTTAGGTTGGCCTTTCTGTTTACAGTTAACAGCTTCTTGGAGTCCCTTTCTATGAGGCCAAAGCCAGTATCAAACAGCAGCTATCTATTCTGTTCCAGTGACCTTAGACACTTTAACACTAAACCTTTTTTCTTTTTTCTTTCATATGAAAGTTTTTCGGGAGTCCCCTCCAACAATCCTTCCCTCTAACAAAGTACGTCATAGAGCCTCTCTCAAGGCCTATAGAGCCCTCGAACAGCTTCCCCTCAATCGAGGTTTGACTCCTTCTTGGAGCCCGCAAACAAAGTACACCATTTGTTCAACACTTGACTCACTTTTGACTATAGTTTCGAGGCTCACAACTTCTTTGTTCGACATTTGAAGATTCTATTGACATGACTAAGTTTAGGGCATGACTCTGATATCATGTTAAGAACCACGAACCTCTACAATAGTATGATACTATCCACTTTTAGTATAAGCTCTCGTGACTTTGCTTTTGGTTTCCTCAAAAGGCCTTATATCAATGGAGATGTATTTCTTGCTTATAAACCTATGATCAATCCTTTAATTAGCCGATGTAGGACTCTTCTCCCAACCATCCTCAACATTTTCCATTTCTTATAACCGGGTGATCACTCTAGTAGTTAGCACTACACACAAATGTATTGAGTATTGCATTAAAGAACAAAAGTATTGATGGCTAATGGCCAACTTCATTTGTCACGCTTAAACATTCATTGCTAGCTTATGGTATTTGATTAGGAAGTAATGTCCATTTTTACTGACATATCTTAATTCCAGGAGGATTGCACAATTGAAGGAGCAGGAGTGCCAAATAGCAGTCCAAGATGTCATGTACATGCTCATTTTCTATAGATTTTCTGAAATCAGAGTTAATTTGGTACCCAAGCTCTCTAGATGTGTTTATAATGGAAGACTAGAAATCTGGCCATGCAAGGACTGGGAACTGGAGTCCATTTACGAGTTAGAGGTCCTTGAGATGGTTAAAGAACACATAACCGCAGTGATTGGTTTGAGAGCAGATTCGAGTGTCACAGACAACTGGGCTATGGCCAACATCAAACAAGCACATCTGGGCCATGTTTACGTAGCCTCCATCCTATATGGCTACTTCTTGAAGTCTGCTTTACTAAGGCATCACCTGGAGCAAAGACTCGCCATACCGAACGTACACCGTAACGGTGGCGGTCAGAAAACTTTCCTTCAGTCCCCAGAGATGTGTCTTTATGGATTTAGAAATCTTCTCTCCGGTCGTCGTCGTAGCAACGTGCTACCGGTGGCGCATAACCAGGAGTTTAACAGCAATCAGGAGATGGAGGCAGAGAAGTTAAAGCGTTTCTTGACAGGGTTTGATTCGGAGGCGTTGCAGAGATGTGCAAAGCTGAAATCTAAGGAGGCCGTGAATGTACTTGAGAACCATAGTTGTGCATTGCTGGGAAACGAGGAAGTCGGTTTCTTGGAGAGGGATGAGGTGATAGCGACTTCATTTTCAAGCTTGAAGAGATTGGTTTTGGAGGCTGTTGCTTTTGGTTCTTTCCTTTGGGATGCAGAGGAGTATGTGGACGCCATTTATAAGCTCAAGGAGAACTAATCCAGAAGGTATGTTCGTAGATACAATAACACTTTCTGTGTACATAAGATGAGTTGCAGACACATTTCACGAAAGTTCAACCAAAGAAAATCTCAGATTCTAAATGATAAGGAATCCTTGTAAGAGAAGTAAGATTTAGATTACTTTATTGATCAAATATCTCAAGTTAAAAACACTTGTTTGAAATTTGAATTATTGTACGAGCAAGATCATCGTGTCAAGCTTGAATGATTCTAAACATGCTATTCAAACTAATGTTAAAAGAATAGCACAAATGTTATTTTCCTACCCTTTTCAAGTCTCTCTACAAAGATAACATAAACGTTTTTGTATATTCTCAAAATGAAACAGATCTTACCTTAGTCATTTTAAGAGGAATTGGGATTTTCCTATTGGGCTAGGTCATTTCATTTTAGGGTCAAGCAGATCATTTCTGATGAAGAGAATGATTAGGTGTTCTTAAGATAGTCTTCAACTAACTAGACTTTTTTAGAATAAGCTAATTCATTTGGGATCCCGTAAATCTACTCTCTTTCTCCTATTCAAATATCAGCCTTTTATCTTTGTGTTTTTGCATTGAGAATTCTTTACGGACTAAGAGATGTCAAAGGAGCTGTTACATTCCTATTTTATCACCATAATTAATCACTTGAAATAAAAAAGAAAAGATTCTAAAAACTCATTTTTGTTGATGAAATTCGAGTAAAATTATAGCAAAAGAGAATTTAAGTTTATATATATGGTTTGTTTAATAAAATTTATAAGTTTTCTTGGACACCGACTGCTAGGTGGAGCTCTCTCTCTCTCTCTCTCTCTCTCACTCTCCCCTTCTTCGTCCTCTCTCTGCTCAGAGTGGACAATGGCGATCCCGCGGAATGGTGGTAGAAGCGCCAATGGAGATATTCTTCGAAGCTTGCCTACAATCTGCTCCTTCAGAGCCCTCGTCTCCTCCATTTCGCTTGCATTTTCTCTCTTCCTCTCTTTCTCCTTCTTCTTCACTTCCACCACTCACTCTTCCGATCTCACACTCCCTGTAAGTTCTCCTGTTTCTCTCTTCCTTCTTTTTTAATTCTTCCGATCTTACCATCTCTGTGTTTTCTTCTGGTTTTGCTTTGTTTCTTGTCACTGGACTTCTCATTTGTGGAGTATTAGTTAAAAATCGGCGTTCTCCTTCTATTTTAATATGCATGTTTTGTGTTTGTGTTTGTGTTTGTGTTTGGATCTGGTTTCCGTAGATTCTCAGCCTCGCCTTAGATTGGAATTCTTCTTGAAATTGTCTCCTGAATGTACATTTTTCCAAAGTTTGCAATATCAGACGGTTGCTTTTCAGATATTGATATTCGTTGTGCTGTTTATTTTTCTCTGGCACTGAAGTAAATGTATGTTGTATGATTTTATGAAATTTAGGGTTACCATTCTGTTCCTTACATAATCAATTCGAGAACAAGGCTTCCGTTGGCTGTTAAATCAGACCCGCTAAAACCGCGGCTAGCCCAGATCAGGAAGCAAGCCGATGACCATCGGAATTTGCTGAACGCCTATGCCGCATATGCTCGAAGGCTGAAATTGGAGTACTCGAAGCTTGTTAGGGTATTCGCGGATCTTTCCCAGAATTATACGGATCTCAATAATAAACCCATCTACCGTAGTCTCTTTAAGCCTGAAACGGCTTCCATCAATGAGGCTTTGCTTCGTCAGTTTGAGAAAGAGGTAAAAGCGCGTATAAAAGTCACGAGACAAGTCATTGCCGAAGCCAAAGAATCATTTGACAATCAACTTAAGATCCAGAAATTGAAGGATACGATTTTTTCAGTGAATGAGCTATTGTCGAAAGCCAAGAAACAAGGTGCTTTCTCGAATTTAATTGCTGCAAAGTCTCTTCCAAAAAGCTTGCACTGCATTGCAATGAGGTTGATGGAAGAGAGAATTGCACATCCAGATAAATATTCAGATGTAGGAAAGCCAGTGCCACCAGAAATAGAGGATCCAGGACTTTACCATTATGCAATATTCTCAGACAATGTAGTTGCTGCATCGGTGGTCGTTAATTCAGCTGTTAAGAATGCTGAAGAACCATGGAAGCATGTGTTTCATGTTGTCACTGACAAGATGAATCTTGGGGCAATGCAAGTTATGTTCAAACTCAAGGATTATAGTGGAGCTCACATTGAAGTCAAGGCAGTGGAGGATTATAAGTTCTTGAATTCTTCCTATGTTCCAGTGCTTCGCCAGTTAGAGTCTGCAAATTTACAGAGGTTTTACTTTGAGAATAGTGTTGAAAATGCAACGAAGGATACAACAAACATGAAGTTCAGAAATCCCAAATACCTATCAATTCTGAACCATTTGCGGTTTTACTTACCTGAGATGTACCCAAAACTACACAGAATTCTGTTTTTGGATGATGACATAGTAGTCCAGAAGGACTTGACTGGCTTGTGGAAGATCGATATGGATGGAAAAGTAAATGGGGCGGTGGAGACATGTTTCGGTTCGTTCCATAGATATGCACAGTACATGAATTTTTCACATCCATTGATCAAGGCAAAGTTTGATCCCAAGGCATGTGCATGGGCTTATGGAATGAACTTCTTCGATTTGGATGCTTGGAGAAGGGAAAAATGTACAGAAGAGTATCACTACTGGCAGAATATGGTAAGACGAATTGTATTCTGAATGTTCATTGCCTTCCTAATAAGCTTTTAGACATTTATTTAAGGCGCGTTTCTTTTGACTCTATACTCTTGAAACTGCTTACGAGCGTTCCCCAATCAACCAGTTGAGCCAAAAGACGTTCTTGATTCCTTGCACTTGCTCTATCTCTAACATATAAGTTATTGTTGCATGCAGAATGAAAATCGGTCCTTGTGGAAATTGGGGACATTGCCTCCTGGTTTGATCACGTTCTACTCCACAACAAAGCCACTGGACAAGACATGGCATGTCCTTGGACTTGGTTACAAGCTCAGCATCAGCAAGGGCGAGATTGAAAATGCTGCAGTTGTGCACTTCAATGGGAACATGAAGCCATGGCTAGACATTGCAATCACACAATTTCGGCCATATTGGACCAAGTATGTGGATTATGATTTAGAGTTTTTCCAAGCCTGCAATCTTGGCCTTGAAATTGCCTGATGCCTGTTCATCCTTATAGTGGTGTTATAGGACGACAGATCTTGGCTGTGCTTGTCCCAAGGAAAGCATTGACCCTTATTAGCTCCTATAATGCCATCATTTTGATTCTCTTCTATGTGTTAAATAGGAATATTTTGAGTATTAAGTAATTATATTAATTTTTTTTGGAGGAAGAGTTAAGGATTGTGCATTTCAATTCTGAACATGAAATGAAAAACTGGCCGGCTGTGCATGTTCGTTTGAACCTTCCACCTTTTTCTTTGAATGCCCTTTGATTTGATTTTTTTTTTTTTTTTTTTCCTTTTAAAATTTGTTTTTGTTTCTCACATTCTTTTTACAGGAAAAGATTTAAATTTCTAGTCATGAAAAAAAAAAACTATTTTTCTTTCAGTTGTAAATTTGACTTTGACTTAGAAAAAACGGTTGCCAAATCCAGGGTGGAGCCAAAATGAGCAAAGTAAGCTGGACCGTTGCTTTTTTATTTAGCTTTTCCCGTTCTTTTTGTTCTTTTGGTTAATTTACAAACTCTTTGATAATATCAATTTTATTTTATTTTTTAAATATTTTTAATTTCTTCTCATTTATGCACTATTATTTGTTTTTATTTCAAGTGGGATGATTAGATATAGTTTTTTTTTTTTTCTTATTTATATACAAGTTATGAATTATTTTCTTTTCTTTTTTTTTACCAAAAAAAATGTTGAAATCATATTTTTCAATTGATTAGTTAAAAATAAATAATACTGTATATAACATTTTCTAATATCTCTTAATTTACACTTAAAACAGCATTTAGTAAATAAGCAAGCATTTTGTAGCTAAATTTTGATAGGCCTGTTAACTCTAATTTTGCATCTAATCCACAAGAATGGAAAGGCTAGTGAGATTTAAATGTTAGAGCAAGTAGAGGTAAGTCTAAACCCTATACATATATAAGCCAATTCACTTGGGGATGAACCAATAATTTATTTTCTAAACCCAAAAAATGGAATAAATTTTTGAAAAAATTTAACCCAATCTAAGAATTAGTCTAACCTGACCCAAAACCATAAGAATTGAGTCGAGTTGGACAAGTGTTTCAGATTGTTAGCACCACTCTACTTTAAAGTTTGAAACTCGTATAATAAAGCAATATATCCAGCAAAGAAATAAGAGGAGAGATTATCCCACTACACTCAACATGATATTCATATGCAGTTCACCTTTAAAAAGTTGGTACAATTTTAAAGGATTCAGGGTTTGGATGCAATTCAAAGCTCGTCCATAATATTGAACAATTCCAAAACAAAACAACTCACTCCAACTTTATTCTCATTCATTCATAACGGGCTTGTTCTCACTGGCTTTTGGTCTCTGTTCTTTTGGCTTCTGCTCTTCCGTTTTCCTACACCATTATTAAAAAAATGCTATAGATGGTTAGAGAACTTTGCAAAAGTAGTTTTGGGAACTGAAAAACATCTTACAACAAATTCCTTGAGAGTAAATTTGATAACTTGAATAAACGTTAAAGCATTCAAGAGTTCTTAAATTTTCGATTAAATTAACAACAGATGTCTCTTTCTATAAAAATATCAAGTGAAAAAAGTTTCTACATAGTCTTCCTCCAAAAAGTACGGACAAACATGTGACTTGGGCACAATGACATATCATTCCCTACAAATTTAGGATCCAGAAATGACGAGGACAAATCTATTAAATATAAATTCTGTAGAAAATATGATTATTCTATCCTCAAAATTTATTTTAGTTTATGATATTTCATATGAGGGTAAGACAATAAAAGTAACTGAATATGTAATACTTAAAAAAGGTTGAAGAAACAAGTCACCACTTCTATTCATGTAGCAATTTACACGAGAATATTTGAAACCAAACCCAACCCAACTCAACATTTTTCTAAATCATTTAACATCATAAAGAAAATGGAATTTGAAGCCAATAAAGCTTTATGATGCATATATCTTTTTATGTTCATCATAAAAAATATGCCGGCATATTCAAATTCAAATCCAACACTTGTTCACCTTACGTTTACAAGTGTGTAATACACCTTAATACGTGTCTATTACGTTTAACAAATGTTTGCCACGTTCTGCACATAAACACCTACCCTCAAGTGTATGCGCTTCATATTCAAAATTCAAATACATGGTTGCATTGGATCACTCAGAGAATAATCTTTGTTAGCGTAAAAGCTCATGAATGGGTTTCCAATTCAATCTATGAAGCAAGCCTAACACTCCACGCTAAATCTTGCAGAAAATAAGTTAAACAAGGCTGGAATTAAAAATCAGAACTAGAAAATGGTGGAATTCTTCGCAAAAGTAAGAAAGAGAAATAGCATCAACATCA
The DNA here is from genome assembly GCF_002738345.1 of Cucurbita maxima. NCBI lineage: Eukaryota > Viridiplantae > Streptophyta > Magnoliopsida > Cucurbitales > Cucurbitaceae > Cucurbita > Cucurbita maxima. The sequence goes on along the minus strand of NW_019272029.1, from coordinate 827,180 downwards.
ACAATAGGATAAGAGAAAAAATAGCATGAAAAAAGATCAAATCCTAATTTAGAGGTTTTAGGATCAAGAATGGTCGAAAGAGATGGTAAGAAGATTGGCTAAACAAACAGTGATTGGACAAGTCCTTCAAAAGACATGTTACGCTAAAAATCAAACCTAATACTCACGAGTTCAAGCCAACAAATGACAACCAAATTCTTTACCCAACGAAGAATCTTCCATCGATCAAAGCATATTAAGTTACTCGCTTTTTTAGACATCTGGTGAAAAGTTGACGACAGAAATGATATTCACTAATGCCATTGCATCAATAAAGATTAAGACGCTTTTGAATTACAAATTAAGAGGAAAGGTTCAACATAACATAAGATTTCTACAGAAAATGATAGGTAAGCTCTCAAATTGATAGATTATAATATTGACACAAAAATCTCCTTGAAAATCTAACAACCTGTTAAAGGTCATTAGACATATGCATTCAAACCTAACCAAAAAAAAAACAAAAAAAACAGGAACAAAATAATAGAAATATGCAGAATTCGGCGACTCGTCGGAATGATACAAATAGTTAAGATAGAGAATACCTCTTGTCGGAAGGGCCTCCTTTCTGGCTGAGGAAGGAGCGGAAGAGTGGGGAGTTAACGTCGTAAATCATTGTCGGAGAGAATATTAAGCTTTCACGAAACAGAACGAAACCCTAATTTGTTGCGAATCTAAAAGCGTGGGAAGATGAAGGCTCTAATTTTATAGAACCATATTGGGCCGCCGGGTGAGCGGGTATCCGGCCCAAGTCAATACGGCCTCCTACCTTTCTTTTCTTTTAAAATTATATTAAATTTTAAATTAGATCTTTATCGTTTAATAAAATAAAATAATACACAAATTAGAAACAATTTAATTATGAAGACATTTACACGTGTCGAACTCCTAGGAGGGTTTGATAAAGTGTGGGTGAGACTATGCGTAATCCAAATTTCCCTCCAAAAATTGAGACAATTTTTTAGGCACCACAACCCTACGATTCCCCACGCGCTTTCTTTCTCTCTCTAGCAATTTGTTAATATTTTTTTTAAAGAAATTATAAAAATTAAAAATAAATACTTTCACTATTTTTTAAAGCTTTCCCTAATAAACTTTTAAATTTTATATTTATTTCTTAATTAAGAAAAAAGTCAAAATATTTTTTTTTAAATAGAAAGCACGTTAATAATAAAGCAATGTTTATAGACTTTAAAATATTTTTTAAAATATAAAGTCGAGAAATTAAGTATTTTTTATCATTTTAAAATAAATTTAAAAGACTTGTATTTTTAGTATATTTACTATGTCTTAAATTTTTAATTTTGTCCCAAAATTTCTAAACTTTTAATTTTATATGTAATAAGTCATTAAATATGTCTCTAATAATTTTATCATATTTAAAAAAAAATTAAAAAGATAATGAATATATTAAATATAAATTTTTATTTATTTATAAGATATTAAAGTTTGAATTCTACCCCCAACATATTAACAATTTTTAAAAATGAAATAAACTAATAATTTATTAGATCTATAGTAACTACATTTTTAAAATTTTAGAAATTTATTAAATATAAAATTAAAAATTTTAATATATATATATTACATTTTTTTTTTTATATTTATGGATATAAATGAAAATTCTGAACTGTGAATTTATGTCTGCTTCTTGGCTCCTAAGCTTGGTCTTCCCCCTATGTCTCTGCATAGGACACAAAAAATGGTGACCCATTTCATTTTTCATTCCCATTCTCTCGATTTATTGTAGATCCATAATTCCAACACATTCAACGCTTCCCCCATTTCGAGTCATGGGTGTTTTGGGCGATTCTCTGTGTTTCTGCAAAGGGGTCGGCAAGTCCGAGAGAATCAAGGCTGCCATTTTTTCCGGTAAAGCCCCCGCCATGGCTCGTATCTCCCTCCCCGCCGCTGCCAATGGTGTCTCCGGCACCGCTTTTTTGATCCATCGGAGCCTTCTTTTGACCACCCATATCAATCTTCCTTCAGTTTCTGCTGCTGAGACTTGCGAGATCCGCCTCCAAAACGGTGTCGCTGCCAGCCTTGTTCCTCACAGGTGATTTGTTTTGCTTTGTTCTGTTCTGGGTATTGTAGGAAAGATGGAAGAAATGTAGAAGATTAGGATTAGGATTAGGCAGAATTAATGCTTCGTTTTGGGATTGCTTTTGGAGTATCTGGTTGCTGTTCTTGCTTTTGTTTTTATTTGCTGGAAATTGATGGCTGAAGTGACTGTGTGCAAGTTCAATAGCTCCTTTACTTTTTGGATATGATTACAGATTCAAATTCTATTTTGTTTTTTTCTTTCCCTTTGATTCATTGATTTCCCTCTTAAAATGTGGTGATTTGAAGGGGTTTGGATCAAGTGTCTACATTGCATTTATGTTGGATGGTCAAAATCTGAGACAGAGTTAGAAAATCTGCAATTCTTGTTCATCTCTCTCTTAGACATTTGGGTTATACCTCTTTATTCACTTTGTACAACTTCATCTACCTTACCCAATTGATCATTGGATCTTGTTTTTCTCTACTGATTGTTTGTCTCAATGATGTATTATGCCTAAGAAACATGCATCAACTAGGCAGCTTTGTAAGATACTTGGAATGTTTATACACTAAAAAGTCATACCAAAAATTAACCATTCAATCCCTTATACTTAGCTCAGTAAGTCAATTGTGAAAATTTATAGATATATTTGAGCACTTTTAGAGCTATATGAGACTGTTTTTGTGGGTATTGATACTTCTTGCAGCTTTCTAGGTAGGTTTAAGTATTTTGTTGTTGAAATTTTCTTTTTTGTGTGCTGGGTTTGAGTATTTTCATGGTTGAGCTTGAACATTTCTGTAGTTCGATTTTAAGTGTTTTGTTGGTCGATTTTTTCTCGATTTCTTGCTTGATTTGGAGAATATTCAAATCTGGGATGCAATGCAATCTAGTGAACTTGATAAATTTAAGGTTAAGGTTAAAGTTGACTTACTAGACTAAGTATAGGGATAAACATTATCTTTTGCTAATAACTATGAAGTGGTGTGCATACCTCTTTCAAGCCATACTTCTCTATCGTCAATAACAGGGAAGCTAGCATTCATTCTATGAGTTTTTGCTGTATCATGATTCAATACCTGGTAATCTGAAGAGAGGAACATTCTTCTTTAATTACTGGCCATGCTACAAAAAAAGGTAGTATTGTGTGAGATCCCACATCGGTAGGGGAGAAGAACGAACCATTTTTTATAAGAATGTGGAAATCTCTCCCTAGCATACACGTTTTAAAAACCTTGAGGGGAAGCCCGAAAGGAAAAGTCCAAAGAGAAAAATATTTGCTAGGAGTGGGCTTGGGCGGTTACAAATGGTATCAGAGCTAGATATCGGGCGATGTGCCAGCGAGGAGGTTGAACTCCGAAGAGGGTGGACTCAAGGCAATGTGCCAGTAAGGACGCTGGGCCTTGAAGGGGGGTGGATTGGAGGGTCCCACATCGATTGGAGAAAGAAACGAGTGCAAGCGAGGATGCTAAGCTCCAAAGGGGGGTGGATTGTGAGGTCCCACATCGGTTGGGTAGGAGAACAAAGCATTCTTTATAAGGATGTGGAAACCTCTCCTTAACATATGCGTTTTAAAAACCTTGAGGGAAAGCCCGAAAGTGAAAGCCCAAAGAAGACAATATTTGCTAGCGGTGGGCTTGGGCTGTAGCAAAATTTAATAACTTAAAAGACTTCGGAACTCTGTATTCTTCTGAAACGGTTGGCCTTTTACTTTTATCAACTTTACATACCATGTGTATCATTTGATGTGCATCATTTGCTTGGAAGTCTTCAGCTAATTTTTGAAGTTTACTTTGGTTGCAGGTTTTTCATTACAAGTTCTGTTTTGGATCTTACAATAGTGGGATTAGATGCAGTGGATGGAGACTCCAACTCTCAGCAGCTTCAACACTTGAAGATATGTTCTAAACCAAATCTTGATTTCGGCAACTCCGTTTATCTCCTGGGATATTCCGAGAAAGACGAGTTAATCATTAGTGAGGGCAAGGTGGTTATAGCCACTGATAACCTTATAAAGTTGTCGACTGACGGGGTAACATGGAGTCCTGGTTCTGCTGGATTTGATGCACAAGGTAACCTTGCATTTATGGTATGCGATCCTATGAAACTAGCCACATCTCCGAATACCAAATCATCGTCGACTTCTTCGTCGACTTCATCGTCTTGGAAGAAGGATCTTCCTATGCAATTCGGGATTCCTCTGCCAATCGTTTGTGATTGGTTAAACCAACATTGGGAAGGTAGTCTTGATGAACTTAACAAACCAAAGCCACAACTCATAAGATTGATGTCTTCAGGACAAAAGAGTGAGCATTCTTCTTCCTTCTCATTGAGGCAAGTTTTTAAGCCAATGGAGGTGAATGATGAGGAAACACCTTCACCATCAAATATAGTCTCAAAAACCAGGGACGTGGCTGGACCGAGCTATTCCGCTACGTCGAACACCATCAAGGAAGAGGCTCTGATAACTAACCTACATGTGAATCATGCGCAAGGAATTCCTACTCCCGAAATATACGAATCGCCAAAGCTGATTGCAGTTCCTGTTCGAAAAAAGGAAATTACGCCAACACAGCTTCTGGATATCAACTTTCCTCCAAGAGTTTCCACAGCTGTGATTACTCCGCATCCTACCAGACCAACCCGACTCAGCTCTGATGAAAATTCGACAAAGGATGTTTCTCAACAGAACCAATTGAGACAAGACAAAACCATGAACAGAAAACTTGTCAATCCTGTCGAAAACGGAGAAGATAGAGAAGAGGTTGCCTCAACAAATTCTGTAAATGGGGCGTTAAGTGAAGTTCAGTCTTGTTCATCTCCCATGGAAGCTTCAGAGGTGCAGGACGAGTATAGCAGCGAGGGAGAGACGACAATGTACTCTGCAGAAACTGCAGAGAGCCGAAACTATACAAGTCCTAGAGAAGGGAAGTTTCAACAGGTTGGAAGGAGTCAGAGTTGTGTAAACTACAATAGATGGGGATCAGTCCAAAGAAATCCAATGGCTCGCCAGACAATGCTAGAGAATCAAAAAAGTTATAAAAGTGGAAGGAATATGCATTCTCAAGGGGCTGGATCTTACCGGAGCAATGACTACTACGGCCCGACAGTCTCCTCGATCATGAAGAAGCGAAACAGCTCGGAACAAGTTAACAGACCAAGGCAAAGCTCTGCTGCTGGTCACTCGTCCCCGAGATGGATGTTCTGATAGAATTATCATTCAACACACACAAACAAAGGGAGAATAGGGAACAAATATTAAGGTTTGTCAGTGTATTTGATTCCTAATTTATTCAAACTTAGATACGGCTTATTCATTTCTTCACTTGTGCAGAGACCAATTTTCCATCTACATTCTTTATTGTGATTGTAAAAATTAAACTAGTGTGACTTAATTCTTGTTTTGAGGGGATAAAAGAGTAAAGAACAGAAGAACCAGATGAAAAAATGTCTGGAATTAGTAACTTTTATTCTTCTTTTGGAGTGTGCTTGTGCCAAATGAAGCACCATTTTGGATCACTACATGGATCGAGAAAATTTAGATTCAGGAAAAAATTGGCATCATTGAAAGTAGCTTATAAGCAAGATACTCTAACATCATATTTTGGACCTACTTCAAGAGGATCCCCATGCAGGTTTCCCCAAGCTCATCTCTGGAAGGGGCAGACTGAGATTGAATGCAGGGCTTTGTTCAAACCAACCATATTTATTAATGAGCTTGCCAATCAAATCACCGGCTAAGTATGAGAAGCCTCCGGCCCCAGCCGCTATAACGATGTAAGATGCTACTGTTTTGAGGTACACATCCCACCTGTTTGGTCTCTGAATGTAAGCCTTCCCAAGAGCAAGCAACATGATGCATAAAAGAGATGCTCCTGCCACTGCTGCAAGCTTGAAATCCTTGTCATTGCTCTTGGTGAATGAGAAGCCGTAAACGAGTGGGGGGATTAGACCGAAGAGTATGAACGAGAAGATAGCGAGAACAAAATGTAGAATGTAATTCTCACGCCTTCCCAGTACTACTTCGTATCGGTCTACATGTTTATGATCGTCTGCTTCATTAGCTGTCCTTCTGAACTGGTCGCTCTTGAGTCCTGTCAACTGCAAATTGTGTATGTTTAATGAGTGCTTGTGAGTGAACAAACTTAATGCAATGGACTCTTCAACAAAGTAATACAAACACAGACTCAGATAGCAGCTCTCCTCTACTATATATTTTTAATTATAAACATTCATATCTGAGGTCTATCAGAAAGTCAGCTACTCACATTATGTCCAAGAATAAAAAGCCCACTAATCAGGTTTGCCAGCGCCAAAGCTACAATGTTCCCTGCCAAAAGGGCATGAAAATAGATTAATGTTTTGACAAGTTAGAGAGACCAATTTTTAGTCAGTGAAACAGGTAATTTGGTTCAGATTTGAACTAAAATAAATCAGGATATATCATGTTTCAAAAATAGGTATGTTACTCTATTACGGTGTAACTTGAGATGTCCGTGCTCTAGCATTTCTTGTAGGCACAAGAATGTTTGCATAAAACTGGATTCAAAATGTTACTTTTTCCCGGCAATTAAGTTCATGTTCCTTATCCCAAAAATATTTTAGATGCATGAGTTTAAGAAAAGCAGAAAATTGATCTATCAACCTATTTTGTGCGAAGGAAATGAATTCAATCCGTGTATCCTATAAATATTCATGATATTGGTTAGTTTGGTAGAAATACAAGAGAAAATACTGGATTGGAATTTTAACAACTACTTTGAGTGTGAGAAACAAACTAGACGGATCGCGATCATTCCACTAAAAAATGAATATCAGCTATTTATAAGCATCTCCTACTGATTGATCAAATGATAATCAACATGTCATAACCAGGATAGAAAAAAGATGTTATATAACAAACCTGTTGCGGTATTGGCACTTGCTGCAGATGCCACGATGCCAAGGCTTGTAATTGATTCAGCTAAACCACCGTAAACTATACATTTCACAATTTCCCACCTGTTAAGCTTACTTGATTCAGGTTCTACTTGTTCATCCAAAGAATCATCAACGGTTATTGCCACAGGTCCTGTTTCAACTAACAAGTTCATATCATATCAGTCCCAAAACTAGTAGAAAAATTCTACCTAAAAAAAATTCAATAAACTATTCTGTCATTGTAGCTAATGTGAAATTAACAGCAAAGACCAAAGCCAAGATTCTTCCAAACTTCAATATAAAAGTGTCAAGTTGATCAAAGTGCTTGGTTCCATCTTGAGAGGCCAAAAGTGTATTTTTTTTTTCCCCTAAAATTTAAAATAAAAGGTAACAAGTACATATTCCAGATAATATAACTATGTGTGTGAGCTTCAAAAACGTGGTGCTAATTCATTCAGTATGACTAGAAAGATAACATCCCAAGCTGAGAATACCTTCGTGACTGCCAACTGCACTGTCCAGCACTCTCTCAGCAGCTGGAGCTCCGACGGAAGGAGAAACTGGGGAAGAATCAAACACAGTAGCTTCTTCTACAGGTTCTGGAGTTTTTGGGATCTCTGTTTTAGCAACTGCAGCTGACTGATCAGGAACAGAAATTTTGTTTAACAACAAAGGTAGCCTAAATCGATCAAGCAGCCCTCTCTTTGGCTCTGAGGATGTGTATGGAATTCCAATCACAACATTCTCATCATCAATACCTGCATAAAAATTTAGCGAGATTCGAGCATTGAAGTAAGATGAGAGTTTTCTGTTTCCTCTTATATACCAAATGAATCAGGACATCATCTTAACATCTATTAAGTACTTCCCCAAATAAAACTTGGTAGTACCTGACCTTAAAACCAAGAAAATTTATGAGATGCTTCTCTAAAAGTATTTAAGCGTGCATTTTTCAAAAAACATATTTTGATATGAGTGGACAGCAGAAATAGTTGTAGACGTTCAAAACAAATCTTGAGAACACTCCAAATGTGATTGATAGTATAATCCAAAAAACAAACTTCCAGTTGAATATATAACGCTTGTACCATACCTTTTTTGTCATCAAACGTATCTGTTGCAGTCTCAGCCATCATTGCTTCAAGAGAAGGAAGACCTGGTGTTGAATTGACTTTAGTTTCAGTTTGAGACTCCGATAATACTGCTAATCCATTTGACTGATTCTGAACTTCCACTTTGTTTACTGTTGCAGTTTGATTATCTACATCCAGCACTGATCCATTTGACTCATGCGATGTGTATGGTATTCCAACTACAATATTCTCCACGGTATTTCCTGCATCAAACACATCATAAGAGCAAGGTAGGTAAGAAAATGGCAAGAAGAATCAACTTTTAGTTTATGCACTATCTCTGAAATATTCTTGATTTGAAGTCATGGCAGGAAAGGACCACACTGTCTCTACGTGTTGATCAGGTAAAAGGTTGTTCTGTTCTGTATTGGGACATCATGTTGGAGGTAAACATGAATAAAGGGGTTGTATTTCGTAAGAGTAGTAACAGGGCCAATACATGTTTTTGGTTTTTATCTAAGTTAAGTCACCACAAAAACAAAGATGGCCTGCAAAGCGCTACCAAATCTAGAAGCATTTTCCAGAAAGTCCTCCACAAATCCTCTAGACTTTTGGTATTTCTTTATTTTAGAATGGCATTATTGTTTCTTATAAAAAAAACCAAAAAAATAAATTAAAAAGTAGGGCCCAATGATTACCTTTCCTGCTGTCCTTAGCAATGCTCGAATCTTCGGTAGAATCTACTTTAGCTTCCAGGGCTTTGTCATTAGTCCATATATCAAAATTAACCAGCTGATCAAGAACTTGGGTTTTATTTATGGAAGCATCTTGAATTCCTTGATCATATATTGTTTCAGCTGAATCTAGCACCGGGTCTGGTTTTTCAACTATGATGCTCTCAATTTTGTTTCCTGCACCAAGAATCACAAGAAATTGGCCAAAGATGCTTCAAAGTTATATTAATACTACCTTAGCGCTAATTGTTTTCTTATCCACGTAGCATAACAAGTAATTACAAAAAACTTGTATGAATGTCCAAAGAAAAACATGAAATCTAGAGACCTAACATCACTTGGATTCCTTTCCAAACCTCTAAACATTCTATTGTTCCTCTCTCCCCAAATATCTCACAATAAAGCACACACCCTGACAATCCACAAGTGACCTTTCTCCCTAAAAGGCAAATGGAGAAGAAATTCATCAATCATATCATTCAAGCCTCTATTGTGGGCTAACTAAAAGTCAAATGCCTCAAGAAAAAGATATCTCCGCACAGAACACATGATGTCATATCTCCAGAGAATATGATCAAGTCTTCCTTTGTCTTTCGACAAAAAATACAGTAGAATCAACGAGGGTCCCTTTCTCGAGATTCGATCCAAAGTATTAACTCAACCATGGATAACATGTCAGAGAAAGAACCTAGCCTTCTTTGAAATCTTAATGTTTCAAAGAGTCGATAAAACAGAATCCTTATCAAGAGAAGGATCCTTCAAACAACGAAAGAAGGAACTACAAGAGAAACCCCAAAAGGTTAAGGCTCCAAATATACGCATCCCAACTTCCGATCCTAAAATTAAACTTCCCTATCAAAGACAGAAGGAAGTAAAGAAGGGGGAAACAAGGGAAAAAAAAGTCATTTAATAACTAAAAGAAGGGAAAAAAAACGAACTCTCCAACTATTTTTATCTTTTTGGAATACATTTCTTTTGAAACATGATATCATTAAGCGCTGTTTTTCTAAAAAAATATTAATGTGAGTCAATCTCTATACAAAAAATAATTTAAAAAAGAAATACTCATCAAGGGAAACAAGTTCTACATGTTACTGCTGGAGAAACAAAAATATCTAACCTCAAATTCCAAGCATGACTTTAGTTGTGAGCTACTACAAGCAATAATGGTCAAGTGTAAATTATTAAAACTTTGCCCCTACCTTGTTTGCTTTTCACTCCCTTTTCTGGTACAACCCCTTCCTCAGCAATTGTTGTGTTAAATGAAGGATGAGACGGCGTTGAATCAGATACAGCACAATCGATCCTTTGCATTTGATCAGCTACTGCTGTTTCTCGTGCAATTATTCCCTTATCGCGTGTTATTTTAAGTGAAGGGAGAGCCAATGTTACAGCATTATCACCTTCATTTTTGTCAGCGACTGCAATATCAACTGACTGATCAGGAACGGTTGCTCTATCAACTGGACTTTCTTCATGATCTCCTGTTTCCTGCACTTGAAATGCCTCTTTTTCTCTGAACACTACGTTTAAAACGTTATTTCCTGCATGCATGTTTAATAGGAAAAGATCATGAGAATGCTTTGACTTGACGCTATATCTCTTAGTACTACAACTTTGATATTCCTTCAACCATATATTCTCATATCTATGCTTTTAAGTTCTATAAACGGAACACAAGTAGAAATCAAACACTGCTAGCATTTATGGCTTTAGCTGCTCCCCTCATAGAACGGTCTTGAGTTATTTCTGGGAGTTTCTGTTTCAAAATAATATGAAATAAAGTACTTTTCCGCACCTTTCTTGCTAGACAATGTTTCCTCTTGCACAATCATTCTCTCATCATTTGCTGCTTTAAGTGAAGGATGATCCTGTGTTACAGCATGATCATCTTCCTTTTTATTGGTTACTACGTAATCAACTGACTGAGCGAGAACTGGAGCTTTATCAACTTGACTTTCATCTCTGGTCCCTATGCTTTCAAAGTTACCTCCTGCATGCATTTTTAGTAAGAAACAGCTATAAAAATGCCTGTGATATTCCAACCACATATCCTCATTATATATGCTTTAACATTATATAGACAGTATAAAGTAATCTATGTAAAGAAAACAAATCGTTGCCAACATTTATAGCTTTAACTGATCCCTTATAATTAAACTATGGAGAGTCAATTTCAAATTGTAATGCATGTTCCGCCATTTTTTTAGGAATCAGATCAGGTGAATAGCTGTGAAAGAAAATGATGAAAGATCTTTCTTCTTTAGATTTAAACTTTCAAGAAGGAAAGTGAGGATGGAAAGAAGTTAGATGGATGAATTAAGAGGGTAACCATCAACATTGATTCACTAGCAATATTCTTACAAGTATTGTTGGAAATGTCAATCTTTCTAATTTACATTTCAGTTCGTGTCAATAAGATAATCTTCAGAAGGTTAAAACAAAGGGAAAAAAATTGACATAAAGCACAACAAACATATGCAAAATCAAACACCTGGTCCAGATGAAACTTCTTCCTCAGGATATGGAGAAACCAAGTTAGGAAACAGCCATGAACCTGCTTATTGAAAAAATGTTAAACTCAAGAATCCTGATTAGACCCATTTGACAACAGTTATAAACAACTATGAAGATTGGAAAAAATACGCATGGCAAAAAATTAAACTGGACCAAGATTTAACCATGCCTTTTCCCAAAATCTTAGACAATATTTAGATCTCCTCCAACTACTAAATTTAACCTTCAAAGAGATCAAACTTAACCTAAAAGCTGACACAATGTAACTTAAAACTTACGAATCTAATTCAAAAGCTTCTCAAGATTTTTTAAAATAGTTCTAAGCCTCAATCAGCATGTGCCACCGGCATCCTCTTGGGCTACTGACGGGGATGCTTTTCCTTCAATATATTAAGTTGCAAATCCATTAATGGCAACAGTTTTCAAAATTATGCAGAGTTTTTGCCACCCTTTTAGGTGACCAACTGCGGCAGCACAGTTTGAACCATGCAATAAATATCAATTCTTCTTCAAGATCAGACTGAGAAACGCACCTATAGGGGTGAGGAAACTGAGGCAAGAGGTGCATCTGAATTTATCAACCTGAGTAGGAATAGGTGCAGAAACAGTATTATTTACCCATTCCCTATCACGTATAATCACCTTTGTAATACAAGCCTGACAGTTCGGACAGTAGAAATTATGTGAGCTGGGTTTCTCATATATCCTTTCAAGATATAAATCAGCCACTTCATTTCCATTTTCTGTCCTCAACTCCACTCTTCTATCTCCAGTAGTCCCATTGTCGAGAGAGGTATAATATGAAGCCTGCTCCTCAATCGCCCCCTTGGTTGGTGGATTAGCAACAGCTAAATGGATCGGATCAAGCTGGAACTTGATCGAAGTACCATTTTGGGCGTCTGATTTCCTTGTGGTGACAGCTTCAATCTCATCAGTGGGGATTGCTTCGTAAATTGGACGGCCACCACCAATTTCCAACCGAGAAGATCCATTAGAATATCCCGTACCTGAAGTTACATGATCGTTCAAACATGTTTATATATTCACCCAATTCAAGAGCAACAACAATAAATCACTAGATAGGAAGTAAAATCGAATTTCCAAATCAATACCCAAATTTGGAACAAATTCTCTGTCCCTAATCATAAAGCCGGAGGAAGCTGCTTATCACACTGTTTATAAATGTTCCACTAACAAAAGTACCAATATAACATAATAAAACCCACAAATGACTTCAGCAGCATTTCATTCTGGTTCTTCCAATAGAATTATGGCAAGGAAAACAAAATTCCCACAGTTCAACAATAGCATAATCGAGAACATAAAAAATCTACTGAAGTTCCTGTTCTTGCTTGGTTACAGAACCCAATTCCGAGCTTGGGGAAATAATCCATGCAGTAAAAATTCAAAACTCCAATTATTCTTACACTTATTGCAAGTTACTGGGAAAAAGAACCAATCTGTTAAAAGAATAATCTTTTCAAAGCTTCAGTAATTCGTGGGTATTCAATGGTTCTTCATTTTCCAACGGAAAAGTAAAAAAAACACCCAACTAACCATATGCGTAGTTCACATAAATCATTCAAAAAAAGAAAGAAAAGAAAAGCAAAAAATAAAGTCTTCGATTGTCAAATTAGGGATTTAAGATCGCCTCTTTGGAACCGTTGAACGGGACCCAATCCAAATTGGCCATGAAAAAATGGAATTTTTGTATATAATAAAAATTGGGGATATTTCTAAATTCTTACGATGATGCCAAATTTAAAAAAAAAAAAAATGTACCGGAAAATAAGGAAAATAAATTGTTGGTTATTATTAATTATGACGACGTGTTAATTATTTGTTGTGAAGAAAAGTTTTCATAGAGTTAACACTGTAATTAAGATAATTAATTCAGAATTAAAATTAGGTAATAAATCAAACCAAACCATGGCCCTCTTTTTCCTTTCGTCGAACACGTAGTCTTCGTCAAGAAGAAGCTTGTTTTTCGCCCATTCTTTCCGTCGAATTCACTTTACTTCTTCTTCGCCAGGATTTACGGGATCAGAATCGACTATTTTGCTACTCACAGAGGTTAAAAGAAAGGTAATCGAGTAGATTCTCAAGTATCGGAAGTAATTTTGTATATAAAGACGCCGAAGTAAGGAATAAATTCACTCTGTTTTCGCCTCAGAAAGCTTCATTTTGGCCTATTGTCATCGAAACAGTATCGCAACAATGGCGGACTGTTCCAGACCTCTCAGCCTCTTGCAGAATCAGTATGTCAAATTATTCTTTCGAATGGCGACGGGAGCGAATTTCAAGAACAGGAAGAGACCAAAGAAATCGAAACAGCGTTGAGTAATTAGCCGAAACTAACCTTCTTTTTCTTCTTGTTGTTGTTGATGTTGTTGTTCATCTCGAATGACGAATTTCAGTCCCTCGGAATCCCCGGAGAACATTTCGTCGCTGTCAGTGGATGAAATGCTAGATTGGGCGTGTTGACGAAATGACTTCCGCAGCAAAACAGTTCGCTCTTCTTCATCCTCCTCCTCTTCCTCCATCATGACCGGTTCCACCTCTGGCAAATGCTTATCTCCGTTCATCGGACGAGAAGAACTCCGGCAGCTGGGACAGAATCAAAGGGAGTTCTTACTTCCTTTATGTTTTTGGCGCTGTTTTTGTTTCTGAAAAGTAAATATGAACATGTTATTAAAAAGCTGAAAATATGAACTATTTTCTCCGTTCATTGACTATTTTACCCTCCAATTTACTAGTCAAGGCTAGGCATTTCTTACTGTGGGGTTCGTGGGGTTTTTGGTAAAACAATCTATCGCCAATAAAATCTACTAATTTATTTCAACCAGAAAAAACAATATGGTTTATTTTTGTATTATATTTAGTTAATACTTTTTTGGTAAAGTAGTTATTTCTTTTTTTTATTTTTTCATTTTACTTGTATTTAATTTAAATTGAATTTTTAACGTATTATTAATTAATATATTTTATCTAATTTTTTATTTTTTTTAGATGTGATAAATTTTTACCGACGATTTTAATTCACAAGATATCGATATCGATTTTTATCCTCCTAAGTGAAAAAGGTAATAATAGTTTTTATCCTTGGTAAAAAATAAATAATAAATAAATTTTGAATTATCCCTTTGGAATCCGAAACTTTCTTTTTTATTATTTTTATTATTATTTCCAGCGATTTCTTTACTAAATTATCACGTGATATAGTCAATACTATGGACACGTGTAAATCATTTATTGGCATCCACAAAATGATGCAGTGAAGTTGGTAGCAGAAGCATTAAATTAAGGTTGAGACAAAATAATAGTTTAAAATATCAACAGCTATTAATCATAACTACCCATAATGTATAAAGATCAGCCTTCCATCATAATAATGAATTATTTAGATTTCATTAATTAATATCATTTAACATTACACAAATATCTTCATCATTTTCTAAAATATAAAAAAAAAAAAAAAAAATCTTATTCGAGTAATTTGATCAAATAATAATATACCCACATTTGATTCGAGGGTCGAGATGTGATAATGAAATCTCGTTCATTCTTGAAGTGTATAAATAGAGACTGCTTTTACAGTGGAGAATGTAACTTTAAGATCCGTCTTGATTAATTATGATACCATACTTAATATAGATCTATGGCCTACTTTTGTCTCTCCTATTTGGGCAGTCCTATGTTCTCTGCATCGGACCCTTAAATATATCTCCCACTTCTCATTCTATTATCTCAATTGAGTGTTGGAGTCCCCATTTGACCCTACAACAATATCAACCTATGAGACAAACATTTTCAAACAATTTGTATGTTATGTAGGGTCGTTAGATGTTGACAATAGGATTCACTTCATTTACCATATATATATATATAAAAATTGCTCAACTAAATTATATTTTTAATAATTTTAATTTAGATTATGATTGTATATTAAAATTCTAACAAATCCAACTATGATTTAAATGAAGAAAAATAAAAGAGACTAAAATTAGTAATTTAATATGAAATAACCATAAATTAGTCAGATGTAAAGTATGTGGTGTCAGTCCATCTGTCATGCTGTCATTGGTTACGTCCACGTAATAAACGGTGACATAATTATTATTTTTTTTTTTATTTTGTTTATGTTTGTCGCTTTTTAAAAATATATTAATTTCGTATTTATAGATTTGAATCCTCACCGCACGATGGATATGGAATTAGACCCGTTTCTCCGTTGCCTAGTTCTACGGTTCACATTCATTTGACGTTACGGACATTTTTAAATATATTCGTTGTAGACAGCTGGTCGCCGCCGCCACCGCCGCCGCAACAATTACAAAAAAACATTTTTTTTTTATCAATTTTCACAAAATAAAAAAATCTAAGTTTTTGCATTAAACTAAATTTGAACTAAAAGGTCATAAGGGTATGCTTAGAGATTTTTTAGTCTTAGAGATTAATTATCTTTGGCTACCCTATATGGTCGTGTTGTGTACATGTGGCATGAAACACTGTGATATGTCACATCAATTGAGGAGGAGAACGATACACCATTTTATAAGAAGGGTATGAAAATCTTTTCCTAGCAGACGCGTTTTAAAGCTTTGAGGAAAAGTTAAAGAGGACAATATCTGTTAGCAGTGAATTTAGGCCGTTACAAGCACGTACTACAATCTTTTACTCTCTAGTATTAACGTTTGCATCTTAATTAATATGTAAAGGGTTAGGAGCAAAGCTCAAGATCTACTCGTGAAATTAGAAACTCGAACCATCAAATTATAGAACGAAACTTGAAACAGATAATCATTCCTAATCATTTGAAAAATCTTCCCACAACAAACAATGAAAACACCTTGAAACATTTGGAAGCATATATGGTTCATATGGATCCCCATGTAGGAGTTGCAAAGTCCATATTAGGGAGCGACAAAGTAGGAGGCAATGGGTCACCCTTAAACCAGCCAAATTGCTCAAGAAGCTTATCAAACTCCTTGCCGGCTAAGTAGGACAGACCTGAGGCCCCAAACCCTAGAGTAATGTAATAAACTAGGGTTTTGGCATAGGCTTGCCAATTTCGTGCCCTCTGAGCATAAGCTTTTGCGATCGCAAGTAGAGCAATGCATAGAAGGGAGCTGGCTGCCACCGCCGCGAGCTTGAGATCACCGTCGTCGGTGTTACGGAACGAGAAGCCGTAGACGAGAGGAGGCAGAAGCCCGAAGATTAAGAATGATAGCATGGCGATTGTGAAGTGAAGAAGATAATGTTGTCTGTCTCCTAAGGCTTCTTCGTATGAATCTACTTTTGCTTCACCTCTTTCGTTCGGTTCTTTCTTGAGTTTGTTTGACTTCAGCCCAGAGATCTGTAAAATTGACCCGATTCAATTTAGGGTTTATGTTCTTTGGTCTCGTTGACATTTTTTTTTTATTTGTTTCATTTTTGTCCCTAAACTTTTGAAAAACTTGATTGATTAATATTTATGTGTAATTCTATACTTACATTGTTTGTGATGACGATAAGTCCCGTAATTAAGTTGGCCAATGCCAAAGCTACGATGTTCTCTGCAAATCCACCACGTTTACGTCGTTAGAACAAATGGGTTAGCTCTCTTAACTCGTATTCAAATGATTATCGAACGAGACTTTAAAATTTTACCCGTTGGAGTACTCGCACTTGCTGCAGAGGTTACTATGCCCAAACTTGTGATCGCTTCGGTTAAACCTCCATACACGATACTCTTCATTATCTCCAAACTTCTGCCTCCGCTCACTGTTTGGCCTAACCTTTCACCGCCATCACCGGGAGGAATCGGGATGACGAATGAGGGAGGACCTTCATCTTTGATGTCTGGTTCACCGGGAGTTGTAGATGGACCAGCACCACTTGTAGTATCAGTTCCTGGGGGTGCTGCAGTTTCAAAGTTTCAATTTTTTTTTTTTTTCAAAAAATAAAACTTTTAAACTATGAATAATAAGATAAGGGTTTATAATACCTTTTTCAGCCGGAAATTGTGGCTTCTCCCGACGAAATAGAGAAGACATCCATTTACCTTAAAATAAGGAAAAAAATGTTAGAAACAAACAAAAATCACTAGATTTTAGCGTATGTTAGAGAGAGATTTCTAGACTTTTATAAAGTAATGTTTTGTTTCCCTCTCCAACCGAGGGTGATCTCACAATTCACCTCCTTGGAGGCTAGTGTTTTCGCTGACACATAGCCCGATATCTAGCTCCAATACCATTTGTAATGACTCGAGCTCCCGCTAACAGATATTGTTCTCTTTAGCCCGTTAAGTATCGCCGTCATTCTCACGGTTCTAAATCGCTTATTGTTAGGGAGAGGTTTCCACACAATGCTTCGTTCTCCTCTCCAACTGAGATTGGATCTTACAATCCACCCTCTTTAGGGTCAGCTGGCACACCGCCCGGTGTCTTATTCTGATACCATTTGTAATGGCTTGAGCCCACTACTAACCGATATTGTCCATTTTGACTCGTTAAGTATCGTCGTCATTCTCACAGTTTTAAAATGCATATGTTAGGGAGAGGTTCCCACACGTTTATAAAAAATGCTTCGTTCTCCGCCCAATCGATGTACGATCTCAAAAAAACGAACAATATCATACTATTATAGAGATTAATAATCCATAACGACTAGAAATAAAAGAGCTTTACCAATGGGAGCAAGGAAACTAAAGCAATTGCTGCATAAGACATCGATCCTTCCACCATGGTCTCCTTCGGGATTGAACACGTCGTCACGAACATCAGTTCTTCCAGCATCTGGTCCGGGACTCCGCGGCCGTATCTCCGTTGGTGTAACATCCGACCGCGGCGATGGAGGGTCACGGCGAATGATCACCTTAGTAATACAACATTTGCAAGTGGGGCAGTAGAAGTTGTGGGAATCAGGTAACTTGTAAAGAGTTTGCAAGTCTAATTCTTGTTCACCTTCAATGGGTTTTGGATATCCATCGCCGACAGCGCCGCCACCACCACCACCGATGTCGGAGACATCATACGGCGGCGGAGTTGAATTATTATTGCCACGATTTAAAATAAGTGTCTTGTCGATCACATGAGGGATGAAAATGATATCAGCCGCTTCCCCAGTTGGAGCAATCGCTTTGCCACCTAATTTCAAAATTTCTGATCCAAAAAAAAAATATTTATATATATCAAAATAATATATTTGACACAAATATATATATATTTAAACTTACCTTTAGGAGATCCGCCGGAATACATTTCATCGCTGTCGGAAGAAGAAGTTCTACTCAGCTGCTTCTTACGTGACTTCCGATCATCGGCAGCTGCTTCCACCGCTTCCACCGCCGCCAGTTGATCTATGACGGCTTCCATTACAACGCAAGGTGCCTATGCTACGGTAGCTTGCCGGAGAATATTGGTCGGAAGGTGAATGCATGTTGGGGGAAAAACATGGTGGAAGGTGGGCGTTTTATTGGCGTTTTAGAATGTGAAGGAGAATGGCCACTTGCTATTTTTTTAATCATAAACCCTAAATCATAGCTTTGAAAATTCCAAGCTAATAAGATAGCATCGTGCTTTCACATTTTGTGTCATTTTCCCTTTCATTTTATATAGTGACTAATGAAAATGAAACAGTTGTGATATCTACTACGGGAGCGGAGTATTACTGGAAATCTCTTCTAGCATACGCATTTTAAATACATAATTGGCTCAAATGAACAATATCTGCTTGCAGTTGACTTGAGTTGTTACAATGATATCAAAGTTAGACATGGGACGGTGTGTCAGCGAAAAATGCTAGACACCCTTAAAAGAGGAATGGATAATTTCTTATAAAAGGGTAGAAACTCTAATATATGGTGTGGTGTATCAGAAAGGATGTTAGGTTCCCTTGAGAGAGGAACAAATTATTCCTTATAAGGGTGTGGAAATCTCTACGACATGTTTTAAAATTGTAAGGTTGACAATAATACGTAACGAGCTAAAACAGACAATATTTGTTAGTGGTTGGTTTAGACTGTTACAAATGATATCAGAGCCAGACACAAGGATGTTAGGTTCCCTTGAGAAGGGAACAAATTATTCTTATAAGGATGTGAAAATCTCTCCATAGCAGATGAATTTTAAAACTGTAGGGTTGACAGTAATACATAACGGGCTAAAACGGACAATATCTCCTTACGATAGGTTGAGCTGTTACAAGTGGTATCAGAGCTAGACATAAGGCGGTTTAATTCTATAAGAGTGTGGAAACCCTCACTGACAAACTAGTTTAAAAAAAAAAAAAAAAAAAAAAAAAAAACTATTTACTCATTATTATTTTTATTTTAGGACTAATTTGGAAATATTATTTTTATTAATTTTATTAATTTATTTATGTTTGTCAGTAGAAGCTATAAATAGTTAATGAAAAATGACAGATCATGATAACATAAAATAAATGTTGGTATTTAATTATTTCATTGACTTTGAGTTTCCCTTATTAATGGGTCATTAATATTGTTCGATTATTCATCCATTAATCTTATTTTAATGATTAAATAATCCTAGATCTGATTTCAATATCTAATCATTTTGTGTTTAGTTGGATGTTACAATATTTTTTATAAACTCCAGTTTATTTAATTCATTTATAATAATTATATTTAACCTAACAAATTATTTAAACTGGAGTGAGTTACGGGTTAAATCAAATTTAAATATATTTTTAACTTATATAGAAAAAAAATAAATAAATTTTCATCATTTTCGTCTGTATGTCAATATTTCTACCATTCGTGGAATGGATTGGATAGTGAATCCAACCCAATCCATCTGACCATAAAATTTTCGGGTTGGGTTAGTTTGTGTTATTCGTAGTCTATTTAAAATTTTATTTTTAATAAAAATAAAATGTCGGGGTGAAATGAATTTTTATTTTATTTTAAAATAATTGTGCAAAAAATAAGTGTATATTATTTAATAGAGGCAGACATTTCTTTAGAGTTAAGACCGGACAGAAGGACATGACTTTCAGCTGAGTTTGTTGCCCCGGACACGACAGGCGATTAAATTGTTTCAGCTGTTTTTCCTTTATCCACAATTTTATGTTTTAATTTTTTTTCACAAACATTTGTCACAAATTAAATTTATATTAAATGTTCGTGGTACTTTTCGAGCTTTGCATTCATTTTGTACGTGTTAAATTTATGTAAAGGCTCGTTACTACAACCATTCTAATAATTTTTTTAAAACGAGAAACGAAATAAACGAGAGAGAAAATAAAAAAATGAAATAATTCATAAGTATTTTTAAAACATTATTTTAAACTAATATCTGTTAAAACGTATTATACATAAAATAAAATAAATGTAGAAACATACTGATATGGACTCCATAACTCAACCGATGATCGATCTATCACTTTAATTAACGTACTTATACATCTTGAAGTACGTTCAAATCATTAGCGGACAACAAAATAATTTGGGTGGCTTAATTAAGCAATAACCTACTTTCTTGCTTGATTGTGTGGAAAATAATTTTATATATTGGGAGCGTAGAACAGACCGACTTTGAGTATAGCTTACTGATATTATCACTTCTTGTAATTTATTTGAAAAATATTATCTCTTAACGTATCTTATCTTAAACGTTTAATTTCATGCTTATTTTAATGTTAATTGGAGTAGAGTTTAATAAATTTAAATATTAAATATTATAAATATTTAAAATATTGTTCATGTGTTAGTAAAATATTATCATGTGATTTTTTTTTTATCCGAATGATTTTAATGAGCTATTTTTTAAATAAAATATTAAAGGTTTTAATTCAAAGTTTAAATAACATAAACCTAAAAGTTATAATATAATTAAAATTAAAAAAAAATATCTGATATATATGTAAATGGTGAGGACGTGGAATTGAATGAAAATTGGCGACAGTTGTTGAGATCTATTTTCCAGCTAAGCTTTGTCAGGATGCTGAGGTGTCCTTCTCAAAGTCCATTTTATTTGACTCAGTCAATGCCACGTTCTCATCGTGGTTGACTAAATGTATTATTATACTTTCGACACACATTGTATTAATAATAATAATAATAATTAATTATACATTTTTTTGTCAACTCATTCACACTCACTAACGATCTCGACCGTTGATTTTTTTTTTTATAAAATATTGCAGTTTTTAATAAAATAAAATTTGCTTTGAAACTAATTACAAAAATTTAAATTAATAATATTAATTTTTAGACAAACATTAAAATTATAAAAAAATTATTAAATATATTCTTTTTAAAATTGAATGACGAAAATAAAATTAAACAAATTCACATTGCATACAATTATAATTACTCAATTATCGTTTATTAATATCATAACTTGAGATTTGTTGATTTAAACATAAATTAAAAAAAAAACAATCCCGTGTAGTATATAAAGGCTCGTATTCGTCTATGAAGATAGTCTTCACTCTTAAAAGTGAGAACTGAGAAGTATGTAATGTGATCATGTTGGAAAAAATGTTGGGTACCATTAAGTACGGAATCTGAATTATTTTTTTTTATTTTTATTATCATTATTATTTTTTTTAAATCATTAAAAAAAAACTAAACATTTATAAATGAGGCCGAGGGTGAACTAAACCAAAGTCCCCAAATATTCGTCGGGCTAAGCACTAGCTACATGCGAGTCAATGGCTCGGTTCAAGTGAACGTCTGACCTTTTGATCGAAGATTTTATTTCTTAAGGTTTTAACTCGAGCCTTTTATTTCTCATTATAAAATAGCTTATAATAGTAGCACTCGACGTGTTTCTCCAACGTTTTTTTAGTAGGTGACGTGCACTTTCTTCTCGGCCTATCTTCTTTTATGTTGGTCATAATATAGGTCTCTTTGACTTTGATCGAATATTCATTTGAGTTTTACGTATTCTAACATTATATTGTATAAACACGGAGTTCTATCTTCAAATCAATTGACAACAAGAAAATTTTTGCATGTATTTTATATAGACCGTGACGTCTCTCCATCTCCTTTTTAACTTTAACATTATTGGATCTACAACGACTTTTACGCCATTTCATGATGTTACTTGTCTTGTAAGTTTCGTTACAGAGGTAAGCGGGAGGAAATAAAGGTTCTATAAATACTATAAAGAAATAAAGGTAGGACTTTTGCTACATAAAGAATATGAATAATAAAGGGTAGTAAAACATTATAATTTGACGAACCCTAATAAAGAAACGTATCAAATAGCAACAAATAATTGAAATTTCATGGTTAAACGTGTTTTTTTGGAGCGGTTTTATGTTGAGTGACCTCCTGTGATGCATGTGAGTGAAGACAAACATCTTGAAAAGTAAGAAATGGGTAAGTAACGTGACCATGTTATAAGGGAATGTTTGAGCTATTAGGTGCCAAACCTGAATTTCAAATCTTGAGCATGGGTCGAGCCATCAAGCATTAGGTGCTGAATCTAAATTCTAAATCTTGAGCATAGGTCGTGAATTACCCATTCTTTTTCATTGGTTTTACCATATAAGTGAGAACAAAACATTCTTAAAGAACCGATATTGTGTCTTATATAATCGGAACGTTGCAAAGTAGCTTCCATGTATTCATATTTGTGTGAAAGTGAGGTGTATATTTGGAGAGAGAGAGAGAGAAAGAGGAAGGTGACAGCATGACATTAATGTTTTGTCTGGTTTTTTACTTTTTGTTTGGAATAACTTTGAAAGGGAATTTATTCTTATATCATATAAGGGAAGATATATTTATTTGACTAACCATTTCAATTTCAATATCAATATTAACAAATAGTGAGGTGTGAAAACAAACTTTGAATTTTGAACTAATGGGAAAGCTTAGAACTTATGGTTGAGTTATACGTCATCGAACTTTTAAATTTGAGAAAGAAAAAAAAAACACTTGATGCTATGATCCGAGGAGAAAATCTAGCACGAGTAATTAGAATTACGTAAATTCTAATGTTATGTTTTGAACAGTTTTGTGAGATCCTTATCAGAGATGTGGAAACCTCTATCTAAAAGATGTGTTTTAAAACTGTGAGGGATACGACGATACGTAATGGGCTAAAGCAGACAATATCTTGTAACGGTGGACTTTGACTATTACAAATGGTATTAGAGCCTGTCACTGGACTATGCGAGGCATTGGTCGGAGTAAAGCTAGACCCTCTCTATAGTAGATTTGTTTTAAAACCGTGAGCTGATAGTGATATGTAACAGGCCAAAGCAGACAGTACCTGCTAGTGGTGGGCTTGAGCGGTTACAAATGATATCAGAGCCAGTCATCGGACTGTGCAAGACATTGATCGGAGTAGGGCTAGATCCTCTCCATAATAGATGCGTTTTAAAATCGTGAGACTGATGATGATACATAATAAGCCAAAACGGACAATATTTTCTAGTAGTAAGCTTGGATTTTTACAAATGGTATCAAGGCTAGTCACTAGACTGTGCGAGACACTGATTGAAGTAAGGCTAAATCCTTTGCATAGTAGACGTGTTTTAAAATCGTGAAGCTAACGGTGATACGTAACGGGTCAAAACGAACAATATCT
The DNA here is from genome assembly GCF_002738345.1 of Cucurbita maxima. Classification (NCBI taxonomy): domain Eukaryota; kingdom Viridiplantae; phylum Streptophyta; class Magnoliopsida; order Cucurbitales; family Cucurbitaceae; genus Cucurbita; species Cucurbita maxima. The sequence continues at coordinate 803,308 of NW_019272029.1, read as the reverse complement.
ATTAGTGACGGGCTTAGATTATTACACTTCAAGATATTGATAATATATACGTACCCTCTTTACTCTACGTCAAAAGGAACGAAGACCAACTTTGACAAACCATACATAGTTGTAATACACAATAAACCTCGACGAGCTAAATCTCGAAGAAATTATTTTATATAGAAAGATTCGATACTTTTTTTTTTTTTTTTTTGAAATTTTTGCACAAATTTCTTTATGCTTGAATTAGACGTTTCTCTTTTGAAGAGAAATTTCGTAGCACTCTTAGTTTTTGTTTGGAACTTAGTAATGTAAATCTAAAACTCTTAAAAACACGGTTTTTGCGTTGAAATTTCATGCCACCTTCTCTCTTTCTACACACGCTTTCATATCAAATTTCAACTCAATTTAACTTTAATTTCAATATTCTTTAGCCACTTGCCCACCTCCACACACACACACATATATATATATACACATGCATATGTATATATAGGTCGAAGCACTTCTCGGAAGTGAAGAATTCTCGACATTAAAACTTTGGTAGAGCGTTTAGGGTTTAGGGTTTTCAAGAAAAATTACGAGAATGGGATTACAAGACGTTGGAGCAACACTTCCACCCGGGTTTAGGTTTTATCCGAGCGATGAGGAGTTAGTGTGCCATTATTTGTACAAAAAGATCACAAATGAAGAAGCTTTGAAGGGAACTTTGATGGAGATTGACTTGCATACTTGTGAGCCATGGCATCTTCCTGGTACTTCTTCTCTCTTATCACTACTTAATCTAAATTAATTATCAACTAATTGTTTCATTAACACTTAATTTCAAACACTAATAATACCATAATTCATCACAAACAAATAAACAATTATTGTGTCTGTTCATAATCATTTGGATAAGGATGAAGGATAACTTTAATATAGGAATGTTTCTCCCCCACGTATGAACATTGTTGAGTGTAAGAATTAGGATATGGATGAAGGATGGTTTGGATTGTAATTATAAAATATGGTTTCCAATTTGAGCATAGCTCGTTGATAAGATATCAATTACTAGTTTTAAAGTTCTGTAACGGTACTGAATTAAAAAAAGGTAGTGTAAATTATAATATGTGACTGATCTCGACAAAGTTATAAAAAAAATTTTTGAATCTGAATGCAGAGGCAACTAAGTTGAATGGAAATGAGTGGTATTTCTTTACCTTTCGGGATAGAAAATATGCGACGGGACAGAGGGCGAACCGTGCAACACTAGAAGGATATTGGAAAGCAACTGGGAAAGATAGAACGGTGATGAATCCAAAGACGGGTGAAGTTATAGGGATGAGAAAGACTTTGGTGTTTTATAGAAAAAGAGCTCCAAATGGGATCAAGACGGGTTGGATTATGCACGAGTTTCGGATTCAAACCCCTCATATGCCTCCAAAGGTCCTTATGAACGAACTATAATTCAATTAGTTTAAGCATATATCATTGTTAAAACTAGTTTGATTTACTAAGTTTTGCTCGTACCAGGAGGATTGGGTTTTGTGCAGAGTCTTTTATAAAAGCAAGCTAGACGAGATCACCACAGGAACAACAAAGATCAACCAGACGTTTGATATGGCAGCACCCGTCCCTATTTCGTCGTCGTCGTATTTAGCAGGCATCGTGCAGCTCCCATCGGTCGAGGACAGCAATAGGGTGTCATGGAAGAACATCAATAATGTAGACGAAGCAGCTGGAGGCTTTGAGATTGAAGATAGCATCCAAAATGGGTTCTTCCCTTATGAGTATTTTTTTGATTGATGGATTAATAGTATCGTTATTTTAAGATTTACTTGTTTATGTTATATGTATAATACAAAAGATCCGATAAATTCGGGGATGAGTATCATTGTTACCGTTCATCGACTATGTTAGGATTCAGATAATGATTTGAAAATCTAGCCATTCCATGAACCACCATGTTACGTGCGTGACATGAACTAGCTCTAAGAGTGAAGTTAGTCTTCACAAACTAACACGGGTCTATTCAATTTAAAACTCATCATTAATATTAGTTCCAAATGTCAAATATTCTTAATCTTCGTAATAATTTTAATAGCGGCATAGGGTTGAGTTGGGTTGGGTTGTAACCTTATTTTCAGGTTAGTCAAGTTGACTCGACAAAAAAAAAAAAAAAATCTACACACACGAACCAACCCAAATTTTTAGTTTTTAAAAAATTCAACCAAACTCAATTAAAAAAAAAAAAAATTATAGTTGGGCTTGGGCTTGGGCTTACATTTTAAAGCTAAAATTGGGCCTACCTAACCCAAGTTTGGATTTCCATTTTGGGCTTCCACTTTTTGGGCCTTAGGATATGTCCAACACCTGGGCTTCAATTAATATCTAATTAAAAAAAAATCGAAGTGTGCAACGACTTAAATAAAAAAAAAAAAAAAAAAGATGGATGAAATACAAAATTTGATTGGTTGGTGAGGAAGTAAGGCGTGAAGGTGGGTGAGAATAATAAAATAATTCCCGTGGTTTGTGGATGTTTGTTTCCGCCTCCGGTTTCCCGGAAATTTCGTTGGGTTTTCGAAAAAAACACACCGACCATAATATTATATAATTTTCTCAAAACTTAAAAAACTATTATTTAATATATATAATATTATTTTCATTAAATTGCTCACTTTAAATTCTCTTTTATTAAAGTTTCATAGGTTTAATCAAATTATTCCCACCATTTTTAAATACCAACTTTACTAAATATTTAACATATTTACCTAAATTTCATGAAAATAAATATGATTTTAGAAAATATTTGTTAGAGTTAATCAAGATTATATAGTCTAATTTAAACATTAAAAAAAATTATAAAAAATAAATTGAAATTAGATCGATTAATTTGAGTTTACGTTTTAAATTGTGAGACTTATGGCTATACATAACGGATTAAACCAAACAATATCTACCAACTGTGGGTTTGGACGGTTACAAATGATATCAAGCAGTGTGCCAGCTGAGTCTGAATGGGGTGAATTATGAGGTCCAACATGGGTGAAGAGGGGCGTTTTAAAATCGTGAGGCTGACGGCGATACGTAATGGGCGTAAGTGGATAATGTTGGCTAGTAGTGGACTTGACATTATTCAACTATTTTTATCTATAATATTAATTAAAAAAAAACTAGACACGTTACTTTTTGTTTGTAACAAACCAAAAGACAGGGTCATTTCCCTTTGTTAACAGATCGAGGGGCATATCTAAGAATTAATATTGGAAATCAAGTGAATATCATAATAAATATTAAAAACCACACATTTCTACCATTATTTCTATAAATAAATCAATATATATGTTTGATATGTTCATAAAATTTGAATATATATTTGGATATTGTTGATGGGCAGATCGCTAAATTGCATGATTGACTTGTTTGAATACGTTATGGATAAGTTCGATGATCGATGTTTATGCATGAAATATTTTCTATGGTGCATTTCCTTCGTTTTTAATATGCTTGCACGCGATGAAGTCTAGGGAGTACGAAAGCTTATTTAGTAAGTTTTATGAGCATGATAACGATGTACACGAGACTATAGGTACGAAAGTGATGCATATTCCGAGAAAAAAAAAATAGAGCACAAGCTAAGTTTCAGGTCATATCACAGTCATATTTTTATGTGTATGCATTTTTCAACTCAATCAATAGGGTCACTTTATGGGTATTTTTAATACTCAGTCTTTTTCAAGTAAAAACAATGACGTTTTAGATGGTCGATTATGTTTGTAATAAAGCCACGAGATAATCAACGTAAAGCTATCAGGTATCAAATCCGAATTTTAGATCCTACGAGTCGTTTAAGTAAAAAAATCTATAAGAGATGTTATCTTACGTTATAAGTAGTAAAATAACGGGCGTAATGCATTATTTAAAGCAAACAAACTCTTAATTGACTTTTGGTTTCTATTCATTACTTCCTCAACAACTCCTTTACCCATTTTCTAATGATTAAAGTATTGAAATAAAATAAGGAAGAAAAAAAAAAAAAAAAAAAAAAAAAAAAAAAAAAAA
>NW_019272029.1:792742-799108 GCF_002738345.1 Cucurbita maxima | reverse complement strand
AAAAAAAAAAAAAAAAAAAAAAAAAAAAAAAAAAAAAAAAAAAAAAAAAAAGACAAATTAATATAAGTTTATCTCATGTAGGGACAAAACCTAGTTTACTTTCAGTAACATATAATCCATGATGTTTTTTTGTATATATTAATGTTAGTTGTAATGCATTTGTCTCTTCAATTGTCCTTCCTAAAGTACTTATGTACATTTAATTCAATGTAAATTAATGCTAATAATTGTGTATTAAGTATTAACTACCCATCTAATTATTGCTTAATTTGTCTTCAATTTAAACCAAAATTCTTAATTTTTAAATGTTTTTACCGCCCATTGCTAATAGATATTGTTTGTTTTAGCCCGTTACATATTGTCGTTAGCTTCATAACTTTAAAACGTGTCTGTTAGCGAGATGTCTCTACATCATTATAATTTAAAATAAAATGACTTATTATTATTATTATTATTATTGTTAAAAAAAAATAATCAGACAATAGTGAGACCAAATATAACAGAAGCTACTTGAAATATGAAACGGTGTTGGCAATAATTATAAGTAAGCATTTTAATAATGTAAAGACATGTTGGGGTTTGGAATCAATTAAACTTCATATATAATAATCTCTCTCAATCTAAATCACTAATTTTAATATTTATAATATTAATCATAGAAGTCAAATTAGATATTTTTAGTGTAATGTTTGAAAGTTAATAAAATGTTAATAAAAATATTACGAATTTAACCCATCTTATAATCAAAATGTGAGATTTCACGTCGATGGGAGAGAAGAACGAAACATTTTTTATAGGGTGTAGAAACATCTCCCTAAGAGACGCGTTTTAATGGGTCAAAGTGTACAATATCAAAGAGCGGTGGGCTTGTGCCATTATAAATAGTATCAGAGCCAGATATCGGGTGGTGACAGCGAATACATTGGACTCCCAAGAAGAAATGAAGTGTGAGATCTTAGATCGATTGGAGAGAGGAACGAAAAAGAACCCATGATTGCATACGAAGTGTTGGGTCTAAAATTTGGTACTTTTGGGCACTTTTTCAATGACCCAAAAGCCATGCGTTAATGCAACGGTTGCGCCTTATTTTCTTCCTACATTTGTCACCATTTTGTTCATATTCCCTGAGCCGAAGTTGAGAGTTATTTATTTATTAATTTATTAATTTTCTACTAATTACACGAACATTTTTTTAATATTATATTTTTCTTTTATAAAACAATAAACATTAAAGTTTAAGGACTAAAATTGTAATTTAACTTATGATTTAATATCAAACGAGCGAATACATACTAGTCCTTGCATTAATTAATTAAAAAACGATCCAAACTCAAGGGCAAAATAGTAATTTAACCTTATGCGTCTGGTTCATTATTCAAATATTCAAAGTTACGGGTCAAAAAAGAAGTAACATTTATTATTTATTATTATTATTATTATTTGGTTATAACATTTATTATTTATTTATATTTCTTGTATTTACTAAATAATAATTACGGCCCAACATCCAACAACCCTAGCCCTTTCCCAAATTTAGCTTCCAATTTATATTAAGTGGAAACTGCAAAAATAGCATAAAATTTATATAAAAAACTCGAGTTCCTACCCGACCAACTCAGACTACCCAATTTAAAATTATAATTATTAATGTAACTCGAGAATACACTGTTGGGTTGAGTTGTGAATTTGTTCGATTACTCGAGTCACCAGGCTCAATCATCTAAAAGTTTTTATTGGTCTAAAAGATTTTTTCAGTCTAATCCAATTCAACCCGTGTACACTCTTAATAAAAATTCGAGAGTATTTTTGAGATAAAGGGTAAAGGTCGAGATTCGTAAAAGAAAAAAATATTTTAAAAAATAAAATTTTCTAATAAACCAATTGAATGGGAAGAAATTTGAGGAGGATGAAAGAACACGTTTCTAAGGCAATAAAGAATTAGAGACAATGGAGCTGTCTTCCTGCAAAGGTCAATGAGAGGGCTAAGGTTGTTGTTTGGTTCCAAATTTGCTGTATTTCAGCTGTCATATACAAATGCTTTACCTCCCCATACTTTGAATTTCAACTCAAAAGGTACACTTTAATTTATGTTGGGTGATTTTGTACCTACAACTAGCTACCCTACTCGGGTCGATCTTATACCACGATTTTAATATTTGTAAGAGATTCAAAGCTTTACGTGTATGAGTTGTCATTAGGGTTACGTCAGTTGCGTATATCAAATGTAATCTATTCATCGTCAATCGTACCATTAACTCTGACTTCCTAGAGTGTCTCGACTTAATTGCATGCATTATGTTTAAGGGTGAGATCCTAGCGAGGACGTTGAGCTTCAAAGGGAGGTGGATTGTGAGATCTCACATTGGCTGGAGGTGTGAAAACCTCTTCCTAACGTACGCGTTTTAAAAACCTTGAGAGGAAACTAGAGAGGGAAAGTCTAAATATCTACTAGTAGTGGAATTGAGTTATTACATAGTAATTGTCATATTTTCAAGATCATTCTCATTCGGATATGGTTTTGATTTATTCATGCACTCATTTTTTATTCGGACGTCACATACCCACCAGCTTCCACTTAGTTCAGGCACTAATGACTTTTGTCAGACATGGATGGATTTGTTGTACTACAACTTTATGCACTAGAACATGAGCTATGGTGAAAAATGAGTCATCGTCTCGAAAGAAAAAGCTGTCGTCCTTAAACTTTATAAAGGACAAAGTATGGATGTACCTTCGTAAATGGAACCACACTTTATTTTGGGCCATCTTCCAAGCTATTTTAAGCATCAATGTAGACGTTGTTGGTATAGATAGCGACTTTCAATTCTTTTAAGTTTCTCTTAGTCATTCTATCGTTAGGATCAGTCTCATTTTCATGTAATCTCGGTTCATTCATATACTACGAATATACACATAGATGAGTTGTGACCTCGTAATCGTTTCATCTCTAACGGAATTGACCAAAATCTAAAGAAATAAAATTTACAAGTTTATAATACTAAGAAAAATATAATGAAGTTGCATTTTATAAGGGTCAAAACGTTACTTATGAACAACAATACTAGGAATATATGAATATATATATATATATATATAAATTAATTATTTAATAAATTAATCATTGATTATTTTTAATGGGACCCTATAGCCCCATTCCACCTAGCTGCTCCACTGCCTAGAGATAATAACTACTTTAGGAATATTTGAACATATTAAATATGTTTAATTATTATTATGAATAATAATATTAGAAAATAAATACAAAAGGTTTATTAAATGTTTGAAAATAAATAGGTCGATTGTTACAATACCCATCAAAGTTTAAGACGTAAGAAACCAATTCAGTTATATACCCTTCGTTTATTTAGGTGTCACATGCCCACCAACTTTTGCGTTTGTTCGTCTCCAGGCCACAACGTACAGAAAAAAATATTGCTTTGATACAATTTGTAACACCCTATGTCCAAGATTTGGATTCCAGATTCGATACTTGTGTGCCCCGACATTCCCCTGCAATATGGTCATGTTACTTGACTATTCCCACATATCCATGTTCAAGATTTGAAAATCTGAATTGGATACCTGTGTGCCTCGACATTCCCGTCCGACATGATTATGTTATTTGATTATTCCTATAAACCTATGTTCAATATTCGAAATCTAGATTTGATACCTGTGTATCTCGACATTCCCCTCAAACATGGTCAGTTACTTGACAATTCTCACAAACGACACATGTCCTTCCAGTATGCTCAGAATCATGTGATTTTCAGTTCATTCATATATCTTCAAATAGTAAAATCAAAATCTTATTGATGCAATATTTTAATTATATATACAAATTAAGTGTTTTTTTTTTTTTTTTAAAGGTCAAACAAAACAAAATAATCTCCTTTCCCTCTTTCTCTTTCTTTTCCCTATTTATCGTTCTTCTCACTCTCCCAATCCTTCCCCTTCCTCTTTCCCACTTCCCATTCTCTCTCTTTCTTGTTTCTGTAAGTTTGCTTTTGATTCACTTTTAGTTTCCTCCAAACCATTAATCCAACTTCCTTAATTGGGTGAAGCACAGCTTTCTTCTGCAAATTTGTTGTTAATGGAGAACGAATTCTTCCTCAATGCTACTGGAATTCCTCAATCTCTCATGCATTTCGATTCCAATCCTTCCTTGGCGACCTGGCACCACCAGTTTTCGTCGTCTGCCATGGATGTTCCTCCTCAACCTCATCTTCCAGACCTTACTCACTGTTCTTCCTCTCACCAATCGCCACCGGATTGTTTTCTCAGTTCAATTCCTGATCAGAGCTTCCAATTCGATTCGGCTCTGAGTTCGATGGTTTCTTCTCCAGCGGCCTCGAATTCCAACCTAACTAATGAAAGCTTCGTGATCAGACAACTGATCGGGAAATTAGGCGGGAATTCCGAGAGAAGAATCTTGGAATTGAATTCTACTGCCGCATTAACTCCTTCTTCGAGTGTGGCGGAATTTACGTCCGATCCTGGATTGGCAGAACGAGCTGCTAGGTTTTCGTGTTTTGGAAGTAGGAGCTTCAATGACCGTCAATTGACGAACGAATTCGGTAATTACAGATCTCACCTTCCGATTGCTACCGAGAAATTAAGCCGTGTTTCGAGTAGTCCGTCGATCAAAGCCCTCGGATCTGAAACGAATTTGCTAGAACAACACAAGAACAATTCCTCATCGCATGAAGACGAATCGTCTCTCTCGAATCCGGACAAGGCGATTCCGAATCCACGGAAGAGAAAGGCAATTACAAAGGCGAAACTCAAAGAACTGGTAAAATTCCAACTCATATCCCTTAATTCTACATCTGAAATTGCGAAATCACTCCATGAAAATTGAGTTTCGTTTCGTTTTTTTTTTTTTCCCGCCATTGTTGCAGATAGTTGAAGCTCCCGAAAAGGAAATTCCAAAGAAACCGAAAGCAGTGGAACCAAAGGAAAACGAAAAAGGAAACATGAAAACGGAAGAGGATTCGCCGAAAATCGATGAAAAAACAGCGGAAGAGAAGCAAACGAAGGAGAATTCCAAGCCTCCAGAACCTCCAAAAGATTACATTCATGTCAGAGCAAGAAGAGGGCAAGCAACTGATAGCCATAGCCTTGCTGAAAGAGTGAGTGAACTAATTTCAACAATTCTCATTCGGATTCTGATGATCATACTGATCTTCTGTAAATTTCATTTTCTTCTTCTGAATTAAGGTTAGAAGAGAGAAAATCAGCGAAAGAATGAAACTCCTTCAAGATCTCGTACCAGGTTGCAACAAGGTAGAGCAGCAATTAAGAAACTGAGTCAATTTAGATACCACTTTTTCAGCTCTTGGCCATATTGATCTCATTGAAAACTTTCATTTTTTGATCAATTCTAGGTAACTGGAAAAGCCCTCATGCTGGATGAGATTATCAACTATGTGCAGTCATTACAACACCAAGTTGAGGTAAAAAACTAATAAGAACATAATCAAAACTTCATAAACAGTTTAGGAATGAGGATTTTGTAAGTGAATGATTTTGAATTTGGTTTCAGTTTCTATCCATGAAGTTGGCTTCTGTGAATACAACCACCACCCGGGTGGATTTCAACGTGGATTCTCTCATCTCAAAACAAGTAAAATCATCAGCCCTGCTTTACCTTACTTTGTTACCATAGAACATTTCATTTTAATTCATTACATAATTGAAAACTGTGTAACGAATATGAGTTTAGCTCGTCTCGTTCGGTTTATGCTCGATCTTATTATTGTTTGGTTCGGGTTGCGACAGATGTACGAATCGGGCACCAGTTTAAGACATCCACAAATTTCCCCAATAGAATCCTCAGGTTCAAGGTTCTATGGGCACACAAATCCCTCTCTCCCAACCACTTCTCCTTGCTCTGTGGACCCTTTGGACTCTGTTTTACGCCAAAATCTTCCCATTCAACACCCTCCTCCTCTCAACTCATCCTTCCCCCAAAATCATCCCTTGCAGGTAGTTCGTAATTCGTAATTCGTTAAGATTAAGATTGTTCTTGCCGCTGAAAGCCCGACTAACTCTTTTTACTTTCAATTTTGCGTATGATGTAGTATCGGAGTTTCGGGGAAGACGAGCTTCAAAGCATGGTTCAAATGGGGTTCGTCCAAAACCAGACGCAAAACTTCAACATAGGTAATCATGCAGGGTCAGAGCAAATGAAAATTGAACTATGAATCTCTTCATTCAACACCATACACAAAGGCAAGGCAAGGCTGTTGTAAATACAAGAGATTAATTTTCAATCATTCATTAAAAAAAAAAAAAAAAAAAAAAACCCATTTATCCCATTTCTTAGGTCTAATAATTAAGAAGAGACTTTTTTTTTTTTTTTTT